>NC_137625.1:4928038-5130538 GCF_963280865.1 Gymnoscopelus braueri | reverse complement strand
GGACCCCCAGAAGCAACGATTTTTGTTAAAAATTGTTAGTGTTTTGTGTTATCCTTTTAGCATAGCGATTTTTCGATTTTCTTACCTTTTTCAAGTAGTCACAGAATATTTATCTCCAGTATGATCGATCCCCTGATGGTTGCTAATCACGGAGGTTCACGCCGTTGAAAATAGCATGTCTCACCAAAAATACATTGTAAAACACAGGAGCCGAGATACAGGCCTTTTTCCCAAATACTTGAAACAGCAAGTCAATGGAGCAGTAAATCTTTGGATCACGTTATCTCCTGGTTCTGTGTGTGAGAAAAAAGAAAAAAATATATAAAAAACTGAACAAAACTCGTCTTTCTCCATGGCAGGGCTGCGCCTTAGCAGAATCCGCAGGCAAAGAGTTAAAGTATTTAATCAATCAACCTTTTTCTCCTCCTCCTTCTCGTCCCGTAGACGATCAGTCGTGCGTTCATGAACGGCAGCGCGCTGGAGCACGTGGTGGAGTTCGGCCTGGACTACCCGGAGGGCATGGCCGTGGACTGGCTGGGCAAGAACCTGTACTGGGCCGACACGGGCACCAACCGCATCGAGGTGGCCAAGCTGGACGGGCAGCACCGCCAGGTGCTGGTGTGGAAGGACCTGGACAGCCCGCGGGCTCTGGCCCTGGACCCCGCCGAAGGGTGAGAGCTTCTTTTTTTTTGTAAAGATTTGTTTATTGACAGAGTACAATGTACATCCATCCATTTTACATTTTATACAGCAATACAAGAAAAAAGACAGGGTGAGAGCCTCTTAACCCCTAGAGCACTGTCTGTCTTAACCTCTTCAGCCCTAGTTCAGTGGTTCTAAAACCTTTTCATGTCAACGACCCCCCAGTGGTGGAAAGTAACTAAGTACATTTACTTAAGTACTGTACTTAAGTACACATTTTGAGGTATTTGTACTTTACTTGAGTATTTCCAATTTTCAATTCTTTTACTTCTACTCCACTACATCTCAGAGGCAAATATTGTACTTTTACTCCACTACAACTATTGGAAAACTTTAGTTACTAGTTACTTTTCAGATATAAATGATTACATTATAAAACATACATTAACCACTCTAGCCCTATTTTATACCGAGGCTATTTGAAAATAGCAGATCTACAAGCTCACAACGCGTCGCATCGCGACGCGTTGTGAGCTTGTAGATCGGCTATTTTCAAATATCTTAGTACTTTTACTTTTGGTACTTTAAGTACATTTTGATACCAATACTTTTGCACTTTTACTCAAGTAAATTTTGAATTCCGGACTTTTACTTGTAACGGAGTACTTCTACATTGCAGGATTAGTACTTTTACTTAAGTAAAGCAATTGAGTACTTTTTCCACCATTGACGACCCCCACATTAATATTTATGTGGCCGCGGACCCCCATTTGAAAACATTTTGTGCCAAGGACCAGCATAAAAGATGTGAATGTTTCAAATATATTCTTCTGCTTCTGCAATTGGCACTGGGTGAAACAATGGGTTACAAAATCGTGGGATAAAAACGTAAGGAAAAAAACATGTTACTACCCTGTGCAACCTTTGTGCAACCACAGAGTGGCTGGATTTCTGCAGTGGTGGTAAAAAAAATGCACTTTTTTTTTTACTTAAGTAAAAGTATCAATACTGCAATGTAGAAATACTCTGTTACAAGTAAAAGTCCGTAATAAAAAATGTACATGAGTAAAAGTACAAATGTATTAACATCAAGTACTCATTATTCAGAAATATCCCTTTTCAAGTTTTCAAAATGTATCGAAATGTTTTGAAAATAGACGATCTACAAGCTCATGATGCGTCGCGATCTGCTATTTTAAAAACATTTCGATACATTTTGAAAACTTGAAATGGGATATTTCTGCACTGTATATATTTTTGTGATAAAGAAAATCTACAAAGTAACTAGTAACTAACGTTTTCAAATAATTGTAGTGGAGTAAAAGTATGATATTTGCCTCTGAGATGTAGTGGAGTAGAAGTAAAAGTGCTCACAAATTGGAAATACTCCAGTAAAGTAAAAAATACCTCAAAACTACTTGAGTAAATGTACTTTACACCACTGGATTACTGATAATGGTACCAGTGAAAAAAGCCCAGTTTTACAGTAAGCTGTGTTTAATGGATCAGGCCAATATTCTCTGAACTTCAAGATGAAATAAAAACCTCTGTTGACCCCTAGGCTCTGTGTCTTGGCAAGCATTTTGACAAGCCAGTTTTAAGTGGTGGGAACGTTTTCTGCGCTTTTTTTTAATGCCCATTGTTTCTGAAGATTGATTAAATGTTTTGTAATTGTGTGGGGTTTTATTTGCTTCTAGCTCTAGATCGTCCTTTTAAAAAATTCCATTTGTTAACTTCAAATCATTTGGTGCCTGATCCAGTAGCAACTATTATTTTAATAGCCATGCTCTTTTTTTTTTTTTTCTGTGCTAAATTCTTTAGCGGTTAGCGACATGATTATTTTCGGTTGGGCCTCTGGTGTCGATAGTTCTGAGGTGTTGGAGGACGTTCGTCTTAATGTGCTATTGAGCAGCACGCTCGCCAAACCTCTCACACGAGAGCACAGCAACAGCGTGGCAGTTGGATGCAGTCGGATGCAGTTGGATGCAGTTGGACGCAGTTCCTCACTGCTTTCAACACGCTAGTTTGAGTAGAGCGTTGGGGTCTCAAAGTGGGGTCCGGGGACCCCCAGGGGTCTTTTGGCGGGGGTCTCCAGCAAAATGTGTTATTATAGCGAAAACGGAACATTTTAACTCAAATCTTGGCTTCTGGAGGAGGTCCCTGGCTCTAAATATGTTTGAGATGGGGTACGCAGCCAAATACAGATTATGTTTTGGGGGTCCTTGACATGAAAACGTATGCGAAGCACTGGAGTAGAAAACCCAGAAATCAATCCCTCAGCATGACATGTTTATTGTTATACAAATATTTTTTTTTACTATTTTTGTGAATTAATAAAAAATATTATGGTATAATATATGCTTGACTATATAAAGAAATGGGTGTTATATTTAATAATTTTATATATTTGTTTTAACCCATTAAGACCTGAGGCGATTCTTAAAAATGTTTTCTAAATCCTAACAGTTTTTTGAAAAAAAAATCAAAAAGTCAAGATTTTTTAAAAATAGCAGATCTACAAGCTCATAGCGCGGCACTCGGTGCCGCGCTATGAGCTTGTATATCTGCTATTTTTGAATAGCCAAAGAAATCTAAAGTGACACAGATGCCTTCCAGGTCTGAAAGGGTTATATTTTAAAAAATAGCAGAAACAGCCTGTCTACAGTACATGCGACGTGTTGTGAGCTTGTATAGCAGCTATTTCCGCTATTTTGGGAAAATGTATGAAAAGTTCTCAACAAACGATATTGCGATTATGCCAAAAAGAAGAATTGCAATTATCTCAAATAATTGTGATTCGGCATATTATGTAAAATGTGTGACAGGCCTACTCACGCAGTGTTTCTGTACTTGTTTTGTTTTTTTGTTGCCCTGGACAGTTTCATGTACTGGACGGAGTGGGGGGGCAAGCCCAAGATCGACCGTGCGGCGATGGACGGGACGGGTCGGATAACCCTGGTGCCTGACGTGGGCCGCGCCAATGGCCTCACCATCGACTACGCAGAGCGGCGCCTCTACTGGACAGACCTGGACACTACGTTGATTGAGTCGTCTAATATGCTTGGTGAATATACATTTTCATGTACTACTACTACTGAACAACAGGACATGATAATCGTTGCTGTCTGGCCGAAACCTCATATCACCATATTTATCCCCTGAGCAAGCAGGAATGCTCTATTGGCTCAATGGTAAAAAAAAGTTGAGATTATGGAGATACAAGGTTTCTGCCCAATAGCGACGATATATACAGTATATGAGCTTCAACTATGTATCAGATGACAGTTAGAGGAATATGTTTTCCATTAGTGGATCGTGCGTATCCTGCATCTATATATAGAATAGAGAAGGGGGGGGGGGTGTTAAAAAAAACCCCACTGAAACAAAAGCTGGTTTCCACTAATGCTCTTGTCCTGAAATGTACCCCACAACGGGCCTGTGGAAGGATGGAAACCAGGCGCAGAGTTTTTCCTCAGCCGAAACAACTACAAAAAAAATGATACTGTTATTAGGCCGGGGCCGAGCGCTACACTGGTTCAGAGGTCCGTGCAACAAGTAGCAATTTTGTGTGCAGAGGAAAATAGCCTCAGCCTTTTGGCAATGTGGGATCTGGAAGGAAGGCACAGAAAATAGCCTTTCCTGCTGGCAGATGTTTAGACGGCCACTGGTTCTCAAAGTGGGGTCCTTTTTCTTGTGGGGGGGGGGGGTGGAAAAAACCAAGACATGAAAAAGTTGGAGAACCACAGGTTTACTGTGCTTACACCCCCCCCACCCTCTCTCTTTCTCTCTCCCCGTCTCTCTCTTTCTGCCCCCCCCCCCCAAAAAAAAGAAATTGACATCCCGGCATGCTGCCTCTTTCTATTAGCCTCGTAAACCATCCCGGTCGCGGAATTCACACTTCATTTAAATGAAATGCAATGTGAATTCCGCGACCGGGATGGTACCTACTGTACCTACTGCACTTCTTTGCCCTGTATCTGTAACTTTTGCTGCTATGCAGTCTCTGGTGACCTGAATTTCCCCCACGGGATTAACCCATTATGACCGGGAACGCAAACGTGTCATTTTAGATTTATTTGGCTGTTCAAAAATAGCAGATATACAAGCTCATGGCGCTACGAGCTTGTACATCTGCTATTTTTGAAAAATCTTCAAAATTTGTGCAAATCTTTGAATATATTTTTAAGATACTCAGAGATACATTTGTATCTCAAACCTTTGCTTCTGGGGGTCCCTGGAACAAAATATTTTGAGATGGGGGTCATGATTTATTTAATTTTTTTTAACTGTTAGGATTTAGAAGACATTTAGTAGAATCGTATCTCAGGTCTTAACACATTCCATGCCAGAGTTTAATCTCATAATGTACTCACCAGTGCCAGCGTTTTATTGTTGTTTTTTTGTTTTTTTCATGTCGCCACAGACCTCGCTAAATAAGTTAAAAGTGCGCGTTCATTTGGTTCTAAACACACAGCGGATCTGTGAGAAACGGCCAGCGAAAATAGTTTCCAAATGCGAGCCGCCATCTTGAAGATACAGCCGATCAACGCTAAACAGTGATCAGCGAGGAGAAAAACAACAACCGAGAAAATCGAGTTTTAAACAGGATCCCAGACAGGAAGCGGATACGATCGAAAAAACCGGAACCCGAATAATTCCGTTTCCGACCGGAAACCGGAAACGGAAATGGATCAAAAAAATTCGGAAAGTGCACCTTGGGCGATTAACATGGGAATCGGCGGTTCGCGTAGATCTACGCGACTGGCACGCTGCGGCTTTAAATAGGTTCGCGTAGATCTACGCGACTGGCATTCAATGTGTTAATGGGTTAATAAAGAACATCTATCCATCTGTGTATCTAAACCTGTGACGTGACGATAAAAGTCGATTCCGATTCTCTCCCCACTCTCCAGGTCAGGAGCGCGAGGTGATCGCCGACGACCTGCCCCACCCCTTCGGCCTGACCCAGTACCAGGACTACATCTACTGGACGGACTGGAGCCAGCGCAGCATCGAGCGCGCCAACAAGACCAGCGGGCAGAACCGCACGGTCATCCAGGGCCACCTGGACTACGTCATGGACATCCTGGTGTTCCACTCGTCCCGGCAGGGCGGCTGGAACGCCTGCGCCTCCACCAACGGCCACTGCTCGCACCTCTGCCTCGCCGTGCCCGTCAGCGGGTACGTGTGCGGCTGCCCCGCCCACTACTCGCTCAACCACGACAACAAGACCTGCAGCGGTGAGAGAGAGAGACGCTCTGTCGCACTTAAACCACTTAAACCCTGTAACCCGGTTGACCGGTGTATACTAGTGTATTTTCTGTTTTTTGTTATTGTGTGTATATGCACACAACACACACACACACACACACACACACACACACACACACACACACACACACACACACACACACACACACACACACACACAGTGGTGGAAAGTAACTAAGTACATTTACTTAAGTACTGTACTTAAGTACAATTTTGAGGTATTTGTACTTTACTTGAGTATTTCCAATTTCCAATACTTTTACTTCTACTCCACTACATCTCAGAGGCAAATATTGTACTTTTACTCCACTACAATTATTTGAAAACTTTAGTTACTTTGCAGACATAAATTATTCCATTAAAAAACACACATTAACCACTTTAGCCCTATTTTATACATAGGCTATTTGAAAATAGCCGATCGCGACGCGTTGTGAGCTTGTAGATCTGCTATTTTCAAACATTTTAGTACTTTTACTTTTGGTACTTTAAGTACATTTTGATACCAATACTTTTGTACTTTTACTCAAGTAAATTTTGAATCCTGGACTTTTACTTGTAACAGAGTATTTCTATATTGCAGTATTGGTACTTTTACTTAAGTAAAGAACTCAAGTACCTTTTCCACCACTGCACACACACACGTTTGTATTACTAGACTTGTGAGGACATCAACGATTTTAAGTCGGCATTGACAATAGCTGACAAATTGCCAAACTGTAAAAGCTCACAGCTTGTAGATTGGCGTGACCTATAATGAAATAGACTATATGGAAAACTCACTAAAATCATTTTAACCATAAAACAACCATTTCTTTTGTGAGGACCAGAAAAACGGTCCTCTTATTTCTCAGATTGTACTATACTTGTGGGGACATTTGGCCCCGACAAAAGTACAGTAATACAAGCACACACACACACACACACACACACGCACCACACAAGTAGATAGATCGGATATCCCAAATATTTAGAGCTTCTCCTTTGTGAGCGCGTAGATGCAACGTGACGGTTCGTCTGGCACTCGTAGACTCGGTGTGTCCTCGTAAAGTGGCCACACATGACGGGGAGAGCGGCACAGATAAAAAGGTCACAGGGTCCGTGGTGGGTGGGGGAGGGGGGGGCCGGGCCGGGCCTGTCTGCCGCTCGGCTCTGCACTGCAGCTCCCAGATTGAAAGCAGTTGTTCTGCAGCAGTATGAGACCGATGGATGGATGGATGGATGGATGGATGGATGGGGGTATTTTCTTTTTAACTCTTTAAGACCTGAGAACGCATCTGTGTGTCATTTTTAGATTTCGTTGGGCTATTCAAAAATAGCAGATATACAAGCTCATAGCGCGGCACCGAGTGCCGCGCTATGAGCTTGTAGATCTGCTATTTTTGAAAAATCGTGAAAAATGTTGTGCAAATCTTTGAATATATATATATTTAAAGCGAGCATTTCTAGCTCAAATGTTATTGCTTCTGGGGATTCTACAAATGTCTTCTAAATCAGTTTAAAACAGTTTTCTGAAACACTTATGTTGCTATAATATTAATGTCAGTGTCAAGGAGCCCCACAACGATATGTATTTGGCTGCGGACCCCCATCTAAAAAAAAAAAAATCCAGGGACCCCCAGAAGCAAAGATTTGAGTAAAAAACAATTGCTTTATAGATATATATTCAAAGATTTGCAAAAAAAAAACCCGATTAAAAAAAAAAATAGCAGATCTACAAGCTCATAGCGCGGCACTCGGTGCCGCGCTATGAGCTTGTATATCTGCTATTTTTTAATAGCCAAAAGTATAAAATATGGATAAAGTGGTTACACAGATGCGTCCCCCGGTCTTAAAGGGTTAAAGCACGTTGCGGTCGGCTCCACCACTCTGCCAACTTGGCACGGGCCTGGAAACTGAAGCCCAGTCTAAATCCCAGCTCTCCCTCCGTCTCCGTGTTTGACATAGTAAAATACATTTTTTTTCCCCCTAATCAGCCAGAGGCTCCCCGGGGGAGGCCAGGCTTTACTGACTATGTGTGTGTGTTTGTGCATGCGTGCGTGCGTACATGTGTTGCCCGCGTAACATTGGAGTAGCGTTGGCAGCGCATTCGATGGCTAGCCTTCCCTTTTGTTAGATGTTTTTATAGGCCTGCGATAGCGGCGGTTTTGCTTTTTCTTTTTCTCGAGCAGCAAAACGCAACGAGCTTGGAGCAGTTTGTCCTTGTCTGACTGGCCGAGAGCGGTTTTGACTCTTAACCCTTTAAGACCGGGGGACGCATCTGTGTAACCACTTTATCCATATTTTATACTTTTGGCTATTAAAAAATAGCAGATATACAAGCTCATAGCGCGGCACCGAGTGCCGCGCTATGAGCTTGTAGATCTGCTATTTTTTTTTAAATCGTGTTTTTTTTTGTGCAAATCTTTGAATATATATCTATAAAGCAATTGTTTTTTACTCAAATCTTTGCTTCTGGGGGTCCCTGGATTTTTTTTTTTTTAGATGGGGGTCCGCAGCCAAATACATATCGTTGTGGGGCTCCTTGACACTGACATTAATATTATAGCAACATAAGTGTTTCAGAAAACTGTTTTAAACTGATTTAGAAGACATTTGTAGAATCCCCAGAAGCAATAACATTTGAGCTAGAAATGCTCGCTTTAAATATATATATATTCAAAGATTTGCACAACATTTTTCACGATTTTTCAAAAATAGCAGATCTACAAGCTCATAGCGCGGCACTCGGTGCCGCGCTATGAGCTTGTATATCTGCTATTTTTGAATAGCCCAACGAAATCTAAAAATGACACACAGATGCGTTCTCAGGTCTTAAAGAGTTAATTGGAAAATGTTGTTTACTGCAAAAACGTTAGGGAGCCAAACGACGATCGCCTCAAACTGATAACGACCAGTGTAGGGCAACGCGTAATAACCTCGCTGTGGGGTTAATGGCGTGGTTGGTGGTTGGGGGGCCACCCCGCCCACGCCTGCACGGCCCACCCACACCGGTGTGTTTTAGGGTATTTTGGTTGACGCTCTGCTCCCCATGGAGGCATCCCTGAGCAGGTATAGGGTCTCACTGTGTGCTACACCAACCAACCTGGTGGGCCGTGAGGGTATTGCGAGTGGGCCCCCGAATAAATTATTGTCCAAACCACAGATTTTTATTGATAATATAACTTTAATATTAAAAAGCTGAACGTACAAAAAAGTAATTGTATTTTATTCTTTAAAACCTTGAACCAGTACATTCATGCCGTGCTAATAAAAATAGCAGATATACAAGCTCATAGCGCGGCACTATGAGCTTGTAGATCTGCTATTTTTGAAAAATCTTGAACATTTTAGCAATTTGGCCGATTCTACAAATGTCGTCTAAATCCTAACAGTTTTTTGAAAAAACGTATGTCGCTATATCAGTGGTTCTCAAACGTTTTCATGTCAAGGACCCCCAAAATTATATGTATTTCGCCGCGGACCCCCATCTCAAAATGTTTTGTTCCAGGGACCCGCAGAAGCAAATATTTGAGTTAAAAATGTTTGCTTTAGGGGCACGGCTTTAGGCGCACGGTGGCGCAGTCGGTAGCGCTGTCGCCTCACAGCTAGAAGGTCCTGGGTTAAATTCCCGCCGGGGACGCTGTGTGCGCTGGGGGCGTGTCTTCTCCTCCGCGTCATCAGCGCCCATACCCTAGGTGGGGTTGGCGAAAGGGCCTACTCTGTGTGGAGTTTGCATGTTCTCCCCGTGTCTCCTAGGGTAGGTACCCTCACAAAATCATGTAGTAATCCTGGTCTCTATACCGCCTCCCCCCATGACAGCCGGGGCGCCTGATGGAGAGGAAAGGAACTGGTTGGAATAACGTGTTCCTTCCACGCGCTACGTCCAACCAGGGAAACTCCCCCCTGTCAGGTGATAAGAAGGTCAGTTGGCTCTCATGCATTGAAGGAGGCATGAGCTCGGCCCTGGCCTCCCTAGGCTGTGGGGGACTGGTGTAGCGCTGGTGTAGGGCTGGTGTAGTGCCCAGGATCACTCAGAAAATTGGCACCGGGTGAAAAAAAATGGGTTACAAAAATCGCAGGATAAAAATCTAAAGAAAAAAAAAATTGCTTTAAAAATGTATGTATTCAAAGATTTGCACACATTTTCATGATTTTTCTATAATAGCAGATCTACAAGCTCGTGGCGAAGCACACTATGAGCTTGTAGATCTGCTATTTTTGAATAGCCAAAGTATAAAATAATGGTTATAGCTAAAATCTAAAATGACACAGATGCGTTCCCGGTTTGAATAGGTAAAAAAATAAAATAATTTTTTTTTGGAGGAAATGAACTCATGACCTATAGTCTGTCTCGTTGTCCCTTTCCCCTCTCAGCTCCCACGTCCTTCCTGCTGTTCAGCCAGAAGACGGCCATCAACCGCATGGTGATGGACGAGCAGCAGAGTCCGGACATCATCCTGCCCATCCACAGCCTGCGCAACGTGCGCGCCATCGACTACGACCCGCTGGACAAGCAGCTGTACTGGATCGACTCCAAGCAGAACGCCATCCGACGCGCGCAAGAGGACGGAAACCAGGTAAGCCAATCAGACGAGGGACGGCGGCCAGTCACTCGCCGTTATTGCCGTCAGTCAGCCAACGAATCAGCCGGGCGATTTTTACTCGTATGGATGGATATGAAAAGTGCACATGTATCCATACATTCCCCAAACAGAGACGTTATCAAATGTCAAAATATCATAAACGGCAACCTGACGATATCGCCAGCCTGGTTTTGTTTATTTTTGGAACACAGTTCTTAAATGACGCGATCTTAAAGATTTCCCTTTAGGAATTCCAATACAAAGAATAACTCTGTGACCCAGGGGTAGCGTGAGTGACCCAGGACTTCGGTACTTCCATAACCGTGGTTCTCAACCTTTTCAGGCCGTGGCCCCCCAAAATAATCATATTTGAACTGGGGACCCCCCACCCTGACAAGTACTTGGAATTGTAGGAGTTGAGGCATTACATTTAGTTTGACTCGGTTCCACAGATAAATACTGTGAAAACAGCCGATCTACTGAGCTCACAACGCGTCGCAACGCGAGGCATTGTGAGCTTGTAGATCAGCTTTTTTCAAAATGTTTGCCTCTTTCTTATATTATTTGACAATTTGGCCAAATGTTTGACCAGTTTTTATAGTATTGTTTGTTGATTACTTTTGATGCATTAATGGTCTTTTTTCATTAAAAGGGTCTTAAAAGTCCTTAAATTGTCACTTTATTGTCATCTGGGGCCCCCCCCCCCACCAAAATCATGTGGGGACCCCCTGGAGGTCTGAGAATCAATGCCCTATAATACCTCAACATCATAATTCTACATAATTGTGCTAATTGTTTAGAAAACGGTGTGTGTGTGTGTGTGTGTGTGTGTGTGTGTGTGTGTGTGTGTGTGTGTGTGTGTGTGTGTGTGTGTGTGTGTGTGTGTGTGTGTGTGTGTGTGTGTGTGTGTGTGTGTGTGTGTGTGTGTGTGTGTGTGTGTGTGTGTGTGCGCGGCGCGAGGGTGGTGGCAAAACTTTTCAGTCGAGACATTGGTTTTTGCTCGAATCCCTGAGTCTTCCCTTCTGTCCCCTCCTCCTCCCCTCCTCCTCCTCCTCCTCCCCCTTTGTAGAGCATGACGGTGGTCTCCAGCTCGGTGGGGGGTCCCAACGGGGGCCTGCAGCCGTACGACCTCAGCATGGACATCTACAGCCGCTTCATCTACTGGACCAGCGAGGTCACCAACGTCATCAACGTCACGCGCACCGACGGGAGCCGCGTGGGCGTGGTGCTGCGCGGCGAGCACGACCGGCCCCGGGCCATCGTGGTCAACCCGGAGAGAGGGTCAGTACTGCTGCTACCAAGCTCTGTTATTCATACTTTTTGGGTGGTGAAACCGCCCCTATAAGTGAGGTTTGGAAATTTGTACCATTATCCTGCGCTGTGATTGGCCAAAAATTTACCCCGCCTAACCCTGCACCGTGATTGGCCAATCACAATCTATTCAGGACTGTGATTGGCCAGTGTCACATGACACATGTGCATAGCCCTATGTAAGAAACCATAACTTAAAAAAAAACATAAATTGGTTTTTTTTAAGTTATGGTTTCGTCCATCATAAAGAGTGTTTCAATAAATGTATTTATCTTTTGTACATGATTGGTTGACTCCATTCAGTATTGTGATTAGCTAGCAAGACACATGCTGTGATTGGCTAGTGATACATATGACGAAACTAATCTAAAACCACTGTGATGTGACACTAGTATATTACTTAGATACTGTCCATTTCGTGAGAACAGTAAAGAAGAACTCAAAGATCACTAAATGTATTTTTTTTTTGTACATGATTGGTTGACTCCATTCAGTATTGTGATTATCTAGCAAGACACCGCCCACTTCACACAGGGTGTGATTTTTTTCTACATTTCTGGAAAAGTCTTTGAATTTTTTTGGGGGGGGGGAATATCCGTCCGTCATCGACCGCTTATCCAGAGCAGTGTTGGTTTTGACAGCAAAGTTTGATTTAGTTTTAACCCATTGAGACCTGAAGCCGATTGTACAAATGTCTCCTAAATCCCAACAGTATTCTGAAAAACATATGTTTCTATATCAGCGGTGCTCAATCTTTTTCATGTCAAGGACTCCCCAACATTATATGTATTTGGCCGCAGACCCCCATCAAAATATGTTGTTCCAGGGACCCCCCCAAGAAGCAAAGATTTGAGTTAAAAATGTTCGCTTTAAAAATATATATATTCAAAGATTTGCACACATTTTCACGATTTTTCAAAAATAGCAGATCTACAAGCTCGTAGCGCGGCACTCGGTGCCGCGCTATGAGCTTGTAGATCTGCTATTTTTGAATAGCCCAAAGTGTAAAACAATGATTTTTAGCGCAAATCTAAAAAGGACACAGTTCCAGGTCTTAATGGGTTGTTAATCATAGTCTCATGGATTAAAGTTCTCAGTCGCCATGACTGATTTCAGTCATTTGGATTCCATAGAAGCCGCGGCATGTCTTCTAATTGTAGTTAGAATACATGTTTAGAGGCCCGGACCGTTGGCCTTGCTGTCTGGGCACCTTAGGCTATAGTGTAGCCTCACAGTGTATCTTGGGTTCGAGTCCCGTTCCCGACGATCTTTACTGCATGTCTCTCCCCATCTCTCACTCCCTGTTTCCTTTCTATCTTCACTAACTACTCAGACTGGCAGAAAAAGCCCCCAAAAATACATCTTATATATATATATATAAATCATTTTTCGTCGTTGTTTTAGTCGACAAAATGAACACAGTTTTAATACAGCAATGCGTTGATATTAAAATGACAATGTACTTTGTAATTGTACTTTTGAATACTTGAGTGCTTTAAAAAAAAAGCATGTAATGTTGAATACTTAAGTGTTATTCAAAGCGAGTTTTATACAAAAGCAGTATTTTAAGTACAAATTTGAGCAACTGTCACTTGTAGTTGACGACCATGCAGTCTTATGCAAAGGTTAAAATATAATTTAGATAGCATGTTATTTAGACAGATGCTACAGATGTACAGATTATTTATTTCTTGATTTTATATAGTTTAGAGTCTAAATATAGCATCAGTCTAAACGATACGATACGATATTTGGCTCACAACTTCGATACGATTTCGATACGATACGCACTTTTTTATTATGAAAAATATATGGGGGAGAAAAAAAGCAAATGCAAACAAATAATTCTGTTTTTGCATTATTCAGACATGCGAACTTGTAGCTTTTCAGCTACAATAGCCGTTTTGAATCCAAATAGGGCAATAGTGACACCTGACCCGAAAAAAAAACATGTTGTCACCCTTTTCACCCCGGGGCTGTTTTTGCATGCCTGATTATTATTATTATTGTAAAAAAAAAAATCAAAACGATTGTTTTATTTTTCAAAACGATACATATCGTCACGAAAACGTATCGCGATATATCGCGGGACGATATATCGGCACACCCCTAGTCTAAACTTTAGACTGATGCTATATATCTTAGGTTTACCTAAGATCCTAGTTTACTGAGGTACTACGCTTTCTCTCTGCATTTGATGTATGTGTTTACCTTGCTTACTGTAGGTCCTCTGGATAAAGAGCGTCTTCTAATGCCTACATTGTAAATTGTAATATTTCACCAGAAGTATCTCTACTTTGACTCAAGTACTGGAGTCGAGTACTTTTTCCTCCATTGTTAGTATCATATCCATTCCTCTCCCAGGAGTCTGACCAGCTTTATCAGTGGAAGTCACAAACTGAAGTTAGCCTTGAGAGCTCCATTGGAGAAAAAAATGTCTTAACCCATTGAGACCTGAAGCCGATTCTACATGTCTCCTAAATCCCAACAGTTTTCTGAAAAACGTATGTTTCTATATCAGTGGTGCTCAATCTTTTTCATGTCAAGGACCCCCAAAATTATATGTATTTGGCCGCAGATCCCAGTCAAAATATTTTGTTCCAGGGACCCCCCAGAAGCAAAGATTTGAGTTAAAAATGTTCGCTTTAAAAATATATACATTCAAAGATTTGCACACATTTTCACGATTTTTCAAAAATAGCAGATCTACAAGCTCGTAGCGCGGCACTCGGTGCCGCGCTATGAGCTTGTATATCTGCTATTTTTGAATAGCCCAAAGTGTAAAATAATGCTTTTTAGCTAAAATCTAAAAATGACACAGTTCCAGGTCTTAATGGGTTAATGCAGTGGTTCTCAAAGTGGGGTCCACGGACCCCTCAAGGGTTCTTTGAGGGGTCCGTTAAAAAAATGTGAGAACCCACTGCCTTAATAGGTTCAGATTCCCTCCATACATTTATCTGAAAATGGACCATTATTTAACCAGGAGAAATCACATTGAGGCTCGAGACCTCATTTTCAAGTGAGACCCGGCCAAGATGAGGCCAAAGCAGTACTAACACAATGCTACAACAAGGCAAAAATGTACAAAAATTATCCAACCCCATGAAATAGCAAAACAATAAAACTTCTAACCTAGCCTAGACCATGTACATCTTAAGAACATGAGCAGGTCATAGACAGTGTATGCATTATCCGCCTCTTAAAATCGAATAAAGAGATTAATCAGAATCAGAATCAGTTTTATTGTCACATCACAGGTTTACAAGGTAAAAAAGTGGGTGAAATTCTTTTTTGTACATCGTTCCCATCGCAACGTTAGTTTCCATAGAAAGAAGAGGGGGGGGGGGGGGGGGAAGAAGAGGGTGGGGGGCAAGTGGGAAGGAGATTAACTGATCCAGTTTAAGTTTTACCTGTAAAACGTTGAATGACCACGGTCCCTGATGAAACAAACTCATCTTTCCCGCCTCGGTTTTAACAGCAGGCACCGTGCAATGGAACCACTCAGGCTAACGTGAATTATGACTGTTTTGTGACCAAATAGGATCCATCATGGATCAAAACATTGTCTAGTTTTGTGTAAAAAAAAAAGATTTAGATTTTTTTCCAGTCTCTTTTGTTTTCCATTATTGTGCGTCCTCTCGTCCAAACTCGACAGTGTTGGGTCATATTTTGGAGGCAGTGGAGCGGTAACAAAAGCCATGTTCCTAATCACACGGTAATTTGTTTTCCTTCATTCACGCTCATGAATCTCCCAAAACCCATCTCGGCTCCACTGTGCCAAAGCCAGTCGGTTTCTTCTTTTTTTTTCTTCTTTTTTTTCGAACCAAAATTGCAGGGTTTCCTCCCGGGGCCTGGGCTCCAAACAGCCAGTCTCTCTCTAGGTCATTGTGTGGTCTCCTTGCAAATGAAGCGCGCAGATGTTCTGGGTCCCCCCCCCCCCTCCATTAGGGTTGGGATCCCGAACCGGAGGAACCAGATCCAACATTGGAGGAACCGGAACCGGTTCCATCACATTTGGAACTGTTTCCGGAACCGTTTTTTACCGCCACTGACAGAGTCAAATTAAATTGAATACCTCAACTCCTACAATTCCAAGTTCTTGTCAGTTTAAATGTGATTATTTTGGGGCGGGTCACGGCCTGAAAAGGTTGAGAACCACTGCCTGGAACTGTGTCATTTTTAGATTTGAGCTAAAAAAGCATTATTTTACACTTTGGGCTATTCAAAAATAGCAGATCTACAAGCTCATAGCGCGGCACCGAGTGCCGCGCTACGAGCTTGTAGATCTGCTATTTTTGAAGAATCGTGAAAATGTGTGCAAATCTTTGAATATATATTTTTTTAAAGCGAACATTTTGAACTCAAATCGTTGCCTCTGGGGGGGTCCCTGGAACAAAATATTTTGACGGGGGTCCGCGGCCAAATACATATAATTTTGGGGATCCTTGACATGAAAAAGATTGAGCACCACTGATATAGAAACAAAGGTTTTTCAGAAAACTGTTGAGATTTAGGAGACATGTAGAATCGGCTTCAGGTCTCAATGGGTTAAAGTGAAGGTTACACACATCGATCAGGGTACGAGTCTCTCGTGATGTTGACACTGTGTCGTCGTCCTCCTCCGGTATACAGGTACATGTACTTCACCAATCTGCTGGACAGATCCCCCAAGATCGAGCGGGCCGCTCTGGACGGCACCGAGCGCGAGGTGCTGTTCTTCAGCGGCCTGGGCAAGCCTGTGGCCCTCGCCATCGACAACGAAATGGGCAAGCTGTTCTGGGTGGACTCAGACCTGCGACGCATCGAGAGCAGCGACCTATCCGGTGAGTCTCCTGTGCTTTTTTGAGTGGTGCTAGCCACTCCAAGGAGTGACTTTGTCCTGGTGTGTGTCTGTCTGTGTGTCTGTGTGTCTGTGTGTCTGTCTGTGTGTCTGTCTGTGTGTATGAGCACGGCCTCTCTGTATGTTTGAGCACAGCCTCAACAGCTGCGGCTGATTGCAACACAAAGATGCAACCAGTACACTAATTATACACACACACGCACACACACACTCACACACAACACACACTTTTGAGTAAAAATACTTAATGAGTAAAAATACTTAAAATGAGTAAAAATACTTAAATATTAGTAAAGATACTTTAAAGTTCCTAAACTGAGTAAAAATACTTTAAATGATTAAAAATACTTTAAATGAGTAAAAATACTTTAAATGAGTAAAAATACTTAAAAGATGTTAAAATGAGTAAAAACACGTAAAAATCAATAAAAACATTTTAAAGTACTTAAAATTAGTAAAAATACTTTGAAGTCATCAAAGTCTGTAAAAAGTAACTAACGAAATGAACTCATGAAAGGCACCACTCTCTTCACACTGGTGTGATTCTTTTTTATTTTTTTTGCCTTTTTTCTTTTTACCCCTTTTTTCTCCACAATTTAGTCGTTGGGACAATTGATTCCTCCCGCCACACACACTGTGTGTTGTCACTGTATCACCTGCCAGTGAGGAGCCCACACCGGGAGGAAGTAGAGCCTCCATCCTTGTGCTCGTATAGACACTCTACAAAATCGGATGCACCGTGGCCGGATTCTGAAAAACATATGTTTCTATATCAGTGGTGCTCAATCTTTTTCATGTCAAGGACCCCCAACATTATATGTATTTGGCCGCAGACCCCCATCAAAATATCTTGTTCCAGGGACCCCCCAGAATTAAAGATTTGAGTTAAAAATGTTCGCTTTAAAAATGTATATATTCAAAGATTTGCACATTTTCACGATTTTTCAAAAATAGCAGATCTACAAGCTCGTAGCGCGGCACTCGGTGCCGCGCTATGAGCTTGTATATCTGCTATTTTTGAATTTGCCTTTTCTCAAACCAGAGTTCAATAGTGGCAGAGTGAACATTCCATGTGGACAGTCTGTCTGCGCGCTGATGTCGAGATAAGCAGCTGTGAAAAGTGACTGTGCTCGTCTTATTGTTCTGCCTGTGTTGCTCGATGTCACAGCATCATGTATTACTGATTATTAACAAGTGGGATTAATCACTAAGCCATAGATCATTTGGCGTTTTGTTTTGTAGGCGTTCGCACTCGCATAAATACATAGTGAAAGTGTGTGTGTGTGTGAGTGTGTGTGTGTGTGTGTGTGTGTGTGTGTGTGTGTGTGTGTGTGTGTGTGGAGAGAGGGTGCAGGGGGGGGTCTAGCAAAGTCTTGAGGGTAGCAACTCAACTCAACAAGATTCTGTTCCACTTCACGTGATCCCAGGGAAGGCTTGGGGAAGTCTAGCCTAGTAGTATGAATCCCATTTGGGGGGTGGGGGGTGGGGGGGGGTTTGACACTATAAGGAGAGAAGCGAGGAGCAAATGTGTGAACCACCACGGCGAGTGTGGGGGGGGGGGGGGGGCTCCACACTCCGCAGTCCTTAAGGACACGGGGGAGCATTGTGCCTGGCGAGGAGAGCTTTTGGCTCGGAGCCCTGCGCTCAGCACATTCCAGCCATTCTCTGGTGCCCCGCACAGGCTGACAGGAATGCGAACCATCTGCAGCGATCCTTGGGAAAAAAACGGGGAAGAGAAGGGAGGGACGGCCGTGGGCTGCAAAGCAAACACTCTAAGTGACTGACTGACTGACTGACTGCACCGTCAGAGCTGCAAGAGGAGAGGAGAGGAGGGGAGGATTCCTAGATCTGCAAGATCCTCTCTCTGCTTGTGTGACAGAGAGGAGGGGGAAGGGATAGAGGTTGTGTGAGGCACGTACCAGGGTTATTGTGGTTTAACTACAAGTTTAAAACGAATGAAATGACCGGAACTGATTGAAGTTAAAGGGTAAGACCACTTTAGTAGAGGTTTGGGTTGTGTAGTTACCTTGCCATGATGTAACTCCAAAGGTGGGCAAGAAATCAAAAATAATTGCTCCATTGATTAGAAATTGATAATTCAAAATATGCTCCTCATTGACTTACATTGTACGGTAAAACAGCTCTCAAAGTCACTCTTTTAGCACATAAATGAACACAAACATAGCTGATTCAGACAATATAGAGCATCACCAAACCCAGTTTGTTTTTTTAATAAAAATGTCAACTTCCTGTTGATTTTACTATTTGAAGATCTGGATCCGGATCCGCCGATCCAGTCCGGGTTTTCTACTTATTAAAAATGGCAAAATCAACAGGAATTTGACATTTTTATTTAAAAAAGAAACAGTACTGGGTTTGGTGATGTTCTATATTGTCTGAATCAACTTTGTTTGCGTTCGTTTATGTGCTAAAAGAGTGACTTTGGGAGCATTTTTACCGTACAATGTAAGTCAATGAGGAGCATATTTTGAATTATCAATTTCTAATCAATGGAGCAATTATTTTTTATTTCTTGCCCACCTTTGGAGTTACATCATGGCAAGGTAACTACACAACCCAAACCTCTACCAAAGTGGTCTTGCCCTTTAAGTGAAAAAATAACTAACTGGTTTGTTTATATACTAAACTAACTAAAACTGGTTAAAATCATAATCTGTTCTTAGTTTTAGTCTCGTCGTGCATCTTATAAAAAATAGCAGATCTACAAGCTCACAAGGCGTCTCAAGGCTATTTCTGTTATTTTTCTCACCTTGTTGAATCTTAAGCCCCCCTGACTGACCCATATTACAATGACAAACTGAAACCAGCACTAAAACTAATAATAGGTCACTGTTGACCTCCTGGGGCAGATGTTTGTGCCCCAGGTCGATTTCACACACATTATCATTACTCTAGCCCTGTGTGGTTCTCAAAGTGGGGTCCTGGGACCCCCAGGAGTCCTTCAGGGGGTTACCTGGAGTCCTCAGTTAATATAGCATCAAAATCAGTTTAACTACTATAACTCTATACTATGCACATCGGCTGTTTGGAAATAGACGATCTACAAGCTCACAACTCGTTGCGACAGTAAAATCTGGCTTTCAATGAGTCAAATCGAGTTTGATACAAAAATGCAAAAGTAAGAACTGTTTAATTTTAAAACATGCGTGCTATATACAGGCTGAATGCTTGAGGAATAAAAAACATTCTTGTATGTACTTGTTTAGAGCATTGGTTCTCAAAGTGAACTATTATATTTACATTATAATTATTTGACTCTTTAACACATTGGGTGCCAGAGGTTTATTAAAATATTATACGTTGAGTGCCTGCATTTCTTCCATCCACTTCCATCCATTATACGTTTCGTGCTGTAGAAGCCCCGACGCGGAAGTGCATGTAAACAAAGCGTGCGTGCGAGACGGCGGAGGGTCCCGACTAACGCCTGGAACAATAATATTTCTAACGCGATCCTCCATTGCAGCGTGATCGCCGATCGAAAACGGCTCGTTTTCACCACGTTAAAAAGAAATGGAGATATTAAGCTTTTAGTCAAGGAGATAACATTGAAAACGCCGACCGGAAGGATTTTTGACATGGAGCCAGATCCAGCCTCTTCTTCTCAGAAACTCCTTGGGTGATGTCAAAGTTTCGTTTTAGCGCCCCACGTGGCCCACATGTATAAAAATAGAATTGGGTCAAAAACGGTCCGGACCGTTTTCGGCACTTCTCGTTTGGATCCTCAAAAACGGTCCGGACCGTTTTTGGCATTCAATGTGTTAACATGGAATGAATTTTTATTTATTCCTAGATCAGTGGTTTTCAAACCTTTTTTTTTTTAATTTCAAGGAACCCCATAACTGAGAGCGTTCTAAAGGAACCAAATGGACCCGTAACTCTCAAAGTTAATGATCTGTATAAGGGTCCATTTGGAACCTCTGGGTGATGGTCCCTGGAATCCACTTTCAGAACCACTGTCCTAGATGTTTTTAAATTACACTCTGGTATTGGATCGGTACTCGGTATCGACTAGCCATGTAACGATTTATCGTAAATCGATTAAAATTGATTCAAACTGGTGACAATTTAAATCGATTTAATAAAAAAAATATCGTTATGTAAAAAATGGCAAGAAAAAAATCTTTGTAAGAGAATTGATAAAAGATTTTTCAGTCATTTGCTACTGTACTGAAAACAAGAGGATAAGAGAAAACACAGTATTGTATTAATTTATTTTGGGTTTGAAAAATCGTATCGTGAACTTAGTATCGTGCTTCGAATCGTATCATGAGTTGAGCGAATCGTTACATGCCTAGCTAGTATCGACCGATACAGAGTACAAGTAGTGTGCATCGGAAAAAATGGTATCGGTACATCTCTGATCTCACCGTATCACTGTCCCACCTCTCCTCTTACCCCACCCACCTCAGTTTGACACCTGTTTCTGTTGCCTCTCTCCCTGAGCCTTATTTTTTACCCTACAACCCTGTTTTTCCCCCTGTTTTTTTTCCCAACACAAGGAGCCAACCGCATCGTGATCGAGGACTCCAACATCCTGCAGCCGGTCGGCCTCACCGTCTTCGGGAACCACCTCTACTGGATCGACAGGCAGCAGCAGATGATCGAGCGGATCGACAAGACCACGCGCGAGGGCCGCACCAAGATCCAGGCCCGCATCGCTTACCTGAGCGACATCCACGCCGTGCGTGAGCTGGACATGAGGGAATACAGTAAGAGACCGACTTTTGAGACCTTTTGAATATCCCGGCAATCTATCTGTCTAGAATCTTAGAATATCCCACCGTTTGACCCATTAAAACCGGGGAGGCATCTGTGTCATTTTAGATTTCTTTGGCTATTCAAAAACAGCGGCTACTATTGATGCGCGGGTCGGGTTTTTTCATGACCCGCCCCGCCCCGCCACGGAACCCAACCCGCCTCAACCCGCCCCGCGAACCCATATATAAATCTATGGCTCAACCCGCCCCGCGACCCGCGATTTTACCTATAATTCTGTAAAATCATGGTTAGAAAATAATCCCCAAGTGTATTCAAACTGTTTTATTGTTATTATTCTTATTCTTATTAGGAATAAAGACAAAACAAGAGCATGTGATTTTTATTTATTTTTTGCGTGTGAGAGCGGCTGACCCGCTCACCCGCAGCCCGCATAATTGCCTCTGAAATTCTGACTCGACCCACCCGCGTCGCGGGTTGACCCGCGGGTCCTGCGGGTTACGGGTCAACCCGCGCATCACTAGCGGCTACACAAGTTCATAGCGTGTACGTTTGTGCCGTGCTATGAACTTGAAAAATCGTGATAGTTTTTAACTCAAATCTTTGCCTCTGGGGGGCCCCTGAAACAGAACATTTTGAGATGGGGGTCCGCGGCCAAATACATATTATTTGATATGAAAAAGTTTGAGAACCACTGACATAGAAACATACGTTTTTCAGAAAACTGTTTAGGATTTAGAAGACTATTTTAGAAATCGGCCTCAATGGGTCAAACCCTATGTACTTGGTTTGACTGGTGTTCCCCAGGAGCCTACAATGTAAGTAAGTATAGCCTTGGGGACCAAAGGTTCCCGAGCCATATGGTCTGTAGGTCAGGAGCCTAGCTCCTGTTTCTGTAGCTTGATATAAAAGTACAGTACATCCCCCGGCTGTGAACTTACAAATCGGGCTCTTATGACCCATCTATACTATTTTAAATCTATGTGTCTGGCATATTTGGATACAATAACAATGGATCAACAGCTAGGGAGGTATGCAGATAAGATTTAGTTTTTTTGCTGACCAATGTCCTTTTCTCCAGGTAGGCATCCCTGTACCCTGGAGAATGGAGGCTGTTCCCACATCTGCATAGTGAAGGGCGACGGGACCACCCGCTGTTCCTGCCCCGTCCACCTGGTGCTGCTGCAGGACGAGCTCTCCTGTGGAGGTACGCGTACAGCAAGTTGGCTTCTGACACATTAGTCAAAATGTTTTGTAGAGGGACTTGAATTTTGTGACGACCATGTAGTAAGACCCAGTGCATCGAATAAGAAAACATGCCTCGAGGGCTGGGTAATATAATAGATATTTAAAACTAGAAAATGTGCTCCTCGGAGCACAAGTCTCCGCCAGCAGACCCGTGCTATGCTATTTTAATAGCACGGGTCGTCTTGGTAGAACGGGTCGTCTTGGTAGAACGGGTCGTCTTGGTAGAATGCGCGTGGTTTTTTGGTGTTCTGCAGGGGCGACTGAATATGTAGTGTCTGCATCTAAAAAATGTTCTTCTTGAAGCAATGTGTAATATGGGAGTTGTCGTAATTGACTGGTTTGTTCAAATACTTGTCTGTCTTCTTCATCTTCATTGTCTTGAACAGTTTCAGCAGTTGATTGGTGTGTTTGATCTATGTCAGTTTTCTCTAGTGCTACATAATGTATTTGATCAAGGTGGCCAATTGTTACAGTATTAAGACTTCGGCCTTGTTGTGGGATCAATTCAACTCTATAGTCCTCTTCTGTGTTACTGTTGTAGATGAGTATGCTTTCTTAGCTTTGGCCTTCTGCGCCTTTGCTTGACCAATGTTAGGTGTTCTCAGAGGGACACACACACACGCACGGTCGGGTGATTTGTACTGGAAGGTACTGTTCCAATCAAGACTGATTGATCCTGTCTTACCTCACTTCAAACAACATAAATGGCTTTTTGAAGTGACACACCTATTTATAGGATTTTATTTCGTCATGCGTCCCTCTAGCCAATCAAAGGCATTGGTGTCAACATATTGACACGTGTCACGTGGAGCTTGACCAATGTTAGCTTGGCTAGGAGGGAGGTGAACACACAGCGGGACGAAGCGAAAACATACTCTCCGCCTCCGGGCGGAGACAAAAACAATATAAAATATTCTTTATAGACATATCGGAAATATTTCTACTGTCTGTGAATAGTATAAGAGAAAATTATTCGACAAAACAGGATGAAGTCATATCACCCAGCTCTTTATGTTACCTTTGCCAAAGTTGATCTTTGTCTGCAAACCTTGCAAGCCTGCCTGTTATCCTCTAGCGTTTCTGGAAGCTGTCCGAGTATGTTTGTCCTGCTAACCGGTTTACATGTATGTCTCTCTCTCTCTCTCACTCAGAGCCCCCCACCTGCTCTCCAGAGCAGTTCTCGTGCACCAGTGGCGAGGTGGACTGCATCCCGCTGGCGTGGCGTTGTGACGGCTACCCCGAGTGCGACGACAGCAGTGACGAGGAGGACTGCCCCGTGTGCTCGGACACAGAGTTCCAGTGTGACAGCAGGCAGTGTGTGGACCTGAGCCTGCGCTGCAACGGAGAGAACAATTGCCAGGACCGCTCTGACGAGAACAAATGTGAAGGTGAGAAGGAACACAGGTTATTGACATTTTGGCATTAGTTTTTATATTACTGTTTATATTATATTACTGTTTTGTTTTGACTTAAAGACGGGGTGCTGTGATTTTCAGTGATTTTTTTTCCCCCCCCTAAAACATAATCATCAGGTATTATGGTTATACTAGAAGGAAGATTTTTTTCAAAAAAGTGTACAGAAATTGTTAAAATTATGTTTTATGTGGACACGCCTCCAGTTCATTAAAGGACGACTTCACCGATTTTCAACCTATCTTCATATAATTCATCCTCACTAATACTTTTTTTCTACTCGGTCTGTGTCTCAGAGGAGGGCTGTGGACAGTTCAGAGTCCCGTCTACCAGTGACATCATCAATGGGGAATCCAAGCTAATAGAAACTGCAGGCTTTCTATTCCTGGAAAGTTGCAATGCAATAAAAGAAGCCATTGTTCTCGTGTTAATAAAAATCGAAATAAAAAATTAGAAATCTTGTTGAAAAAAAAATCATGCCTAACAATGATGTCACTGGTAGATGGGTTTCTGGACTGTCCACAGTCCTCCTATGAGACACAGACCAAGTAGATTTTTTTTTTACCATTTTATCATGAGTATTACTGAGGACCAATTATATGAAGATAGGTTGAAAATCGGTGAAGTCGTCCTTTAAGTATACCTGGTTCTCACCTTAGCACCTCCTCCACCACCTTAGCACCACCCACCTGTCCTAGTCCCTCCTCCTCCTCATTGCCCACACCTGTTGTGTTATGATAATGAGGGGGAGGGTACGTTTTTACTATGTCACTAAAGGGCTGTTTTTCTATTGGCACGTTTGACCCTCAAGGTTTCAGCCTCCAGGTAGAAACTCAAAATAGTCAGAGAAGACATAAAACACCATAAAAACACCACCAGGGGGCTTAATGAAGTTCTATCAACCTCATTAGACACATGAAAAACAGAAAAAGTGCAAAACCATGGCACCAGCTCTTTAATTTTTTCAATTTCAGTTTATTTCTGTTGATAAATGTTTTAACCCATTAAGACCTGGAACGCATTTGTGTCACTTTTAGATTTCTTTAGGCTATTCAAAAATAGCAGATATACAAGCTCGTAGCGCGGCACTCGGTGCCGCGCTATGAGCTTGTATATCTGCTATTTTTGAAAAATCGTGAAAAATGTTTTTTTATTTTTTTCCCCAAAAAAATTTGGATTTTGATTTTTTTTTAGACACGGCCTCAGGTCTTAATGGGTTAAAGCGGGTTTTCGGACGCTCGGGTGGCGCAGTGGTAAAGCTGCCACAGAGTCAACCACGGAGTCGAGGGTCTCTATACGAAAACACAATCGGCACCGTGTTTGGGGACGAGGGTGATATTTGTCACTGCAAGTACCAGCCCTACGGGCTGGTGGGGCGGCGCCTGTCAGCAGGGAGTGTTGGGTGGGAGGAGTAGGACGAAGGCTCTACGACGTCCTTCCGGTGGGGGCTCCTCACTGGCAGGTGAGCCAGTAGGATACGACGGCAATGACAACAATACTTTAACCCTACCTTTTTAACCCATTAAGACCTGGAACTGTCTCATTTTTAGATTTGAGCTAAAAAGCATTATTTTACACTTTGGGCTATTCAAAAATAGCAGATCTACAAGCTCATAGCGCGGCACCGAGTGCCGCGCTATGAGCTTGTAGATCTGCTATTTTTGAAAAATCGTGAAAATTTGTGCAAATCTTTGAATATATATATTTTTAAAGCGAACATTTTTAACTCAAATCTTTGCTCCTGGGGGTCCCTGGAACAAAATATTTTGATGGGGGTCCGCGGCCAAATACATATCATTTTGGGGGTCCTTGACATGAAAAAGATTGAGCACCACTGATCTAGAAACATACGTTTTTCAGAAAACTGTTGAGATTTAGGAGACATGTAGAATCGGCTTCAGGTCTCAATGGGTTAACCCTACCTTTTTAACGGCTTGTTTTTCTCCCAGTGCGTTGCCCTCCTGACCAGTTCAGCTGCTCCAACGGCCAGTGCATCGGGAAACACAAGAAGTGTGACCACAACATGGACTGTACCGACAACTCTGACGAGATCGGCTGCTGTAAGTGTCCAGGAACAAACTAGTCAAAAGTTTAGTTACTAGTAAACTGGTAACTAAAGTTCAAATAATTGTAGTGTAGTAAAAGTACAATATTTGACTCTGAGATGTAGTGGAGTAAAAGTCAAAACAATTGGAAATACTTAAAGGTAGGGTAAGTGATATTTTTTGGTTAAAACAAAAAGTATTTTGTTAAAAGGTTAAAATACTATATTCTGATAGTAATCATTGCTATAGAGTGTTTGTTCAGTAACAGATGTCTCCCTGTCTCTCCAGCTCTTTAATAAACAGAAAATACATTTTTCGGTAGGTGTCAAAATCTCAGCCAATCAGGAGAAAGTACCCATTTTTAAGCTTAATTTGTATAGTGTTCCAGTTAAAATTTTGTCTGCTCATTTCTTAGTGTCATCACTTCCAATTTCACTTGTTTAATCTGTATCCTGATTGAGTTCTCTGTCCTGGTTGGATAAAATTGGAAATGAAACTGAAACGAAAATGCATTTTCTGTTTAACACATTAACTGCCAGAGGTATTTTCATATTTTTTTAGCCAGTGCCAGAGTTTTTCATTGGAAAAAAATAAGTACTCAGGAGCCGAAATACAGCATTTTAAAGTTTTAAGTTAACAAGGAAGTGGATAGGAGTCTAGATCTTCAACTAGTCATATCTCCTTGGTCTTTGGGTGAAATTGGAAAAAAAAAAAACATTAAAAAAATATATATATATTTTTTTTCACTTCATGTAGATCTACGCGATTGGCACGTGGCGGCTTTAAAGCGGTTCGCGTAGATCTACGTGATTGGCAGTGAATCAGTTAATAAAGAGGTGGAGAGACAAGGAGACTCCTAATACTGAACAAACACTCTATAGCAATGAGTACTATCAGAATATAGAGCTATTTAACACTTATTTTAACCAAAGCAAATCACTTACCCTACCTTTAAGTACAGTCCTTGAGTACATGTACTTAGTTACCTTCCACCACTGGTAAAACGGACATGAGTTGGCTATGTAATTGATCTGATTATTGGGATTTCCTTCATTTTTCCCCCCAGATCCCACAGAGCCGCCTCCTCCGCCCTCCAACACCATCGGCTCCATCGTGGGCGTGGTCATGGCCCTGTTCGTGGTGGGCGCCGTCTACTTCGTGTGCCAGCGGGTGCTGTGTCCGCAGATGAAGGACGACGGCGAGACGGTCACCAACGACTTCGTGGTCCACGGCCCGTCCTCCGTCCCCCTGGGATACGTCCCCCACCCCAGCTCCCTGTCCGGATCGCTGCCAGGTAGGAGGGTGGATTTTGACAGCAAATTTGTATTCAGTTTTAGTCATAGTCCATCTGAAATGTTTCATTTTTTGTCTAGTTTTAGTCGACTAAATATCATAAGATTTTAGTCGACTAAATCTACAGTTGATTTAGTCGACTAAAATGTATTTTAGCGGGCTTTGATGGCTTTGATGGCGTCGCAATGGCTGATTTTACACTTGGTTGCATGCTGAAAATAGCCGCGACGCGTTGTGAGCTTGTAGATCTGCTATTTTCAGAGCGCAACACCCGAGCGCGACCAAACATAAAATGATCTCTTCTCCACTAGTCATTTTAGGCTAGTTTTTATTTGTTGACGAAATTGTCAATATATTTAGTCTCAGTTTTAGTCATCATAGCTTAGTTTATATTTAGTTTTTATGTAGTTTTTATGTAGTTTTCGTCAGTGGAAAAAGGTAGTCGACCAACATTTCTCGTCATAGTTTTAGTCGACTAAATCAACCCTGGGGGACAGAGGGCGTAGAGGCTCCAATCGGATGGTTTTTAGTTCAGGTTAGGGAATGCAAATGATCGATTAACCCATTAAGACCGGGAACGCATAATGTGTCATTTTCGATTTTTAGCTATAACCATTATTTTATACTTTGGGCTATATAAGCTTGTAGTGCGGCACCGCGCTGCGAGCTTGGAGATCTGCTATTTTTGGAAAATCTTGGAACATTTTGTGCATATCTTTGAATACATGTATTTTTTTTTAAACGACATTTTTAACTCAAATCTTTGCTTCTGGAGGTCCCTGGAACAAAATATTTTACAATTGTTCGCTTTAAAAAATCTATATTCAAAGATTTGCACACATATACAAGATATACAAGCAGATATACAAGCAGATATACAAGCTCATGAGCTATATTTGAATAGCCAAAGAAATCTAAATGGGTTAAATCATTAATCAATAGCTGATTCGCCTTATCGATCGATCATTGATTAATTGATAAGCGGCGATTTTCCTGAGAAGCGGAATTTACCATTACTTGTACAAACTTCATAGTTCTAGTAACACCTGAGGTAGACCATGCTGAGGTAGACCATGCTGAGGTAGACCATGCTGAGGTAGAACAGGCTGAGGTAGACCATGCTGAAACGTTTGGTCCTGAAAATACAGATTTTTCGTGCGAAATGCTGCAGCTTTGATGCTTCATAGATTTGATTGACAGCACTATCATCAGTGTTGAGTAAATTAAATGTTGGACACATAATGCTGTTAACACAACATTTGCTATGTGTTCCTATCGCACAAAAATGTAGTGGGACCCCCCTGTAGTAACTCTGAGGACCCCCTGTTATAGACTCATGAAAAAAGTGGGAATTAACACATTCATTGCCAGGGGTATTCTACTACAGGCAGGTAGCTTCTGCCAGCATTTTTAAGCATTCTGACAAATTTTTCAAGAACCACAGAATATTTATCTCCAGTATGAACGATCCCCTGATGGTTGCTAATCACGGACGGTTTCACTGTGCTTCCGCGAAAAAAAAAGTAAATGTCATTGTGACCTCCAGTTCTCTTGTTTTACCAAGTTGAAAATAGCATGTTTGGCCAAAAATACATAGTAAAACACAGGAGCCGAGATACAGGATTTTAAAGTAATAAGTTAACCAGGAAGTGAATGGAACAGCCAATCTTCGGATCACGTTATCTTGGGCTCTGGACGTTTTTCCTAAATAAATGTTTTTAAAATGACAGAGATCTCCGTCAATGGCGGTAAACGGGAATGTGTTAATACAAATAAAATAAAAAAATATCGTCCCCCAATAAATATTGATATAAGAATAAGATGGGGAATAAAAGTACAGAATGTTTTCTGGCAAAAAACCCACATGTTAAGATTTTGGTTTGCTCCTAAATGTCGGTACTGTATGTCGTCCAAACAGGCATGTCCAGAGGGAAGTCTGTGATTGGCTCCCTCAGCATCATGGGCGGGAGCAGTGGCCCGCCGTACGACCGCGCCCACGTGACCGGAGCGTCGTCCAGCAGCTCGTCCAGCACCAAGGGGACGTACTTCCCACCGGTGAGGAACACTTTTACATCTCCATATTTTAACTTCTTGTGTTTTTTCTTCTTCGTAAATTAACGCCCTTCTTGATCATACTACAGCGTCACACAAAAGCATCAACAGTAGCAGATCCACAAGCTCAAAACGCGGCGCGAAGCGACACGTTTTGTAACTTGTAGATCTGCTACTTTTGATACTGCTTTTGAATCATGAAAAGCAACAGTTTTGGACATATGAGGTTTCCACGGTTTCCACCCGACAGAGACGATTTACAATGTATAATAATAATAATAATAATAATAATAATAATAATAAACTATTTGTATAGCATGACATGAAATGCAGCTCAAAGTGCTTTACAGAGCAAGAATACAATTACAGTTAGAACCAATTTAACAATAAAGCAAACAAAAATAAAATAAAATAAAAGCAAAGGCATAAAACAACATTAAAATAGGCAATACAGTGAGGAATTAAAAATCAACCAAAGAATCAGCTAAAAGCAAGAGTGAAGTAATAGGTCTTGAGCTGTGCTTTAAAGCTATCGACAGAGGCTGCCTGTCTTAAGTGTAATGGGAGTTTATTCCACACTGTCGGTCCGTAAAAGCAGAATGCTGCTTCACCGTATTTTTTATATGTCTTTTATAATGTACAGTAGGACATTGGTTCTCAAATTATTTTGGGCCAAGCACCCCCAAATTGATATTTGTTTGGCCATGCCCCCCCCAATCTGAAAATGTGTTACAGGGACCCCCAGAATATTATTTTTTTGTAGGCGTTTGGCACAGCAGACACTCTTATCCAGAGTGACTTACAATAAGCAAGGTAAACTATCAGAATGCAGAGAGAGACCAGTGTAGTGCACTAGGCGGCACGCAGTGGTGGAAAAAGTACTCAAATTATTTACTTAAGTAAAAGTACCAATACTGCAATATTAAAGTACTCTGTTACAAGTAAAAGTCCAGAATTAAAAATGTACTTGAGTAAAAGTACAAAAGTATTGGCATCAAAATGTACTTAAAGTACCAAAAGTAAAAGTACTAAATATTTGAAAATAGCAGATCTACAAGCTCACAACGCGTCGCACCGCGACGCGTTGTGAGCTTGTAGATCGGCTATTTTCAAATAGCCTATGTATAAAATAGGGTTAAAGTGGTTAATGTATGTTTCATTATATCATAATTTACATCTGAAAAGTAACTAGTAACTAAAGTTTTCAAATAAATGTAGTGGAGTAAAAGTACAATATTTGCCTCTGAGATGTAGTGGAGTAGAAGTAAAAGTATTGAAAATTGGAAATACTCAAGTAAAGTACAAATACCTCAAAATTGTATTTAAGTACAGTACTTAAGTAAATGTACTTAGTTACTTTCCACCACTGATCCAGAGTGACTTACAATAAGCAAGGTAAACTATCAGAATGCAGAGAGAGACCAGTGTAGTGCACTAGGCGGCACGTGGGCCAGAACTGGCCCGCCAGCCATGATATCTGACCCGGTAACTGATGTTGTAAATAGTCGACAATATTTGACCGTCCCACATTCAGGCTACAATGTCCAAATAGAGAAAATCTACTCCCACCTGAAGAATGCTTTTTATCCATGCTGACGGACAGGCATGTGTTGTCTCACATTGTTTCTCTCCATATCTTAAGAAAAGACCTGGAGCTGCTATTCATTGAAAGAGCTCGTTTATATCTCTGTTTGAAAGGGAGTGTGACTGTCTGGCTCCAGATAAAAATGTTCTCTTTTTAACTTTTTAATGAACTAAATGTCCTCATTCCTGCACAAAATGATTACCCCGCGCATTTCCATCCGCACCTGTTACATTTGATTACACACACAGTTCAGTGTGCAGTTACACCACTCACATCTTTATTTATTAACTTTTATATCAAGTTATTATATAGTTTATACAATATTTAGTATATACAATATTGTGATAATTGTACAGTATATAAGATGGCCTGCTGCCAGTTCCAGTTGTTAAATTACATTGATTATGTTCTGGCCCACCATCTAATGAGAAAAACATTTGCCCGAGGCCAAACTTACTTGCCGACCCCTGGCGTAGTGCCTCAGGAAACTAGGATCACAGGTAAACAATGAACCGAGCATCAGTCTAAACAATATACAGTACTATCTAAATGACAATCTGTACAACGAAACTGTAGGATACCAGGTAAACAATGAACCTAGCACAACACAAAGGGGGGGGACTGGAATAGCGAGTGTGGTTCCGCCAAAAGCTGTCACTTGGCGTTTCAAATCGTATTGAATCCTTTGATTGGCTGGTGGTATAAGCATAGGAATGTATAAACATAGCTGTGTGGATTACGGAGGAATGTGAATGAAATCTTGATCAGGAACGTGCCGCTGTGTGCACTTCTGTTGCAGTGTTGAGGATTTCTTTGCGTCTGTCGTTGCGACCGGCCATGCTCAAACATGTGGTGCGCGGCCCCGACCAGAGCGGCTTGGAGCGGCGGGCGGGCGGTCCTCGTTCCATGTTCGCCCCTACCTTTTTTCTAAACCCGCTCCCTGCTACGTAAAAAAATCGTCCCGCGCCTCTACAGCTCCGCTCCACTTGAATGCTCTGCTCTGTGGCAGTTTTCCTAGTGGCACGTGCACAATAAATCTAGTCTTCTGGATTATTAACTAATTGGGCCACATCCCTGATATACTGTAAATGTAGCCTATGATAACATATTCTTCAATTAAAACATAGAATTTCCTTAGGGCAGCGGTTCCCAACCCTTTGTGGATCAGGGCGTACTTGAATATTTTTTTTTTTTTAATCATGGCCCACACAGCCTATCGGCTGCCGTGTTAAGAGGTCAGATGGGTGAGCTGCACGCGTTTTCAGAGCATGTTTAATTTAATGATCTATCGATCGATTGTGTTCCCGGCTTGGATCAATGGAACTAACATCGTATACTTAAAAGTTCCTATCTATCGGTATCGCAAGGAAAACTAATTTCATCTCAGTGCTTTGCCAATTATTGCGATATTATTATATCGCGGCCAAATACATATAATTTGGGGGGTCCTTGACATGAAAAAGTTTGTGAACCTCTGGCTTTAGGGTACACAGTACAGCATCCCAGCCCCGAGGCACGCCCTCCGCCATGTGGAAAATGTTACCTCTGTTTGAGTCACTTCTTCCAAGCATCATTTCAAAAATCCAGCTTTTCTTTTTTTTTATTTGATCCTGCTGCAGTTTTTTCACGATCGTCTACCTCCGCTATTAGTTGGCCCAGATTTGAGCGACTTACCAATTGGGGATGGGGGTCGGGGGGTGCCGTAACATGTAAAAACCACACAGCCATATGTGTTTGTGTGAAATCCCAGGCTTTTCTTTCCCCAGTGAGGAAAGCAGAGGCTGCGAGAGCGTGTGAAACTGGTGAAAAAAGGGTCTGTGCCAGGCTGTACTTTTAACCAGTTAATTGCCTCCGTTTCAATTATGCCGTTTTCAAGAAACCAGAGCTAGCACGAATACAGTTGGTTGTACAGTCACATAAAAGGAATAATAACTCACTTCTGCAGAAAAAAGAAAACAAATGTAATATTTTATTTGACGGTCGTGTAATGGTAATGGATATTCGGGCGTAATATTGAAAACACGTTTCTGTAATGATTTGACTGTACAGCTAGAGATTTCTTTTCTTGTGCAATAAAATGGACCATTAAGGATGAGAAAGTGGTGTGTATATATATGTATAAGTATTGATGTTCACTTAGCTGTGGAAGATTCATGTCCTTTTTTTTTTTTTTGATATTATAGAAATTGTCTGAAGAGAAAAATGTGAATTAAAGATGTATTTAGAATTTGTTGTTCCAGACGTGAATGAGACGGAGAGAAGCTAAAAGGTGTTTGTTTTCCATTTGTTTCGCCCAGATCCTGAACCCGCCGCCCTCGCCGGCCACGGTGCGCTCCCAGTACACCATGGAGTTAGGCTACTCCTCCAACAGTCCTTCCACACACCACTCCTACAGGTATGTCCTGATACACGCACGCACACACACACACACGCACGCACACACATGCACAGATAGTAGGGGCTGGGTGATATGGCTTCAAATCAATATCACGATTAATTTAAAACTCTTGCCTCGATGTGAGCTTGCAGATCTGTTTTTTTTCCCCCGCTGTTTTTACAACAATTTGAAAGTGATCAAATGTGTCTCAACACAGGTTCTTTTGCTTAACACATTGAGTGCCAGGGTTTTTTTAAAACAGGGTACTCACAGTGCCTGGATTTTTAACAATTTTTTAACCTTTTTCAAGTAGTCACAAAATATTTTCAGTGATCACCGTCCTCACGGTGATCCCCTCATTACACACACAGGGGTCTCGTACAATCGGGGGAAAAAATTAAAAACATTAGGTAATCCGTTCCATAGTTGCAGCCAGTTGAAAATAGTCAAAAATACATAATAAAAAAAAAAAATGTACACAGGAGCCGAGATACAGGCTTTTGAAGTCATAAGTTAACCAGGAAGTGGATTGGAGTCTAAATCTTCGAAAAATGATATCTCCTGGTGCTGTGAAGAAAAAAAAAAAATAATAATAAAAAAATAAATACAAAAAACGGTCCGGACCGTTTTTGGCACTCCTCGTTTGGATTATGAAAAACGGTCCGGACCGTTTTTGGCACTCAATGTGTTAAAAGGAACAGCGACGATATATATGTTGCTTTTATCCTACTCATAATGTGATGACGAGCGAGTGTGACCTCAATCCAAAGGTCATTTAACAATATTTCCATTTATTTTGGGGCTTTTATGCCTTTATTATAGATAGGATAGCAGGCTGACAGGAAATGGGGAGAGAGAGATGGGGGAGTGACACGCATCAAAGGCCGTCTGGATCGGGATTTGAACTCGCGACACGCGGTCAGGCTACATTGTACTCTAGGTGCCCGGACCGCTACGCCAGCGGTCCTGGCCACAATATTTCTTATTGGTAGCTCTCTGTCAATTTATCAACGCTAGAAAACATGTCACCCATGAAACAAAGCCACATTGAAATGATTACATTTTTATAATTATAATTATTGTATAATCGTGATCATTTTACCCAAAAGCTCAACCACTGTCTTTTTGAAAGTCCGAACTTAGCCAAGCTCTCTGACCGGCAGGCGTCAACCCGACATCAATAAGGAAACCATTGAGTGTTATAATTAACCCATTAAGACCTGGAACTTTGTCATTTTTAGATTTGAGCTAAAAAAGCATTATTTTACACTTTGGGCTATTCAAAAATAGCAGATATACAAGCTCATAGCGCGGCACCGAGTGCCGCGCTACGAGCTTGTAGATCTGCTATTTTTGAAAAATCGTGAAAATGTGTGCAAATCTTTGAATATATATATATTTTTAAAGCGAACATTTTTAACTCAAATCTTTGCTTCTGGGGGGTCCCTGGAACAAGATATTTTGATGGGGGTCCGCAGCCAAATACATATAATTCTGAGGGTCCTTCACATGAAAAAGATTGAGCACCACTGATATAGAAACATACGTTTTTCAGAAAACTGTTGAGATTTAGGAGACATGTAGAATCGGCTTCAGGTCTCAATGGGTTAAGAGAATACCAGTGAAATCTTCGGGTTTCGTGGAAATGTAATCAAACCTTGCAGGATTGCAGTGTTGCTGCCCTGCTAGAGATGGCAGGAATTCCGCAGGCACATGCTAGCACTTATAACAACCCCCTTTTTTTCTGGACTCGGGGGGGGCCCGGCATTCAAAGAGACTTCGCTTTCCTTTTGTTTACCCTTTTCCCCGTGCATTTTGAAACGGCACAGGCTTCAGTGACACACACACACACACAGAATGTGGTGAGCGTTTGTACCGCTTCGTGTCGCTTTTCATCCGTGATCAAAATGTTTTATTTACATAAGAAGTTTTAACCCATTAAGACCTGGAACTGTGTCATTTTTAGATTTGAGCCAAAAAGCATTATTTTACACTTTGGGCTATTCAAAAATAGCAGATATACAAGCTCATAGCGCGGCACCGAGTGCCGCGCTACGAGCTTGTAGATCTGCTATTTTTGAAAAATTGTGAAATTGTGTGCAAATCTTTGAATATATATATTTTTAAAGCGAACATTTTTAACTCAAATCTTTGCTTCTGGGGGGGTCCCTGGAACAAAATATTTTGATGGGGGTCCGTGGCCAAATACATATAATGTTGGGGGTCCTTGACATGAAAAAGATTGACCACCACTGATGTAGAAACATACGTTTTTCAGAAAACTGTTGGGATTTAGGAGACATGTAGAATCGGCTTCAGGTCTCAATGGGTTAAGTCCAAAATGAGATTGGTAAACGCAGCGCCGCTGGTTGTTTACCGAACGTCGCGGTTGAGCTGCATTTGCCTTTTTTTTTCTAATCCTCTTCCCTCCCCTCACCCCCCCCCCCCTCCCTCCCTCGTCTAGGCCTGTCACAATTTTATTACATAATCACCTGATAGTAATTATTTGAGATAATCGCAATTATTTTTGCATAATCATAAAGTTTCCATGTTGAAAGATGTTCATACTTTCAAATATATTTTCAGACATTTTCCAAAAATAGTGGAAATTTCCACTACTTTTATGGCATTAAGTCAAATGTCACGACGTTGACTTCTTCTCCCTTGCCTCTCTCCAACTCACAGCTACAGGCCTTACACGTACCGCCACTTCGCCCCGCCCACCACGCCGTGCAGCACGGACGTGTGCGACAGCGACTACACGCCGGGACGCCGCGCCGGGCCGCCCAAGTCCGGCGGCGCCGCCGCGGCAGCCGCCATGTCCGCCGCGGCCAACGGCGCGGCCAAGGCGGGCTACGCCAGTGACCTCAACTACGACTCGGAGCCCTTCCCGCCGCCCCCGACGCCGCGGAGCCAGTACCTGTCGGCCGAGGAGAACTGCGAGAGCTGCCCCCCCTCGCCCTACACGGAGCGCAGCTACTCGCACCACCTCTACCCGCCGCCCCCCTCGCCATGTACGGACTCCTCGTGAGCCTGGCTACCCCCCCCCCCCCAACCCCCCTCCCCGGGATACCCCGGGAAGAGTGGGTGCGTCTAAATATTGTGGGCACCTCAAATTGGTTTTTATTTTCTCCAAAATGTAAAAAGAAAAGAAGAAAATAATTTAAGAAAGGGTCTGAAGTAAAGTATCCATGATTTGAACATGCACAGTACATCATTATCAGACCTAAATTTACCCTTCAACTTCTTGTTTTTGCCCAAAATGATTGAATATACACATACAGGCTTTGTAGCAATTTGTAGCAACTGTTATTGGGCCTTAAATGTCAAGTAATATAAAGTGTACGTACATGATTTGAACATGCTTGAACGTTTCACATTTAACCCATTAAGACCTGAGGCCGATTCTAAAAATGTTTTCTAAATCCAAAAAGTTTTTTGAAAAGAAATATACAAAAAGAAAAATTCACGATTTTTCAAAAATAGCAGATCTACAAGCTCATAGCGCGGCACTCGGTGCCGCGCTATGAGCTTTGTATATCTGCTATTTTTGAATAGCCTAAAGAAATCTAAAAGTGACACAGATGCGTTCCAGGTATCAATGGGTTAAGGCCTAATATTTCTACAATTGCTACAAATTGCTACAAAACCCGTGGCTAGCCAGTCACTATGGGCATAAGCAAAAAGTTGAAGGGTAAATTTAGGTCTGATATTAATGTAATATCAGACCATTTTCCAAAGCATACAAGCATTCTTTTTTTTCCCCCTACATTTTGGAAAAGAATAGCAAATGTAACTTTGAGGTGCCTACGATGTTTAGGTGCCCACTCTTCCGGTTACCCCCCATCCCCCCCAATCCCGCAAAAGGCTCCGCCCCTCACCACCCCTCCCCTTCACTGTAAATACCAATTGTGCATAATGATTTTTTTTTTAAATGGGGAAAGAGAGACGTCTATGAAATATGGAGGAGAGGTGGACATTTTGAAGGGGGTCCAGCATCCTGTACAGTTACAGAGAGAGAAAAAAACAAACACAAATTTATGGAAAGAAAATGAAAATGAGAGCTATCAACGGAGCTGCCGCAGAACACTTGTACATTGAAAAGAAGAAAAAAAAAAGCATATTTATATATTTTCTATACAGCGTTTACTGATGATAATGCCATAGAGGTTTGTATTATTGAAATTTGTACATTTTTCTTTACTTTTCTTTTTTTTTTAAGAAAAGGTTTTAATTAAAATCATCAAACGTGATAAGTTGCCTTAAAAAGAAAAAGACAAAAAAAAAACTCCAGGAGATGAGAATATGACCTTCCCACACCAGGCTGAAGGACACACTAAAAGCACATGAACACAATACATAATCTGATGCCAAATAATGAGAAATACTAGCATTAGCTCAACTCTACGACAATGCTTCTCAAAGTGGGGTCCGGGGACCCTCAGGGTTCCTTGAGGGGGGTTTCCAAACAGACCCATACAGGTCTGTAACTCTGAGAGTGCACAAATGGAACCATTTTGGTTCCATTTGCACACTCAAATTAAAAGGTTTGAGAACCACGGCACTAAGGGATGGGGATGGGAAGGAGAAGAGCTCCCCCTGGATGTCATTCAGAGCCGCTGCGCCATTGAGCTCCTCCTCGGCTTGGGGGCAGCCATTTTGTCAGCACTGGAGCGCTCATCATTTCTATGGTCCCCCCCACCCATAAAGTGGGTTGGGAGTGGCTGGTTTAAAAGCCTTTTTTCAGTGGCGAAGAATGTGGTACTGGCTCTTTTTATTATTTTATACCTCCTCCTTCATTTACAAATGCGGTTGCTACTTATCCTGTCTGTATCCCTTTTTTTTCTTTTATTTTACACTTGAATTGTAGATGTAAGCCTCCTTTCGCTGGTGGTCACAGAACCAAGACAGCAGTTTCTCACCTGAAGCAGTAACGCAACGGCACATATTTATGCGAGGCCATGTTGTCACTGCCCTTCACCTGTCGTGGTCCCCGTAGCTTCTTAAGGTTAGCCACACCTACACGTCAGCATCATCATCATCATTTGGGGTTAGCTTGGGTCACACTGAAAGACCCAGAGCAAAGCTACAGTCGGCAAACGTGTCTCTTGGAGAACGCCTTTTGAGCTGAGGAGCACCTTGGATATCATGTCCATAGCTCACACACACACACACACACACAGCGTGATGCCTGCACTGTTCCAACCTATCAACCATTGAGGTGCTCACTGCTCAAACGTCCTGTCATCTGCGGTTTATTAGCACAAATAACTTCTCATGGTGGTAGTAGTGACGACTCAACGTCGGGTTGTAAATTATCGTGTTGTCACATACAACCAGCAGGATCAAATGGCCGGCGCTTCTTTCCAAAAGTTTAATTGTTTTTAGCCCGGGGCGCTACGCCAAAATAAACGCCGGGCGTCGGGGGGGGGGGGGGGGAAGAGGAGCGCACCATCACTTCTTTACTATAGAAATACATGGAAGACTCTAAAGGCGTTCTATGTGGACAGGGCACCTACGTAATGGGGATCAACGCAACGGGGCTCACATCTTCAATTCACAATCCACACACACAGTAAAATCCTCAGTGTTTAAACTCTTGTGAGTTGGTTTGGTTACATTTATACAGTATAAGTTCAAACACTGAGGATTTTACTGTTTTACAGCGGTGGTTCTCAAAGTGGGGTAATATATATCATCACAATCATTTTAACCACTTTATCCCTTTTTTTTATACTTTGGCTATTCGAAACCTTGTACATCTGCTATTTCTGAAAAAAATGGAAAATGTTAGGACATTTTGGATTGATTTCGATTTTTTTTTTCTCTTTTGGGGGGTCCCTTGCACAAAATATTTCAGAAGTGGATCTGCGGCCAAATACATGTTTATTTGGGGGTCCTTGACATGAAAAAGTTTGAGAACCACTGGTGCACAGAGTAGACACGATCTTTTTCTTCTTTCTTTTTTTCATGATTTCAAGATTTTCTTTTTAAATGTTTTTTATTAATGCCTGACTGCAACTGTTGCCAACCCTGTGTGGGTGAACCTTAACCCAAAGCACATGCGTTACAGAGGTCTTGCTCGTTGCTTTTAATCCTCACAACCATGTTTTAAGGCTCCCCCCCCCCCTTAATCGGGGTAGTGACCCCCCACCAAGGACAAGTTCTCGTGCCTGACCATTTATACAACTTCATATCATATTTTTTTCCGTTGTCGTCGTTTTTGAGAATACACAAAGGAAATCCAGTGCCCACTACAAATGCTATAGTATTTTTGTACCACATATTGTGTAGATAACATATTTATAAGCTATATAGAAGAAAAAAAATCATTGTAAATCTATCCATTGAATTCTTGCAGTACTTTAATTTCATTCCGTCTTTTTTTTTTTGTAATATGCCTCATTATATTTTTCTACAAAAAAAAAATATATCACTCCAAAACTTACACGGTGACAATCTTATCCGACAGATCAGTCAAAAACGCAGAGCATATATCCAGCCAGGGTATTCCCTGTACTTTGTGTCAAGAATGATGCGTAACTGTTGCAACTGGTCAATCTGATCTCTTTTTTTTGAAGGACTTTTGTGCCAAATCGCAAGTTTTTACAATCCAACGGCAGGTTGCCCTCCATGTCCTCCTGGTCAAGTCCCCATGTGAACTTTGAGGCCTTTGTTTCACGAATGGGAGGCAGGAAGAGAGACAGAAATGCTCAGCTAGGACCGTCGGTCTACACATTGAGGTGGCACTCATTCTTATTGCCTTTATGCTTGTATCAACAATCTCTTTTGTAAAAAAAAAAAAACCTGTTCTGTTTTTTTGTGCTGTCTTGTGATGACCGGAAAAATATATTTTTCAAGGAAAACTTTGTTGCATTGTCGGAACGGTTTTGTCCCGAGCAAGGCTTTGTTTTGTTGTCATTGGTTTGGAAATCGTCGGGCAGAAACCTTGTATATCTAAATTTGAACTTTTTATGTTTCACTTCGTCATTTAATGCCCTACTTCATCATACAGGAGTGTCAAGCAAAAAGTAGTGAAAATAGACTATCTACAGGCTCACAAGGCCTCGCATCGCGAGGTGTTGATCGGCTATTTTATATCGTTTTTAAAATGATGATAAAAAATAAACGGTTTTGGACATACAAGGTTTCCACCCGACAGCGACGAATTATCCTCAAATGTAGTGTGGAGTCTGGCATGGGTTTTATTATGGTCTTCTGAAGTAAAAGTTTAAACGCAGAGTTCAAAAATCATACCTTACGGGCTCCGGAAGATGACAATTCTTCATGGCTTCCTCTTCACGTTGCTCTTTCACAAGTAACATCTTAATGTGCGTGGAGTGAAGAGTTAACACACACACACACACACACCAGCATGGATTTGATGACAATCGTATAATGATATGACTCTCACACACCTCCTGAACTCTTTATTAGATTCTTCGAAAAGTCCAAATGCATCTCCTGTTCAAAGTGCAACGTTCTCAATTTCAGCATTATTATAGGGGATTCTGTTGCTTGTTTTGGGCTGATCTGTTAAACATTCATTGATAGAAATGCCATTTAATCACAGACGTGGCAAGGTTTGTTTCTTTTTATGTTCACGTTAGGTCACACAATGGGCCCATATAGCCTTGCTTTGAGAAACAGGTCTGTTGACCTGAATTGGAATCCAGTTCACCAAAACCCTTAATGTCTCCAGATGTATATTCCAGACCAGTATCTCAGCTCACCCGCTAACCTCTATCGTAGACGCTGTCTGTGTCTTCTTTCATGTCGTGTAAATGAGCCAAGAAACTGCCTGTGGTACAATCATTGATCTGCATGATGTCTCGATGTGCGTGTTCTCAAGCCCTGTCTGAATGTTCCCGTCCTCTGCAACCCTTCTTAACCTCATTTCATACTTTGTCATACAGTACGACCGCGTCGCACGCTGTGCTGAATCTTTTTTTTTTTGGGGGTGCTAGCGACACGGCCATTATTATGACGAATTACAAATGAGGCTTCCATCAAACATTGTTCGGAGAGGTTCTCGTTCTCTTAACTGCACTTTAACAGTACTGTTTTACTGATTTACCGGTACAAAAACTTAAACGCATCATCACGTCATCAATGTAGAAACTCATAAAAGTTGGATGTTTATTTGTGTGTGCATGTTGTACGTCTAAAGATAAAACAAGAATGACCCCGGTCAGGAGAGAAAGTGTCAAGAGTTGAGTCTAATTGATGATCTGTAGCACAACCGTGTCGGTGCTGACTCGATCGGTTCTTGTCGGCAAGCGTCACCATCGCGTGGTGGAGTGAAATGAATTGCTTGAAAGGTGCACACATCAGCACAGGCACATGGCGAAAACGGCTGGGGAGCACCAGGCAGGGAGGAGCGAGACACACCTGGTGGTGTATGAACACTCCCGCTGGCCGTCCTTCGTCCAAGTTTATCGGAAGCGACGTGGGGGGGGGGGGGGACCACGATATAAAAATTGCAATATGATTAATTCACATTAAACTATTAATTTGACGATGCCTCATTTATACAGGTATAAAAATCTTGCGGTGAAAAATCGACCTAGTTTCAAAAATAACATGTTTATTCGTGTTCTGTGTGGATGCACTCGTAACTTGAAAAGCAGTTTAAATCGGTGCGAATTAATCGCACGCTCCTGGTGTGTACGCACCTTAACCACTGAAAAGTCGCCGCGTCATGTTGTTTGGTGTCATCTGGAAAGCGATGTGCATGGTACAGGTTGTGCAGAAAGCATTGGGGGAGAAAAAAAAGAGAGAATAAAGGTCCAAGAAAGTTGTTTAATTGTAAAATGATGGATCCAAGGTGGATCAGTGAGGGTAATTCTTTTTTAATTTTAATTTTATAATATAAAAGCACTTTGTCTCCATGCTACCGGAGGTCCGTGATTAAGATGGGGAATACAGGAGAGTTTGTTTTTGAATATTTTGTCATTCATCCGTTTTGATACCATGGTGCTTTTGCAAGGATATATTTCAAGGTGACCAACATTTGGTTAATCCTACTCATTTTTGATTTCCACTAACTCTACTTTCTTTTGTACATTGATTGCTTTACATGTAAAACAGTGTATACACAATGGACCTGTACAGCCCATTCAGTTACTACTATAAGCTGTTGTAACAAATGAAAAGATTCTTTTTTTTTTTTTTTAATAAAAGTTGAGTGAAATTTGAACTTGACTGATTTTGTTTATTATTTTCGTCATGAAGTGGCATAAACGCTACCTTTTTTATTATGGTGTGGGTAATGTACCTATGATTACCATGTGCAGTTAAAAATATTGCCATTGGGCCTTCCACAACACTTCCTCAGTCAGAAACGTATTTGACCCTTTTCCAGATCCCATTTGCTTCCAGATAGATGGTGGTAACTAGATTTTGTTGCGTCACAACTCGTGACACAACAGTAGTGGAGTTGAGGTGTCATTCGTCAAGTCAAGTGATTGTCCCAAAATCTGCTCCAATTCTCAATAGACTCCAACTAAATGACTGGGGTGACAGGTGTGTGTTAGTGGAAAATGTATCATTACAATATATGAGAACAAATTAACGTTCTGTTGTGCTGTCTGATTTCCTGGTCTCAAAGTGGCCCTTAGGGAAATCTATACAGCCGAATTATGTAATTCTTTCTTGTTTTCTCATAATCGGCCTATCGTCACAGAGATGTCCATGAGTCATCGTCCCATTTATTTTGCCAAGAATGTATTAACTACTTAGTCAGGAGTCAAAGTCTACAGACAGACACGATAAGGCAATAGCAGAACATCCCATCCTATAAAACGGCAGCAGTACAAGTACAAAGAATCAGTGGTGGAAAGTAAAGTAACTAAGTACACTTACTCAAGTACTGCACTTATAATTTCAAGGTAATTTTACTTTACTTTGAGTATGTCTATTTTTCAATATTTTATACTTCCACTCAACTAGTAGGCTACATCTCACAGGCAAATATTGTGTAACTCCACTATAATAATTATTTTACAGCTTTAGTTTCTAGTTACTTTGTAGATTTAGCGTATTATTACAAAACATACATGAATCAATTAAGAGCTATTTTATACTTTGCCTATTCAAAAATAGCAGAGCTTGTAGATCTGCATTTTTTTTTTCTTTTTTTAAAGATAGATTTTTTTTAAAGAATGTTAAATAGGCCATAATGAGTAGGCTACTTTTACTTCTGGTACTTAAGTATATTTTGATACCAATACTTTGTACTTTTACTCAAATAAAAGGACTTTTACGTGTAACATAATGTTGTTGTTTTTTTTCAACAACACAAATCTTATATATGGAGGTCCCTAGGCTGGCACAAAATATTTTCAGATTGGGGGGGGGTTCATGGCCAAAATAGATACATATTAATTTGGGGGTCTTCCTCTGACATGGAAAAGTTTCAGAACCATTACTCTAAAAGTTACGGTACTTCTAAAAAGTGATCCCATATTGTAGGCATTACGGTAACATAGCAGCAGCTTGGCCTCAGTGTTGCCATGTCCGCTTATTATAAGCGACTTTGGGCTCCTTTTTCTGTAAAGTTGCGGTGGGTTGCGTTTTTTTGGGGTTTGTTTCTAAAAGTGCAGTTGCTTATTTGGGCTTGTATATTTAGCCTATTATAAAATATTTTGTTCTAAGGACCCCATACAATATTTTTGTTGAATTATCAAAAGAATATTCCACATTTTTCACTTTTATAAAGGAGAAAATAGCAGATCTACAAGCTCACAACACGTCACATCAGCGCTCATGTGGCCTATAATAGTCGCTTCTTTTGGGGGTTGTTTTCATATACCTAGTTGCTTATTTCTCTCGCAAAATCTGGCAACGCTTCTTATTCCAACACCACGTGACCCGGAGACGTCATCCGGAAGAAGAGAGGACTTGGTGAACGGGTGAGGAAATAAACAAAACATCATTCTTAGTTTAGCTTATTATTATTGTCATGTTTTTAAATAACAAACGTTGTTGTACATTTAAATGAACGTTCCAGCATCTAGCTGCAGTGAAGGGAGATGTTTTGTAATGTTTTAATGTTTAGTAGTTCCGTTCACCACCATGTCAGGGGAAAGGAAAGTGAAATTGTCCTCATATCTCATCCTGTTAGAAATGGGAAAATTAGACACTTAAAAAGCCAAGTATTTTAGGAGTCTAACTTTATTTTCTGTTCTAGTCTAGCTGACTAGCATCTATTGTGATGTTTTGTGTATGTAAAAAAAAAAAAAAAAAAAAAAAAAGTGCCCCTATTTAATAGAAAATGTTCAATATCCTTCAAAATATATGAAAGTCCTGGAAGGAAGGATGTGTTAAACATACATATAATATAATATAATATAGCAAATGTATGTGTTATTTGATCTGTTGAGTATCTACGCACTGCTTGAGGCCTAGGGGGGGTTTCCCGTGTTATGCACAGTGATGTCAGAGTGTGTTTGCAGTGGTGGAAAGTAACTAAGTACATTTACTTAAGTACTGTAATTAAGTACAATTTTGAGGTATTTGTACTTTACTTGAGTATTTCCAATTTCCAATACTTTTACTTCTACTCCACTACATCTCAGAGGCAAATATTGTACTTTTACTCCACTACAATTATTTGAAAACTTTAGTTACTAGTTACTTTTCAGATGTAAATTATGATATAATGAAACACACATTAACCACTTTAGCCCTATTTTATACCTAGGCTATTTGAAAATAGCCGATCTACAAGCTCACAACGCGTCGCGATGCGACGCGTTGTGAGCTTGTAGATCTGCTATTTTCAAATATTTAGTACTTTTACTTTTGGTACTTTAAGTACATTTTGATGCCAATACTTTTGTACTTTTACTCAAGTAAATTTTGAATTCCAGACTTTTACTTGTAACAGAGTACTTCTACATTGCGGTATTGATACTTTTACTTAAGTAAAACACTTGAGTACTTTTTCCACCACTGGTGTTAATGTTTGAAAATAGTTCCAAAATGTCCAACATTTTTCCAAGATCTTTTTTATTTATTTTAAATAGCCGATGTAGCCTATAAGGGGGTTTCAGAGGTGAAACTGAGATTACCACTGATGTATATAGAATCAAAAATTAAGACAAGAGTCTAACACAATCTAGCAGGTCTATAGAATATAAATACCACACACACAGTCAATATCACTATTAATATTCACTGTTGACTTAGTTGTTGCTCCCACAATTCAAAAGTAGACTCTGTATGTTCCAAGTCATGTAGACACTAGACAGACCTGTTTGTGAGAAGCAGTTGGCCTCCTACAGTAATAAAGGTAGTGTTGTTGTTGTTGTTATTTCAGCTTTGAATGAGGAAGACTGCAAAGGTTCTGTTTTTTACTGACAGTGACACCACAACCAAAGTTCCTACAGGGAAATTCTGCTTTTATGTATTATGTTCTATTGTGTTGTAGCTAAATGTACATAAAGATACTTGATCACACTGCTGACACTGGTTGGTACTATGTGGAAATTCCAAGTTCACAGCTTGGAATTGGTACTATGTGGAAAATCCAAGCTTGTACTTCTGCTATTTTTCGAAAATGGAACATTTTGAATGTCAATGACCACCAAATTAATATTTGTCCGCGGACCCCCATCTGAAAGGTTTTGTGCCAGGGACCCCCAGAAGAGAATTTATTCTGACTAATAAAGTAATCAATCAATCAATCAATCAAACAAACACACTCACAACTTGCAAGAGCAGCCAGATAATGGGAGAAAGGCTACATACATATGCCACCTTGTGAAACCTGGGACTACAGTTATACACGGAGCCTGTTCCTTTACACAGGCGTGGTTCCTGATCTCTGTTATGGCAACACGGCCTTTCATTCAGGCTCAACCTACTATTTAGTGACCTATTAACCACTTGAACTCCATCGCACCCTATTCTGGGGGAGAACATAAGCCAAAAAAATAGCAGGCAACGCGATGCGTTGTGAGCTTGTAGATCGTCTATTTTCGGCTAAGAGATTTGGTGTGGACGGAATCGGAAAAAAGCAGACCGACCAAGTAGAGTTGTAGCTCAGGTCAGTTTCACTGAGAATCCCAGAGCCTGTGGTATGTCTGACGTTTCTTCCATTTTAAAGGAGAGAGTTTTTTAAGAGTTTTTCATTGCCACTTTCCACTGTCGTACAAATTGCTTCCTCAGGGTGGGACAATTATGTCTGCTCTCTGCTATATATCTAAAGTGTCTTGAGACAACTTGTGATTTGGCATTTTTACAACATTTAATTGAATATTGAATTGAATTGGTTAACCAGCTGGCTCTTCCCTCTCAGGGTCAACCCACTAGTTGGTGATCTATTAACCAGCTGTCTTTTTCCCTCTCAGGGTCAACCTACTAGTCTGTGATCTAGTGACCCAGTGACCAGCCGGCAGCCGGTCAACCAAAGCCTCCACCATGCAGAGCACAACCAACTACCTGTGGCTCATATCAGACCTGCTGGGTCAGGGAGCAACCGCTAACGTTTACCGTGGGAGACACAAGGTAAAGCGCCTACACAATCAACTTTCATTCATATTTCTCCCACCATTGCACCTATGTCTGCAACTATCGATTGTTTTCTTAGTGATTGTTCTATTGATTACTTATTCCATTAATCGAATAATCAACAAGCGTGTGTAAAAACAAATATACTAGAGTTCGGGCCGCTATGAGGCCCTCACAACTACATCGCACCACCGCCCATATATGGAGATCTCTGATGTCATCAGTGTATGCCCATATATGGGTATGTGACAGGCTAGCCTCTATACAGTATATGCCTCTATATTGATTAACTGTTGCAACCCCTGAACCAAACAACATTCTACTTGGAGTCAGGGTGCAGCACTAACACAAACATTAACACAATGAATCTAGAAAACACAAACAATGCAACAGGACAACATAGTGATGGCCCCGCCCCCTTCTCACATACGGAAGTGGTCAGGACCACGGAAGACAAACTATAGCAATAGTGCATTTTTATGAAGTGATTAGTGTGTTCAGTAGACCCTCCAGAAAAACGCGGACAAAAATCCTTGATTATGCGGGCTAAAACTCTTGATTATGCGGGCTAAAACTCTTGATTATGCGGGCTAAAACTCTTGATTATGCAGGCTAAAACTCTTGATTATGCGGGCTAAAACTCTTGATTATGCGGGCTACAACTCTTGATTATGCGGGCTAAAACTCTTGATTATGCGGGCTAAAACTCTTGATTATGCAGGCTAAAACTCTTGATTATGTGGGCTACAACTCTTGATTATGCAGGCTAAAACTCTTGATTATGCGGGCTACAATCTTTGATTTTGCGATGAAATATGCGGGGTTTTTTGCAATTTTATGCTGTGAAATTGCGGGAAGTTGTGAAATATGCGGCAATATGCGAAATATGCGAGTTGCGAAAAATGCAAAATATGTGAAAACTTGCGAAATATGCGATATGCGAAAAGTTGCGAAATGTGACGAAATATGCAAAAATATGCGATGCGAAGCGCATATTATGCAATGCGCATATTATGCGATGCGGCCTTTTTGAAAAAACGTTACCCCCGCATAATTATGCGCCATTTTGATGATTATGCGGTCAATTCTGCAATCGCATAATCGCAGAATTTTTCTGGAGGGTCGAGTTAAGCATCTGCGTCTCAGATCCGTTTTCTCGACCACAACTGTTGAGAATGTTTTTTTAGATGGCATGTTATTTAGACAGATGCCAGGTTCATTGTTTACCTGGTATCCTGTAGTTTCAATGTACAGAATGTTTTTTAGATAGCATGCTGTTTGGACAGAAGGTTCTTGGTTTACTTGGTATCCTATGAGTTTCTGGAGGCACTACACTGCCTCTCTCTCTGCATTCTATGTGTTTGATTATTTACCTTGTAAGTCGCTCCGGATAAGAGCGTCTGCTAAATGCCTAAATTGTAAATCACTCACTGGTCGAAACGGTTTCTATGCAAGTGTTGCATATAGCATCCTGTGGGTTGAGAAACACTGCTTTTTTGGGGGGGGTCCCCAGATGACAGTGAAATCAAGAAAAAGACCATTACTGCATCGAAAGTAATCAACAATTACAAATTGGTCAAACATTGGCCAAATTGTCAAATAATATAAGAAAGAGGCAAACAGAATTGCCGATCTACAAGCTCACAGAGGCGTTGTGAGCTTGTAGATCGGCTGTTTTCACAAAATGTATCTGTGGAACCGAGTCAAACTAAATGTAAAGCCTCAACTCCTGGGGGGTTGCAGGCCGCGGCCTGAAAAGGTTAAGAACCAGTGGCATTACAGTAGTGTCAGAGCAGAGTGTTCCTGGCTCATAGGTGACACTGAAGGCATCCTGCACTAGCAGACAGGAGAAAACCTGAACACTGTGGTTTTGCTGTTTTGTTTATACCTTCTTCTGTGGCTTTGAGAAAACCCCATTCTCAAATTTCCCCTTTTAGCGCTCACTCTCACCTCCAGGCAGCAACACAGTTATGAGGACATGCCTTAATAATCACTTCTATGCAAGCCTCGTGAGATTGACACCCTCATTTTGAACTACGCAGTATATCAACTATAGCTGTGAATATCCATCATTTTCTTATGAATCGATGGACATAAAAGGGACAAAACCTGGTAGATACAGAGAACTCCATAGGTGGGCATATCAGCATGCCCATAATAATAATAACTATCATATCAGTGGGATTGGTGGTGCGACGTAGGTGTGAGATCTTCAAGCTCACAATGCGTCAATGTTGATTTGACATTTTTAAACTTCACCTATCCTATCCTAAAATATGGATCGATTATTGATTAAGTTATCGACTATCAATTCTTATTATTTATTAAATCGATTAGTTTGATTAACTGTTGCACCCCTGCATGACACTACATTACTTCACTTATGCCTGTGAGATTTATTGATGCCACCAGTTGAGTTAAAAGTCAAATATTATTAAAGCCCTTAGTGCCGTTGCACTCAGCTGGTTTGATACCATGGATACTGGCCCCTGGTATATACTATTTTTAAATCTGGTCCAAGGCCTAGGATAGAATATATCCTAGGCCTTGGACCAGATAGAATATAGCCTAGGCATGCATACAGAGAGAAAGGGAGAGAATATGAATGATATTCTCTCTCTCACCCCGTCTTTCCACTGTGCATATACTGTACATAAAAGGACTTAACAGAGAAAGGTGCCTGCACATGGATATATACTTAAACAGTGTGTGTTGCTGCCTTTTATCGCCTCCCTCTTTATCCTTTGAGTGTGTGTGTGTGTGTGTGTGTGTGTGTGTGTGTGTGTGTGTGTGTGTGTGTGTGTGTGTGTGTGTGTGTGTGTGTGGGGGTGTGTGTGTGTGTGTGTGTGTGTGTGTGTGTGTGTGTGTGTGTGTGTGTGTGTGTGTGTGTGTGTGTGTGTGTGTGTGTGTGTGTGTGTGTGTGTGTGTGTGTGTGTGTGTGTGTGTGTGTGTGTGTGCGTGCGTGCGTGCGTGCGTGCGTGCGTGCGTGCGTGCGTGCGTGCGTGCGTGCGTGCGTGCGTGCGTGCGTCGCGGTTAGGCGTGCATTGCACAAGTTTTAACCCACCCATAGATTAAACTATTAACCTCTATCTTTCATTTATTGCGGTCCTTTGAAATCCCATCATTTCTGCAGCACATCGTTGCCGTCGGGCAAAAAACCTTGTATCTCCGTCTTTTCATGGTTTCCTCTTTTGTAAAACAACGCCCTACTTCGTCACACAGAAGTAGCAAATATAACCGATCTACAAGCTTGCAGGTCTGCTATTTTTTTTGCCATGTTTGCATAGTTTTTAAAGTGAAAGTGTGTCCGTGTCCTATAAATCTTGAACCAGTGAAAAGTATCCACAAGAGCTTGTGACTAAATAATAACTACATTAACCCATTAATACCTGGAACGCATCTGTGTCACTTTAGATTTCTTTGGCTATTCAAAAATAGCAGATATACAAGCTCATAGCGCGGCACCGAGTGCCGCGCTATGAGCTTGTAGATCTGCTATTTTTGAAAAATCTTGAAAAAATGTTTTTTTGATTCTTTTTAAAAAAACTTAAAAATTAAGAGTCGCCTCAGGTCTTAACACATTGAATGCCAAAAACGGTCCGGACCGTTTTTGAGTGTCCAAACGAGAAGTGCCGAAAACGGTCCGGACCGTTTTTGACCCAATTCTATTTTTATACATGTGGGCCACGTGGGGCGCTAAAACGAAACTTTGACATCACCCAAGCAGTTTCTGAGAAGAAGAGGCTGGATGTGGCTCCATGTCAAAAATCCTTCCGGTCGGCGTTTTCAATGTTATCTCCTTGATTAAAAGCTTAATATCTCCATTTCTTTTTAATGTGGTGGAAACGAGCCGTTTTCGATTGGCGATCACGCTGCAATGGAGGGTCGCGTTGGAAATATTATTGTTCCAGGCGTTAGTCGGGACCCTCCGCCGTCTCGCACGCACGCTTTGTTTACATGCACTTCCGCGTCAGGGCTTCTCACAGCACGAAATGTATAACGCAAGTGGATGGAAGAAATGCTGGCACTCAACGTATAATATTTTAATAAACCTCTGGCACCCAATGTGTTAATGGGTTAAGGACCCATTGGAACACAGGATCTGTTTTTTTTTCTCCATTTCCTGAAAAGTAACAGTTTTGGACATACAAGGTTTCAGCCCGACAGTGACGATAGAACTCCCCCACCCCCCCCACCACCCCCACCCCCCCCACCCCTAGCCCCAGCCTGTAAATTTTTTTTGCGGGGAGTTTCCCAGCCACCTCTCTGTCTGTGCGTACTGTACTGTACTGTAGCTACAGGTATGAGACGGATGGGCCTGGACCTGACGCCCTGTTTGTTTTGTCTGTGCGGATCTTCATCGGCAGACAGATCATATGTCTCATGTTTTAACCCATTAAGACCGGGAACGCATCTGTGTGTCATTTTTAACATTTCTTTGGCTATTCGAAACTAGCAGATCTACAAGCTGCGATATAGTGCTACGAGCTTGTTGAAAAAATACGTATGTCGCTAATATGTTATCAGCGGTTCTCAAACGTTTTCATGTCAAGGACCCCCAAATTGATATGTATTTGGCCACGGACCCCCATCTCAAAATGTTTTGTTCCATGGACCCCCAGAAGCAAAGATTTGAGTTAAAAATGGTTTGCTTTAAAAAAATATATATTCAAAGATTTGCACATATTTTCATGATTTAATTTTTTTTTGCAGATCTACAAGCTTGTAGATCTGCAATTTTTGAATAGCCAAAGTATAAAATATGGATAAAGTGGTTACACAGATGCATTCCCGGTTTGAATGGGTTAAATGATTAGCTGCTTGGATTTGTTTGGCCTGTTTGACAGTCAACAACACTGTCTCTGATCTATCAGTGGAGGCTAAAGACTGTCGCTTGATTTTAAACATTCATACGTAGTTGTACCACAGTGTCTCACGCTAGGAAAATAACCAATCTACAAGCCCTTGTGAGTGTGGATGCGAGTTATCGATTAATCTTGTTAGCGATCGTTCTATCGATTACTTTTTCGATTCATCGAATAATCCAGAAGAATATATTATTATTTTTTTAAATTAAAATATGTTTTCTATATATCAACGAATAAACCAGGAAACAATCTATTGATTAAATCAATTGGTCTGATTAACCACTTCAGCTTGTTGAGAGCTATAAAGCTCCAAAGAAAAAATAACCCACGTCCTCCGTTTCTTGGTGCTGAGCCAAACTGCAAAAACAGAATCATGAAAAACAAGACGGGGGCTCTCTCAGCTCACTTTTAACACATTGAGTGCCAGGTTTTTTTTTAAAACAGGGTACAGTCAGTACCTGGATTTTTAACAATTTTTGAACCTTTTTCAAGTAGTCACAAAATATTTTCACTGATCACCGTCCTCACGGTGATCCCCTCATTACACACATAGAGGTCTCGTACAATCGGGGGAAAAAAATTAGGTAATCCGTTCCATAGTTGCAGCCAGTTGAAAATAGTTGAAAATAGTCAAAAATACATAATAAAAAAAAAAAGTACACAGGAGCCGAGAAAAATAATATCTCCTGGTGCTGTGAAGGGATTATTATTATTTTTTTATTATTTTTAACGGTCCGGACCGTTTTTGGCACTCTTCGTTTGGATTATGAAAAACGGTCCGGACCGTTTTTTGCACTCAATGTGTTAAATGCTCCAAAATGTTATTTACGGCAAACGGCAGCAGATACGACATTTCGACCCTTGCGGTCATTTTCAAGTGACCACGAGAGCTACCGTACGAAGCTCTCATGGTCACATGATGGTCGGCACATCAAGCTAAGCCAAGGGGAAAGTGAGCCAGCAGAGAGATCAGCAACCAGCGGTTACTTGGTTTACACATCATGTACAAGTTGAGTAATTGAGTTTTTAATTTGAGCTTTGCCCTTATTGTAGAAAACAGGTGACCTGTATGCGGTGAAAGTGTTCAACAACCTGAGCTTCCTGAGGCCGCTGGACGTGCAGATGAGGGAGTTTGAGGTGCTGAAGAAACTCAACCACAAGAACATCGTCAAGCTCTTCGCTGTGGAGGAGGAGGTCAGTTAGAGCCCGGCGTGAATCTGTGTCATTTTTAGATTTCTTTGACTATTCAAAAATAGCAGATCTACAAGCTCATAGCGCGGCACCGAGTGCCGCGCTATGAGCTTGTAGATCTGCTATGTTTGCTTTGAATATATATATATATATATTTTTAAAGCAAACATTTGTAACTCAAATCTTTGCTTCTGGAACAAAATATTTTGAGATGGGGGTCCGCGGCCAAATACATATAATTTCCGGGGTCCTTGACATGAAAACGTTTGAGAACCACTGATAAAGCTAAAAAAAAAAACTGTTAGGATTTAGAAGACATTTTGTAGAATCGGCCTCAGGTCTTAGTTAAGGGGTTAAAAGACCCCAATAGAGCAGTGATTTTAAACCTTCTTGATTTCAAGGACCCCCAGGTTCACACGCAATAAGCCACGGATGGACCCTCATTTGATACCATTTATTTTTGTAACTCTTGAGTCCCCCAACACACACTTTTACTCGATTTTACTCTGGGAGTGTACACTCTCAAGAGTTACAGACCCACAAGGATCCAGACAGTTTTATGGGTGCTTTAAGTGAGTTGGAAGATGCAAGCACAGAGTCAGATACTTCTCAATGTACAGTCATTCTTGCTGACTGGTATTGGTCTATTCTAAAACAGTTACTGATCACAAATGTTCATTCAAATACATTATGCACTGTATATATATAGAGAGATAAAGAGAGAGCAATCTGCAGTTGAATTAAAAGAAGATCAATTGTAATGGTACTGAAAAAGAAAATATGCATCACAACACGGTCTAAAAAAATATAGCTTCTCTTGGTGTCACTGAGGTTCTTGTTCCTGATGTTCCTGGTGCAGTCAGTCGGTAAAACAGATTCCGGTTCCGTTTGGGGGCTGGTTCCTGGAGTTGTATCATAAAGTGTTAAAGTGTCCTCCCCAGTCCAACACTCGTCACAAGGTTCTGGTGATGGAGTACTGTCCCTGTGGGAGTCTCTACACCGTGCTGGAGGAGTCGTCCAACGCCTACGGTCTGCCAGAGGACGAGTTCCTCATCGTTCTGCAGGACGTGGGTGAGCGAGCACGCTGACAAACCTGATTGCTTTACCCTCTGTACCAGGGGGTGGGACAGTAACCGAGTACATTGGCACTGGCTGTTGTCACTGCTGTAGCTGTGAACCTTCCCTAAAACACCCTGGACAGACTCTTCTCCCTCCTGGCTCCCAAAAATGTGGAACAAACTCCCCATAGAAATCAGAACTCCAGACTCACTCCCACAGACTCACTCCCAATTTTCCACCGTAATCTAAAAACTCACCTCTTCAGACTCCACCTCACCCCTTAGCACTTCACTCTCCCTGTACCCCTTCCTGCCACCTTCTGCCTAGATATGACTACCAGGCAGACACACCTTGGTCATTCCTTCTCATGTTTTTTTGTAACTTAGGCTTGTTTTTAATGTTAAGATATGTAGATAAACATGATATTTAAACAGATGCTAGGTCTATTGTTTAACTGATATCCTATAGTTTCAACGTACAGATGATTATTTTGATAGTAGACCGATATTAGGTTCTTGGTTTACCTGGGAGTTTACTGAGTCACTGTTTTACTGAGGTGTTTACCTTGCTTATTGTAAATCGCTCTGGATGAGAACGTCTGCTAAATGCCTAAATACCGTAATGAAAAAGAGACAGAAACTAGTAAGGAGCTTTTTTTTTTAAATCAATCGATGGGAGAGGAGATTGTCTCGTCACTGGTTGTTGTCACTGCTGTAACCGTGATCGTCCCCTCTGTGTGAACCCAGTTGCGGGGATGAACCACTTGAGAGAGTACGGCATCGTCCACCGCGACATCAAACCCGGCAACATAATGCGCATGATCGGCGAGGACGGACGCTCCGTCTATAAGCTGACAGACTTCGGCGCCGCCAGGGAGCTGGACGACGACGAGCAGTTTGTCTCTCTCTACGGCACAGAGGAGTACCTGGTGAGAAACACATCCTCTGTTTGTCTATTTAAACACTCTCTGCGCTCAGCTAGCGGTTACATGATGTGTTTGAAATCCTTGACATTTACTCATTTACCCAATAGAGACTCTGCATTGTAGTTCCCCTTTTCCAGAAGGTGGGCAGCATAAACATTTCCTGTTCCCGGGTCAGTCTCTCACCTTCGACACCTTCATATGGGTTATTCTGGTGCAAATCTGCTGCTGGGCCAATCAAATGAGGCTATGAGAAACTGACTCAGAACAGGACCTGTTCATATAACCACCATCTGGAAAAGGGAACTACAGCTATGCACAGTCTATTTTCTCTCATGAGTGTCTTATTTTTCTGGACAGTTTTGTTAGTCCCTGACAGAGGTCTGCCTTTTGTATTATGGCCAATTAATGCAGCACATAGCCACAGCCCTACCCACAATGCTCTCTGTTGGCACTTCAAGTCATGTTAAAGGAAAGACATAATGTCAGTGGTCAACATAATAACTGTCACTGTTGTTTAGTCTGTAAGAAATAAGTGCGTGCATGCGACGTGCGTGTATTTGTATTACATACTTGTGAGGGCCAAACGTCCCCACAAGTGTAGTAGAATTTGAGAAATGGACATTGTGAGGACTGTTTTCCTGGTCCTCACAAGATAACTGTTGTTTTATGGTTTAACCCTTTAAGACCTGAGGCGATTCTTTAAAAAAATCTAAATCTCAACAGTTTTTTGAAAAAAATCTGGAATTTTTTTTATTCAAGATTTTTCAAAAATAGCACAAAGAAATCTTAAAATGAGACGCAGATGCGTCCCCGGTCTTAATGGGTTAAGTAGATTTTTTGAGTTATGCTTACAATTAGAAACAGATTCAGGTTGGAGTCAGGAATCTAGGATTAGGCATTTAGAGGTTAGGTTTTAGTGGTTGGGGTTGAAGTTATGCCTGATTTGTTACGTGCTGGTTGTCGGACACTGAAATAAAAATCATACAATTGGCATCCCAATTATTATTTTTTAATGTGCGTGTGTTGTAGCATCCAGACATGTATGAGCGCGCTGTGCTGCGGAAGGACCACCAGAAGAAGTACGGGGCCACAGTGGACCTGTGGAGCATCGGTGTGACCTTCTTCCACGCCGCCACCGGCAGCCTCCCGTTCCGACCCTTCGAAGGGCCGCGCAGGAACAAGGAAGTCATGTGAGTAGTAGTAGTAGGCGTCGTTGCAGAGCACTCTCAGAAAACTGTCTTCCATAATCCATCGACCTTCAGTGGAATTCTCTACGATTTTCATGACACTAAAAAAAACTGTCGTTTATTACTTGATTAATTGACTGATTGAATAGTTTATTGTCAGGTTAAAGGTATAGACAGTACATTAAAAAAAATGATAAATCACAAAAAAAGCCAAAGGCTTGTTTCCATTGTGTTCCACAAACATCTATACAAACGAGTAGAACAAACAACGATACAAGAACACATAAAATACAATACTACCGGTATATGCTTCACATAAATTCAGATTAAAACGGCGTCATCATTTCACTGAGCTATATTTAATGACTAAACTAAATGACACTTAGATCTTATTCATTGGCAATAAGAATAAATTGGTGACTGATGGTTTATAGTATTTGGGAGATGTGTGTGATTATGCTCAGACTAAAATCAACTGTGACATTAATGCTGCTGTCCTGCTGTGAATTACTTGACCATGAATTGTGATTACAAAAGATTTTTGGCAGTGAGCGTTGGAACATATAAATTAAAATTACATTTCTGTTTGGCTTTTAGGCTTTTGTAAACATAAACTGCACAGGGCAGATATGACAAATAACTTGACAAATGACAATGACAATGTCCGCTGCCAATAATCAAAATAAATAAGGCCAAAATAGGCCTTATTTAATTATTTTATACTTAAATAAAAAAAAATGCAACGTCATTGTGATTACCTCCAATAATGATGACCCGGTGATTATGTAATAATTGTGACAGGCCTACTGATACTAGGCCATGATTGATGGTTTATTTATAATCACAGAGAAGCCTTCTGGAACCATCTCTGGTCAGCAGAAGGTATCTATTTATAATCTTGAGTTGGTTTGTCCATGTTGTCCAGGTATAAAATCATCACAGAGAAGCCTTCTGGAACCATCTCTGGTCAGCAGAAGTTTGAGAATGGAAAGATCGAGTGGAGCACAGAGATGCCGGTGTCCTGCAGCCTCGCCAAGTAAGTTCCTCCTCCCCATCACGTAAAAAATAATTGGCTATTTAAACCATTCAATCCGGGAAAGCATTTGTCATTCTAGATTTTTTATATATATATATATATATATATATAGCACATTGGTTCTCAAAGTGGACCCCCAGGGGTCCTTGGGGGGGGCTATTCAAAATAGCAGATATACAAGCTCATAGCGTGTCACTTCGTGCTGCGCTCTCAGGTTCATCTGGGACAGGTCTGCTTTCTGTCCCTAGAATCAGAACTAAAACATGGAGAAGCAGCATTTGGTTTTTATACTCTACATATCTGGAACAAACTCCCAGAAAACTGCAGGTCTACTGCAACTCTTAGTTTTATTTTAAAAGACAGAAAAAAAAAGAAGTCATTTTACTATTTTTCTGATTTATTTTGTTTTTATTGTACTCTAATATCAATAAGAAAGGAAAACCGGTGCGCTTCCTCTGGATGCCTTCTTAGTTTAGGCACTGGGTGCTCAGCTATGTAAATAACTATGTAAATAACTAAGGAAAATTGGAAGAAATGTATTCTAATATCCTTTTATAACGTGTTTCCGTTGCTTAATGTTTTACGTAAAGCGCATTGCCTTGTTGTTGAAATGTGCTATAAACCTATAAACTTGCCTTGCCTTGTCCTCCAGGGGTCTCCAGAGCCTGCTGACCCCCGTGCTGGCCAACATCCTGGAGGCTGACCAGGAGAAGTGCTGGGGCTTCGACCAGTTCTTCGCCGAGACCAGTGACATCCTCCACCGTACCGTGGTGTACGTGTTCAGCCTGCAGCAGGCCACGCTGCACCACGTGTACATCCACGAGTACAACACGTGAGACATGCTACTGTACCCTGTGTGTACTGAATACAAAGGGTTCATTTTGACATAGTCTTTTGAATAAAAAAGGTTTTTGACATATTTCAGTCATCTGAAATGAGTTTTAGTCTAGTTTTAGTTGGCTAAATATCCTAAGATCCTATCCTAAATATACAGTTGATGTAGTGGACTAAAATCTATTTTGGCGGTGCCGTGATGGCATCATAATGCCTGATTTATTCTTGACCGTGTGCCGGAAATAGCCGATCTACAAGCTCACGGCGCGTCCGCGACACGTTGTGAGCTTGTAGATCGGCTATTTTCGGACCGTGGCACCCGAGCACAGCCAAGCATAAAATGACTTATTTCTACTGGATCTCTTTTCCACTAGTGCCTCCCTAACATTTTCTTCTACTTTTTATTTGTTGATGAAATTGTCAGTATGTGTGGTTTTCGTCAGTGGAAAAAGGCAGTCAACGAAAATTTTTTGTCATAGTTCTGGTTGACGAAATTAACACTGAATTGAGTACGTAAGATATACTGCACCGTATGTACAGCCATGAGTACAACACGTAAGAAACACATGTACATCCATGAGTACAACACGTAAGAAACACATGTACATCCATGAGTACAACACGTAAGAAACACATGTACATCCATGAGTACAACACATAAGAAACACATGTACATCCATGAGTACAACACGTAAGAAACACACATGAAGCCCCCTCAACCCTCCCATCTTTAAAAAAACACTCTCAAAACCCAGCTTAACTAGCTACTAACATAGCTTATTTTATTTTGTGTTTTGTCCCCTAATAAAGTTAATAGTTTTTTGTTGTCCCCCCATGTAAAGCAACTTAGAAAAGTGCTGTATAGATCTGAGATATTATTATCATTATTATTATTATTAATAATACATCACGTAAGACCTCACCTACACACTTTTGACAGTTTTTTGGTTCATAAAACAAAGTCTAGGTGATTTATTTGCATTGATAATGTATGCATAAAGGATCACCTGAATGTATAATCGCCCGTTCTTTGAATCTATCCACACAACAAACAAAAAAAACCTGAATCTCAAAGCCGCAGTTACACGGTTTGTCCACAGGGCGACACTGTTCCAGGAGCTGATGTCTCGCCGGACCAGCATCGCCCCTCACAACCAGGAGCTGCTGTGGGAGGGCCGCCGCCTGGTGCTGGACCCCAACCGGCAGGCCAAGAACTTCCCCAGGACCACCCGGGACAACCCCATCATGATCGTGAGCCGCGAGTCCGTGGCCACGGTGGGACTCATCTTTGAGGACCGTGAGTACTGTATGTGACTGCAACACTTATTAGTTTTTTATTAGTCTGATAACCCATTGATACCTGAAACACATCTGTGTCACTTTAGATGTCTTTGGCTATTCAAAAATAGCAGATCTACAAGCTCGTAGCGCGGCACCGAGTGCCGCGCTACGAGCTTGTAGATCTGCTATTTTTGAAAAATCTTGATTTTTTTCTTCAAAAAACAGATTTTTTTTTTAAAAAACAGATTTTTTTTCAAAAAACATTTTTTTTTCAAAAAACAGATTTTTTTTCAAAAAACAGATTTTTTTTTTCAAAAAACAGATTTTTTTTTTTCAAAAAACAGATTTTTTTTTTCAAAAAACAGATTTTTTTTTCAAAAAACAGATTTTTTTTTCAAAAAACAGATTTTTTTTCAAAAAACAGATTTTTTTTCAAAAAACAGATTTATTTCCAAAAAACAGATTTTTTTTTCAAAAAACAGATTTTTTTTTCAAAAAACAGATTTTTTTTTCAAAAAACAGATTTTTTTTCTTTCAAAAAACAGATTTTTTTTAAAGCATCGCCTCAGGTCTCAATGGGTTAATGGTTAGCTATTTAGATTCTCTCTGAGCCTCCCTGGTGGTAGGTCTTTCTTGGTGTTACGGATGTTATTCGTTTGTCTTTGTCATGTCATGTATTTGTTGTTACTGGCAGAGCTGTGTAACATATATTTGCCTCTTCTCTTGGCCAGTGCACACTCGTAAAAGAGACTATGGTCTCTCAATGTGTTTTTTTTTACTGGTTAAATAAAGGTTAAATAAAATTAAAAAACACACCCATTTTATTAGAGTTGTTTTCCCATACCGATACCAGTATGGTAAAAGCTGCCGATACCGCCTAAAATGCTGGTATCGGCGACTGGCATGTCTAATCTATGCCGATCTGATACCACGTCATTTATCACATGATATTTCATTTACTGTCATATTTTGAATGCTTCCGTTGATGTTGCACTACTTTTTTATACTCTTACTGTACTATTTACATTATTATTTGTATTATAATTATTATTTGGAGCTGCACTTTAACATTTATTAATGGATTTATTTATTTATTCCTAGGTCAGTGGTTCTCAAAAAAAAAATATTTCAAGGATCCCCATAACTCTGAGAGTGTAAAAATGGAACCCTTATGACCCTTTTGGGTCCATTTGGCCCTTATGACCCTTATGGGTCCATTTGGCCCTTATGATCCTTATGGGTCCATTTGTTGACTAGAACTATGACGAAGATTACGAGGCCTAAAAGGCCAACAGAAATGTATTTTTTATTCATAATGTTCAATGCCAAAAACACAATTCAATCGTTAATCGCAATTATTAGTTTGACAATTAATCGTCAACTTAGATTTGTAATGGTGAAGTATGGCAAATGGTAGTATTATGGGATACGGTCATACAAATGGTAGTATTATGGGATACGGTCATATAACAAAAGACCAAGACCAAAATGGACCCTGTTACAAAAAAATAAAGAATCAGCAAAAACATATTACAACAATAAAAGTCAAGGGAACCAAAACATAAACCTCTAGGGAAATTTTTATTGTATTATATTAGGCAGACCATATGGAAAGTATTTGGTTGTTAAGAGAAGCGATTTTAGAAACTTAAATTGGTGAGAAGACAACTTCCATAGATGTAATGGCAGAGAATTCCATATTTTTGACCCTCTGAAGCCTATATTAAACTGGGTTTGAGAGGTACAGGCCTTTGGGGGTCTGAGGTTATTTGAGCTACGTGTTGGGTAATTATGAACCTGAAAATTATACTCAAATATATGATGAAACAAGTAAAAGGTCAAAATTCACTTGAGTAAAAGTACAAAAGTATTGGTATCAAAATGTACTTTAAAGTACCAAAAGTAGAAAGAGCTCATTATACAGAAGGTCCCATTTCACAAGTTTTCAAATGTATAAAATCTTTTGAAAATAGCAGATCTACAAGCTCACAAGCTTGTAAATCGGCTATTTTCTAATGGCTGAAATGTATATAGGGCTGGAGTGGGAATGTATGTTTTGTAATAAAAATCAAAATCTACAAAGTAACTAGTAGCTAAAGTTTTCAAATAATTGTAGTGGAGTAAAAAGTATAATATTTGGCCTCTGAGATGTAGTAGAGTAGAAGTAAAAGTACTGACAATTGGAAATACTCCAGTAATACCTAAACATTTTACTCAAGTACCGTACTTGAGTAAATGTACTTAGTTACTTTACTCCAGTGGGTGAGAAATCGCTGTGCTAGAAGAACTGCAAAACAAAGCCACTGAACCCTGACCCCTGTCATTACAGCCAGCCCACCTAAAGTCCAGCCTCGCTATGACTTGGACCTGGACGCCAGCTATGCAAAGGTACACACACACACACACACACACACACACACACACACACACACACACACACACACACACACACACACACACACACACACACACACACACACACACACACACATAGTGTGTTGAGTCATTGTGGACAGAGTGATATATATATCAGTACCATAGTTTCATCATATGGCTTCGTGGCTGAACTAATAATCTATCCAATGGTCTGTTGAACTATTCAGTGACTCATTCATTCCATAGATTACATATCGTCTCTCTGTGTCCAAAACTGTTATTGTTTAGCTGTTACAAGCTCGAAACGCGTCGCTGTGCGCCGCGTTTCGAGCTTGAGGATATGCTACTTTCGATGCTTATGTGTGACGCTGTAGTATCAAGTAGGACATTCATTTACCAAAAAACACAAAAGGTTAGAATATGGAGATAATAGGTTTCTGCCCCGACAGCAACGATATGGTTGCATATTACATGCACAAGTGGAAGACGTACTGTACACACACTAGGGCTGTCAGTTCTCCTCTATAATCCCATTCGAATTTCAATGCTTTATTATTTTTAACACATTAACCGCCAAGAACGTAGTCCTACGGTCCGTTAAATCCAACTGTTAAGCGCCGAGACCGTAGCCCTACGGTCCACGGTCTTTTCGCGCTATTCACTTCCGGGTTCACTTTCGGAATTTTTTTGATCCACTTCCGTTTCCGGTTTGATGACCGGAAATAGAATTATTTGGGATCCGGTTTTGACGATCACGCCCGCTCCCATTCTACAGACGAAACTGAAACTCAATTCTCTTCCTGTAGTTTTTTCTCCTCGCATTTCACTGTTTAACGTAATCCGCTCTAACTACAACATGGATGCCCCGTTTGACATGCGATCTTCACTGGGAGATACAGGGAGATCTCGCGGATGTAAACAGACCGTGTAGAGCTCAATCTTAAGGATTTTAACAAGATCTATGGCGACATGAAAAAAACAAAAAAACAACAAAAACACCTTGGCACTGGTGAGTACATTATGAGATTAACCTCTGGCGGTCGATGTGTTAATATTCGAATATTTTCGAATATGTTATATAATTTATAATTATTTTTTTATTATTATTATTTTTTTTTTTACGTAACTTTTTAAAACGTAACTTTCTCTGTTACTATAAACAAGTGACGTTTATAGGGAGAAACATGATGAAAGCATTTGTTTTCGCATTGGTAGGTCAATTTTAGCATTTGAATATTATAAAAAAAATTCACATTCGAATTATTTTCGAATAGTGAAATTCGTTGACAGCCCTAACACACACATTCACAGGTGCTTTTGTGTTGTTTTTTTCCCCGTCCAGACCTTTGCAGGTGACATCGGGCACCTATGGAAGACCTCAGAGTCACTGTTGGTGTATCAGGAGCTGGTGAGAAAAGGAGTGCGTGGCCTGATGTGAGTCCTGCCAAAAGCCCCTTTAATACTTTGTCGGCGTGAGCTTGTAGATCTGCTATTTTAGGACATCGTCCCATAACGGAGTATACATTTGACATAAGATTTCACCTAATCCTAATGTGAAGCTGCCGTGTCTTGTGTGTGTATTGTTTGGTGCAGAAATACTGATTCAATACACAGGTCACAGGTGTGTTTCTTTTATTAGAGCATTTAAAAGGATCCCTGGCTAACAAGCCTTTAAAGAACAGGGAAAACTGTTGCGCCTTTGTTTGTCCTTTGTTCACGGTTGACTGCAGGTGCGGTGGTCTCAAAAAGGCTTTTTTAAATTCACTCCTCACTATGAGCACAGAGCACATTATGAGCATTTAAAATAAAGAAATTCTATTTTCTTAAATCTCTGTCTAAGGAGTCTTTTTCTGCCAGTTTTCCCTAACAAGCCTTTAAAACATTATTATTGCCCTCTATAGCTCAAATAAAAAATACCTTAAATATTTTCTTCATTTTAGAAATAGTACTTTTACTCAACGCCCGTTATAAGTTGATGAGTCATTTGTCCATGTGTGGTCCAGCAATAAACAATCGTACTTAACCTAAACATGACAAAAAAACAACATAATACATCCTAAGGTTAATATTAGCATTAAAACAATATTTTAAATACGTTTTTATTAGCACATGCATTCCATACATTCCATAGGGCTGGTCCACACATGGACAAATGACATCAACAGGGATCCTTTTAACAATGGCTTTGAACGTAGCTCATTTATGAGCAGATGAGGATCTAACTTATGCATTCCTTCTGTCACTCTGTACATTTAACCTCCCTGTCTGTCACCCCACTGTCCATCTATCTGTCCATCTATCTGTCCATCTATCTGTCCATCTATCTGTCCATCTATCTGTCCGTCCATCTATCTGTCCATCGCTCCGTCCATCTATCTGTCCATCGCTCCGTCCGTCCGTCAGTGAGATAATGAAGGAGGACTACAGTGAGATCATGCACAAGACATCAGAGGTTATCCATCTATGTAACTTCTGCTCCCAGATCCTGGAGAGGACAGAACAGCTGTGAGTTACACACACACACACACACACACACACACACACACACACACACACACACACACACACACACACACACACACACACACACACACACACACACACACACACACACACACACACACACACACACACACACACACACACACACACACACACACACACACACACACATACAATTGAGCATTTATGTACACTGTAGAGGGACTCCCACAGTATCTTCCTATAGGTTTTTATGACTCATGGTATCTGTGTGGCATCATTGTTTGTCTCATTGTGTCCTTCTCTAGGTTCGAGGTGTTGATGCAGGCCAACATGCTGTCGTCAGAATACGACCAGATCACCGACATGCGCAAGAAGGTCTTGAGAGTGAGTTGACCACTGACCCTAAAGCCCGACTTATGCTCTGTCGTTGAACGTAGCAGAGCTGCAAGCTCAGCTTGTAGATCTGCGCTACCAAAGCCCCCCACGCAACACCATCGTGCCACGTTGGGCTTGTTGTGACTAACTACTGTACTACTGTACTATGCCACCATTCAGTTTTCACGGTGGCATTTGGACTCAACAAAAGTGTTTCTTGAAGCGCCCGCACAGCAGCCTTTTGGTTCCTCTTGGCATCCAGAAACACTTGTTTATGTACAGTACGATGATTATGATAATACCCCAACGTTGCCCTTTTAGTTTACTATACTGTATATTTCCTCATTCCTTTTGTGTTTTCTATATTTCTATATGTCCTTGTGTGCTCGCAGTAAGAACTGTCGCATCTCCCGGCATCCAAACACACCGGGAGCTCCCCGGGTGCAATAACCCAAAATACAAATATCAAAAGAAATAAAAAAAATGAACTTATCCCGGGATAGGAGCGCTACCAAAGCCCCCCTCGCATTCACTTCCCAGACCCCTCCCCATCCCGTACGAAAAGGTAAAGATTATTGGACTTCATTAAGTCTCGAAGCAGTTCTCAGAGGATGTTTAGACGAGTGGACATTGTGTCGTGACGGCCTCACCTTTGTTACATGTTTGATGTGTGTGTGTGTGTGTGTGTGTGTGTGTGTGTGTGCGCGCGCTCTGCAGATCTCTAGCTCTCTGGAGCCCATGGAGAGGACAACACAGGACATCAAGAACAAGATCATGCCGGGGGGCCAGTTGACGGAAACATGGATACAGCAAGTGGGGACGCATCCAGAAGATCGCAAGTATGTGTGTGTGCGTGTGTGCGTGTGTGCGTGCGTGTGTGCGTGCGTGCGTCCAGTGACATGCAGTGCACACATCAAAGCAGGGTCTCAGTGTGAGTGTTGTCATGTCTCTACAGTGTGGAGAGGATCAAAGTGCTGCTGGATGCCATCACAGCCATCTACCAGCAGTTCAAGAAGGACAAGGCAGAGAGGCGTGAGTACATGAGCCAACCGAACACAGAAAAATAAATTAGTAAACTAAATCAGTAGTTCACACACAACATTATTCAAAAAAAAATCAAAAATAAATATATAGGCTGTATGGTTCCACAAAGAACCATCACCATTTTATTTAGTTTTTTTGTCAAATAACCATTCTTTGTTCTTTGAGGCACCTTTAACCACTTAAACCCTAGCATCCCAATAGTGAGTGGACAAATATTATGGGTCCATTTGGTTACATGTGTACACTCTCAGGGTTACAAATTGATAAATGAACACTGAGGATTTTACTGTGTTTCTGTACTGTATGCACAGAAGACAAAATATGTGATTCCAGGTCTGCTCTTCCTGTCCTTTCCATTTAGGTCTACCCTACAATGAGGAACAGATCCACAAATTTGACAAGTAAGCTGTGTGTGTGTGTGTGTGTGTGTGTGTGTGTGTGTGTGTGGGGGCCTGTAATGGTCTATTTGGTTCCATTTGTAGATCTGCTATTTTGAGTGACACTCCTGTACTATGAAGTGGGGCATTAATACAATTAAATTAAATCATAAAAAGTTGAAATATGGTGGCACAAGGTTTCTGCCCGACAGCAACAATATTTTATTGTACTCTCCTCTCCTTCTCTTCCTTACCTCTGTACGTGTATTTTCCTTTCCGCAGGCAGAAGTTGGTCCTCCATGCTAGCAAGGCCAGGTCTCTGTTCACAGAGGAGTGTGCTATGAAATACCGCCTCTTCATCTCCAAGAGCGAGGAGTGGATGAGGTGAGTTGTTCTGCGGACTGTCTGGGACTCGACTAATGCTGACCATAGACAAGCATTATGAGATGATATACTACTGATACTGACGCTAATACAACTGCTATCACTTCCACCAACGACAACGACGCGTGTTGGAAACGGCCGTCAGCACTGCTGTGTTTAAAGAAAGTTACCTTTTTGTGGTCTGAACCTGACAATGCACTGACACTCTTTGCATCTTCATGTCTAATATCATTTACCGTATATATGCTGTACCTGCTGCTATGTTCATGCACCTTATGTCTAACGTCATGGTCATACTCTACCAGATGGATATGCTATGTGTATATATTTAGATATATTTTTTGTTGATTTGCCTTTTTTCCCTTACTCCCCCCTGTCTCCCCCTCCCCCTTATTCTCGTTCTCCTTTCTGGAAATTACAAAAAACAATGGAGCTTGTTGCACAAAAACAAATTTCATCCACTGTTTTAAACCTGCGATGTGACAGTAAAGTTGATTCTGATTCAAGAAGGAAAGGGGACAGAGCCATCAGAGTCACATGGTATCCATGGTTACCTGCTGTGTGTGTGTGTGTGTGTGTGTGTGTGTGTGTGTGTGTGTGTGTGTGTGTGTGTGTGTGTGTGTGTGTGTGTGTGTGTGTGTGTGTGTGTGTGTGTGTGTGTGTGTGTGTGTGTGTGTGTGTGTGTGTGTGTGTGTGTACTTGCTCATCAATCTGCAGCACAGTCAATGGAATATGTGTGTCTTTTTTATCAGGATGTCAGCCTGGTTTGTTCTCATAAAGCCCTCTTCAGCTGCAATGCAACCTAGTGGGCAGTAGGGGGCCACACAGATACAATATTGGCCCTTTGCCCAAGTGTGTTTTTATAAAAACAATTCCATTAGTTTTTGTTTTGAGTTTTCAGCTATTTTCACCATATTTGAAAAAGGGCTTAAAGTTAATCCATAATATATATATTTGTATGTTTCGGTCCCAAGAGTCCCTTCCTAGAAATGTCAGAAGTACTGTATGTCTATTTGAAATGTAGCAGAGTGACAGTCATGAACCTGCAATAAAAACCAAAAACAAATACTCAATTTTCTTGCAATACTCAAAGTAAATGTACTTAGTTACTGTCCACCACTGACTAGTAACACTGGTGTGTGACAGGGAGTGTTTTTTGGGGGGGGCTTGTTATTAAAACCAGTGGTTCTCAAACATTTTCAGGCAAGGACCCCCAAATGAATATGTTGTGCCAGGGACCCCTGTACCAGATTTGTGTTGTCTCGAAAGATATTCAAAATGATCGATTTGGCATGTGGCCTGTAGTCGCTTCTTTTGGGCTTGTTTTCATAGACCGGGTTGCTTATCTCTCTCACTGACTGTGGGCTGTGTTCACAGGAAGGTCCACCACGTGAGGAAACAGCTGGTGAGCCTGTCCAGTCAGCTGATCAGCATGGAGAAGGAGATGTCCATGGTCATGGAGAGAGTCATCAAGGTGATGCACATCATCACACTAAATACCAGGGATCGATGCACCAGATTGAAACTTCGGCCCATATCTGAATACCCTAACCGATATATAATACAAGTTTCCAGTAGAGGGTTTACCTTTAAACCTGTTGCACAGAAACTGTGATTCTGCGTGAGGATGCAGACTTCTAATAAACAGCGTTCCCATGGTCATGACATTCCTGGAAATATTTAGAAATGAGAAACTGTTTTCCAGACCTGGAAAAGGTTTGGGATTAATCGAATGTTTTGATATGGATTGTTTGGCTATTGATTTTGTTCATAAAAACATGTCACAAAAATAAGGTAATTGGGTAAAATGTGTGGCCTAATGAACACAGGACGTCACATGACAAAATTGATAGACACGTTGCACCATTTTCCTGGTCCCTTTTTTGTTACGTTCATGTTTTTATTTGCCAGACCCAGGGGGTTGGCCTACATGAGGCTTTGTCTGTCGGTCGGTCGGTCTGTCCCTCTTTCCTACCTGTCCCCTGATTGGCCAAGCTTCGCGTGACTTTCAACCACTAGGGGTCTGGCAGTGCTCCGAGGAGCACTTTTTCTAGTTTTATTTAGGCTTACAATTAGAAAAATATTCAGGTTAGGATTACAATTAGACATTTAGATGTTGGGTTTAAGTGTTCAAGATAGAGTTATGCCTGATTTACACATGGTTGCACCCTGGCGGTATGCACCGGAAAATAGCCGATCGATCTGAAAATGTTCGGCTATTTTCATATATTTTCAATGCCGACCTAAAATGTATAGTAATACAAACGTGTGTGTGTGTGTGTGTGTGTGTGTGTGTGTGTGTGTGTGTGTGTGTGTGTGTGTGTGTGCGTGCGTGCGTGTAGCTCCTGGAGCAGCTCCCTCAGAAGGTCATGCCACTGGCGTCCAGCGGGATCAAACCGCAGGCATACCTGAGCCAGAACACCCTGGTGGAGATGACCCTAGGGTGAGCACACTGCCTGAAGGCCAATGACATCCTAGGCACAAATGTTGTACTTTGTTTTCCTGTAAGGCAGTGGTTCTCAAACCGTTTAATGTCAAGGACCCCCAAAATGTATATGTATTTGGCCGTGGCGGACCCCCATGTAAGAAGACTTTGTGCCAGGGACCTCCGTAAGAGAGGATTTGTCAACGACAATGTTTGAGCCCCCACTCCTTATCATTACAGTCAGTGACGCACAGTTTTGGAAGATTCCAGTTTTACTCAGCTTAAAGATGTAAAAGTAGTAACGCCACAACGTAGAAATACTTTCTTGTATTCAAACTTTCACGCATACTTTTCAATCATGCACATGATGCAGAATATCCCAATTCACACGTTTTTTTGTTAACTCTTTCACTGCCAATAAAATAAAAAAATTATTGCGAACTTTGCCAGATTTTTTTGTTTGTTTTTCAAAGAAAAAAAAAAGTGCTTAGGAAGTGAGATACAGCCTTTTTCAGTTATAGGTTAAACAAAGAGTGGATGGAGCTGCAAATCTTCAGATAATTATATCATGGGTTCTGAACACTTTTTTCAAAAAAATAAAAATAAAAAAAACTTTCTTATTTTATTTTATTTTTAACTCGGGATTTCTCGTTCTGGCACTGAAGGTATAACCATAAAACTCGGGATAACTCGGGGCCTGGCACTGAGAGAGTTAACGTTTTTTTTTAAATCACAAAATCTTTAAGAGGAGCTGACATGTTTTGCTGTTTTTAGGATGAAGAAACTGAAGGAGGAAATGGAGGGTGTTGTCAAAGAGCTGGCAGAGAACAACCACTTCTTAGAGAGGTGAGACACCAGTATACCCTATATACCAGCCGTTCACAACCTGTGATACACCAGGGGCCAGTTGCACCACCTCACACTAAGTTCAAACTTAGCCTAGTTATGGCTTAAATGGCTTTTTAAAAAAGCCATTTAACCAATTTAGCTGGGAAAGTATCTGTGTCATTTTTAGATTTCTTTGGCTATTCAAAAATAGCAGATATACAAGCTCATAGCGCGGCACCGAGTGCTGCACTATGAGCTTGTAGATCTGCTAATTCTTGTTTTTTTTATGTTGAAATGTGTGCAAATCTTTAAATATATATATATATATTTTTTTTTTAAATATAAATTCAAAGATTTGCACTCATTTTCACGATTTTTCTAAAAATAGCAGATCTACAAGCTCATAGCGCGGCACCGAGTGCCGCGCTATGAGCTTGTATATCTGCTATTTTTGAATAGCCAAAGAAATCTAAAAATGACACCGATACTTTCCCGGATTGAATGTGTTTTAAGCTATAACTAGGCTAAGTTTGAACTTAGTGTGAGGTGGTGCAACTGGCCACCAGTACACTTAAACCCTATATACCAGCCATTCACAACATGTGATACACCAGTACGCTTGAAACCCACCGGGCGTGCCAGCAGAAGCGCACAGCGGCTGATTTTCTTTCCATTCCATGCCAAAGAATGCAGCCGTTCACGCTCAAAAAAAGGTTTTCCGGGCACATTCTCATTGAAATGCATTGACCACACATCCTGCTGTGGCCAGGTTTTGGCGAGAACAGTCGTGCGCAAAACCTGCGCGCACAAACAAACGAGCGTGAGCGTTTTTTGTGGGTTTCCAGCGTTTACACTTAAACCCTGATTCAGCCCCTTTTTGACTATGCTAGCTCCTCTTGGTACTCCAACACCTCAGTGTCACTGAAGACTAAGCTTCAAACCACCCAAAACAAACTGATCCGACTACTTCTCGGACTGGGGCCCATGACCCACCTCTCTCCCACTCACTTTGCCAGCCTAGGCTGGCTCAGGGTGGAAGACAGGGTTAAACAACTAAAAATGGGTCTGGTCTTCAAAATTGTAAATGCAGATTTGCCCGTAATGCCCCCTATACCCGCATATCTGTATAAATACCTCGAAAAAGTTAGTGACACCCACAGCCACGAAACTAGAGGGAGCGTAAACAACAATCTGGTACCACCCACCCATAAAACAAACATGGGCAAATTCTCCTTCTATAGCACAGCCACCAAGGAATGGAATAGTCTAACCCCATCGCTCAAAAAATGCAGTTCGCTGGGCTCATTCAAAACAGCCCTAAAAACCCATCTTTCTGGAGGCCGAAAGAGGAGCTAGTACCAGTTTCCCTGTAGACAGACGACCCCCCCCCTCCTCTTTTTTGTACATATTTTGTATTTCCTCATGCTTTTTTTGTATTTAATTCTTATTTTTCCATGCTTTCCCCCCCCCTTTTTTTGTACATATATTTTTTAAATACTTTTTTTTGTACATAGTGGTATTTTTTCTGTATCATCTGTATTTTCATGTTGATTTTTGAACTGTTTGGTTGCTACTATATATGTCTATGAAATTAACTCAAGGACCCCAACGGAAACAAGTCCGCAAGGACTTTTTTGGCCGGACCTTTTAGACAAAAGCATTATAAATGTAACTGTGTTGTTTTACATTCTTTTGCCTAATAAAAATTTCAATCAATCAATCAATCAATCCCTATATACCACAGACATGCAAAAGTGTCACTTTTCAGCTACAGTCACCTTTTTGAACCCAAATAGGGCAATTGTGTGACACCTGACCCGAAAGAAAACATCATGTTGTCACCTTTTTCACCTCGGGGCTGTTTGCATGCCTGATACCAGCATCTATAATCTAAAATAATGTTGGTCATTAGTGAACTACTGAACATTTTCACCAAGAAAGACGGTGCTCAAAGTATTGGGACTGAAAGATTGAAAGCGTTTAAAAATCGGAACATCGGCCGCACAACTGCCGATACGATGTCGATAAATAAAAGCCAAATAGTGGCCGGTATATCGGTCGGGCTCTAGTCATAATTTAACTGTTGCTTTTGGTTCATCGGCAGATTCGGCACGCTGACGCTGGAAGGAGGGCTGAGAAGCGTGGACAGAATCTGAGACAAAGTGTCTGCTTTACCTTTCCGCACTGGACAGAGACTACCACTACCAGTGATATATGTAATGTACATAACTGTATGCTGTGTCTTCATCTTTGTAAATACTGTGTTCAAAATGTAAGATGGTTTTTCCTTTTTCTTTTTTTTATCTGCTGGAATTTTCCTGATTCTGTCATGTATAATTTTGGTCAGTAATCGAAACCCAAAAAGATGAAGATCATTGTTTCACCAGGTTGTTGAACGAAGGAATATAGAATGGGAATAATTTCTCATCTGCCAAGCCTAAATCAAACACTCAGAATGCAGGCGAACATGTAACCGATACACACAGGTTAAGATGCAACAATTCTCTGTGCCAGAAACTGGGTGAACATTCCTTTGGAAGCCCCATCCAGATGTTAAAATGTGATGTTCTAACCCAGTGGTTCTTAAAGTGGGGTCGAAGGACCCTCAGGGTTCATTGAGGGGGGGTTCCAAATGGATCCTTACAAGTCTGTAACTCTGAGAGTATTCAAATGGAACCTAAAGGTGGAACCTGGGACCATAAGGTTCCATTCGTACACTCTCAGAGTCACGGGGGTCCTTGAAATTAAAACATTTTGAGAACCACTGGTCCTATACCACCAGTGGTTACCGTATAGTGGACGCCAGAAATCTGCTGGACCATCATTCACTACAGCTAGCCTATAATCCATTGTGGGCTCCATGAGAACACGTACCTACCTATGGATTCTGAATGCACATGGAGTGAGTGAGTGCAGGTATGTCGTGGTGGCCTTCTCCTTTTTGATACCTGGAACGCATCTGTGTCACTTTAGATTTCTTTAGGCTATTCAAAAATAGCAGATATACAAGCTCATAGCGCGGCACCGAGTGCCGCGCTATGAGCTTGTAGATCTGCTATTTTTGAAAAATCGAGGGGAAAAAAAATTGGGGTTTTTTTTCCAATTTTTTTTAGGATTTAGAAGACATTTCTAGAATCTTCTCAGGTCTTAATGGGTTAACTGGTGTTCTGGTGAGTTGGGCCCACGACCCATAAAACGGGGATCTCCGCCTACGGATAAATCTGTCGTCTAAATTCAATGACTGGCCTAAACGATTCAGAGATGTAAAGAATAACGGCATCGCAGAAACCATGCAAAAGTGGTTTTTTTTTTAACTCATTGAGTGCCATTGACGTGTTTCACGTGTTTTACCGCTATGGCGCAACGTGCCAATGACGTGTTTGACGTGTTTTTGAAAAAAATGTAAAACAAAACATGTTCAGAACCCAAGATATCATTATCTGAAGATTTGCAGCTCCATCCACTCCTTGTTTAACTTATAACTGAAAAAGGCTGTATCTCGCTTCCTAAGCACTTTTTTTTTTTACCTTGAAAAAAATCTCTGGCACTGGGACAACATGGCCAGAAATAATTCTGGCAATTCTGGCACTCAGTGAGTTTTAAGCAAAGACTTTAGTAGGGCTGCAACTGTCGATTATTTTCTTAGCGAGTACTCTATTGATTACTTTTACTTTTAATTATTGAGAAGCGTGCTTTCTTTTATATATTCTTTATATATCGATGAATCGGTTAACTAGCCTGGTAAACCCCTCTCTCCGGAAATCTCATTTGTATTTGGTTTCAGCAGTGAGTCTGGCCTACAGGCCTGTCTGGGCGTTTCTCCGGAGTTCATAACATGAACTCTCCTATCAGTGTCCTCGCTCATTGTTCAGTCAGGTGGCGAGTTCCGAGTGAAACCGAATGGAACCAAGTGCAGCCAACCAAAATGGAACGTTGTTTCTGTCCGCTGTTTTCGTCTCTCTTTTAAAACTTCAAAACGCTCTCAATCTTATTTTTTGAGGCACGGAATTAACTTTTAAGATATCGTTCGAATAGAATTTAGTTGTTTAACTTCATACATGTGGTCAATTAACAAAAAATCACTTGGCCTACCTTTTAAGAGCGAAACCTGACCCTGACCATGCTGACTCGACACAGGAATGGATGCTGGGCTCCTCCTGGCTTTAGCCTTGAATTGTCCTTTGAGCCAGAGCACCCTAACTGCTCTTTGGGTGCTGTTCAATAGTTGGCCACTGCTCCTAATAGTTAGGATGGGTTAAATGCACAGTACTTGGCCAATACCCCCAACAGCATCTAAAGGGGTCCGAAAAGAGAAAAGAAAGGTTACCTATAGCAGTGGTTCTCATATTGGTCCGCGGACCCCCATCTGAAAAGATAATGTCAGGGACCCCCATAAGAGGAGATGTTACAGCTATAGCAGTGATTCTCAACCATTTTAACTTCAAGGACCCCAATTTGATATCCATTAGACCACTGACCCCCATTTGATGTGTCTTTTTTTTTAAATCTCTGGGACCCCCAATCTACACTGTAAAGTCATCAGTGTTCATTTAACTCTGAGAGTGTACAAATGCAACGTGTCTGAGTTACAGACCCATAAGGTCCCATTCGGTTCGTAACTATCAATCATTTGGACCCCACTTTGAGAACCACTGACCTATGGGGTCACAACATATTACAAGCTTTCTGTCTAAATACAGGTCAATAGGCCTACTTATTAATGGGTACAACTTATATAAATACTTTTATAAAACATTTGCAGTTGACATTATTTATTCTTGAAATTCTGTCTACAGTCACTGTTAAAAACCTTTTCCTTTTTTTTTGCCTGTTTTATTTCGATTAAGTGCAAAAGTCTAATTGTTGTTGTATTATGTCATTGTATATACAGTAAACAGTTACACCAGGCGTTTGCTGTAGTCATTAGTAGCACACATGGAACTGATCAACTGCCAGATGGATCTGCTCTGGTGCAACAGGTTACTTTTTTGTGAATTCTGAACAAACTTCGTCTAGTTGAAATCTGTCGATCACATAAGGCCGTCGTTGTTTCCTTCCCTGTATAGACATTTAGCTGATTCTGTTAATAATTTGTGTTTCCATGCGATGTAAATAAATATTACATCTTATTCAAGGTTCGGGAGGACATGAGTGTGTGCTTGCCTTGCAAACTCTTAACGTGCTATGGGTATATCTCAACACTGCAGTTCTGTGGTGCTAATTTGTGCATGACCTCTCTGTGGACATTCCTCTCACCCATTTTCTGTTCTGTCCATCTCTCCCTCTCTCTCTCTGTCCCTCCATTTTCCGCCTCCTCCCATCCGGCAGCGTTCGGTAGCGCTTAGCAACCGGCCGGTTCCCATGGCGATAGCATGCGACAGCATAATTATACATAACCTGACCACCTTTTTTATAGTACAATACCAAACGGTCCAGTCCATTAGCCATTATTCTATCAATTACAAGTGGAATAATAAAGAAGCAAAATGTTTTGGTATATACATATATTTTATATATATACCACCAAATCAATTAACCACTTAAGTCCTATTTTATTCTTTATCGCACAACGATGTGGTGCCCGCAGGGGTCCCGTCAGGTGTCCAGGGTAGAGTTCTCAAATTCTGCCCGAACCCTACCCGACCCGAATGGCGTGGCCCCCATCAGGAGAATCCTTAACCATTTAAACCCCAGCATCAGTATTGTGGGGAAAGCTTTCGCAGAAAATAACAGATCGACAAGCTCGCAACGCCTCATGAGCTTGTCGATTCCTGCGAAAGCTTTCCCCACAATAACAGAAAACAGAAAATACACTAGCTTAGAGCCCTGAGGGACTCCGCTCAATCAATGACATGTCTCCACGTTTGGGCAAGGTTTCAGCTCGATCCAAGTCCGATCAACTTCCATTATAAAGTTAAAGAAGGAGAAAAAAAGAAATACTATGTTAAAACAAATGTGTGGATGCACTTCTTTGGCCTGCTTCTTGGCCGGTGTGCACTAGAAAGTATCCACTGATTGGACCAGCGGTTTGCCAGATGTTGTTAGTCACGGCTGCGACATTTGGCTGTTGACGCGTGACGAGCCGGCGATTTGCGATTACTTTCATTAGTTGAAGACTCTTTGTCAGTAGACTATCAGCCACCGCCCTGGTGATCTGGAAAAGAAGAAAACGAATTGCTGTCGGCCTCACAACCCGTTGGATTGCAACGCATTGAGCTTGTAGATCTGTTATAACGGTTTCGGACATACAAGGTTTCCACCTGACAGCGGCGATATAACAAAAAAGATCTCCTCAGTCTCCAGGCAGCAGTTCATTGTATTCTCTCCAACCAGATGTAATGCCTGGGCTGTGTGCGCACTGCGCATGGGACCCATTCTGCCAGCGTGTTTAATTCACGTAGCATGCGTGATTGCACTCTTTTATACACACCTGACCTGACATATTACTAGCATTGTGTTGGGATGGGGGGGGGGGGGGGGGTAGTTGATTGGTGCTGCCAGGAGTGTGTGTGTGTCTGTGTGGACCCCAGAGCCTCGTGCCCTGCCCTGCCAGGCCTGTTAATCTGAGCGTGCCGCTGACTGGGGTTACTGCTGTAGCCTTGTGTTTTTCACACTCTTGGCTCGTATGTCTTTGGCGTTCGACAAGCAGCCTCTCGATAGTTTCATGCTCCATCTCCATCACCCTTCTCGTCTGTGTGACTTTCAACCAAAATTTGCAGCCTCAAGAGTTTCTCGCTTCGTGCCGTCTTTAGCTCTTCTTGTCCTTGACTTTCCACAACGTTTTGCAGCCTTCCTCTTGTTCTCTCTCCCTGCACTTTACCAGCAGGAACGTTTTACTGTCAAACAGACGAGCATGTCATTGTTGCTCTTCCTGCCTTCATCTGCCCAACTTTCAATAAAAATAAAGTCTGCCTCTTCCGGTGCTTCTGTCATGTGCTCGCAAGACAGAACACGGTTTTCTTTGTGTTGTAAGCACAAGACGATACAAATGCATGCAGTGTGAGCTTCAATTTAGTAATGACATATCGATGATGTCATGTATCAAGATGCCACAAATAACATGCAGACACACTGGTCTGTGATGTATGGCCTGGTTCATGTAGTGAGTATGCTTCAGAAACACCCATTAAGAGGGCTGAACGCTGGATCCACACAACAGTGTTTGGAACTATTTGTCGCTGTATGGCAAGTGTTACTTCCAACACCCTTCTTGTAATTAAATATTATTTTAACATACTCCATTTCCTCCATTTTAAGTCTACAGGAGTATCGTAATTCGTAACTCTCAATGGCTCTAGATATCTGAAAAGATGTTGTGCCAGGGACCTCTATAAGAGAGGATTTGTGTATTTTTATTTTTCTAAATGATTCCAAATTTCCCCAAAACATTTATAGATCTACAAGTGAGCTCATCTCATCTCATCTTGCCCACTTGCAATATCCTCACGGCCCACCAGTGGACCCCGGCCCACAGGTTGAGAAATGCTGCTGTAGTACCATTTCCTCTGGTCCAGAGCGCTGTTATTCCCACACTCTCCCATATAGACTGAAACGTCCACTAATGTGCAAGGTCTGAACTGTAGTAAAAATAAATATTATTTCGCTACTCAGGGAAACAATCAGAAGTCAGAACCCCAACTTTTTTTTTGGTGTAAAATACACTTTTTGGACAGAAAACAAAATATGTCCAGCAGACGGATATTATTTTATTTACTCAAGTGCGCCGCCGCCGTCAATGGTATTTTCTATCGACCAGATCCAATAGGCGGCGCACTTGAGCAAATAAAATAATATCCGTCTGGTGGACATATTTATCTCATGGCCAAAAAGTGTATTATTTTACACCAAAGGTGGGGTTCCGAGACGTTTCCCACCACAGAGAATAGTTTTTCAACATCATCAAACTGCCTTTGTTTCGGTGAATAGCGAAATCGCATTCTTCGTTTTTACTAAAAGTGTGAACAGTCGCACGTTAGTGGACGTTTTAGTCCATGGGAACAACACTGCTGCTGGCAGAGCGGTAGAGAGAATGTCTCTGGACCAGAGCCTAATGATCGTCTGTGGAAGGAAGGAGCAGCGTGACATCTTGTCAGTGGTGGAAAGTAACTAAGTACATTTACTCAAGTACTGTACTTAAGTACAATTTTGAGGTATTTGTACTTTACTTGAGTATTTCCAATTTCCAATACTTTTACTTCTACTCCACTACATCTCAGAGGCAAATATTGTACTTTTACTCCACTACAATTATTTGAAAACTTTAGTTACTAGTTACTTTTCAGATACATACATTAACCACTTTAGCCCTATTTTATACCTAGGCTATTTGAAAATAGCCGATCTACAAGCTCACAACGCGTCGCGTGAGCTTGTAGATCTGCTATTTTCAAATATTTAGTACTTTTACTTTTGGTACTTTAAGTACATTTTGATGCCAATACTTTTGTACTTTTACTCAAGTAAATTTTTAATTCTGGACTTTTACTTGTAACAGAGTATTTTTATATTGCAGTATTGGTACTTTTACTTAAGTAAAGAATTTGAGTACTTTTTCCACCACTGGTAACACAATGGTTCCCAAATCTTTTAGCTCTCTAGACCCAGAGAAATCAGATGTTTGCCCGGGACCCAAACTAGTGAAAATAGCAGATCTACAAGCTCACAACTTCTTAAACATGTGTTTTCTAGTATGGGGAATTTATATTTTTTATATTTTCTATTTTTTTTTTCATGAAATTGTTTTAGAAAAATGTTTGAATTTTGTTTTCAACAAATGAAAATTAGTTTTTTTTTGTGGAAAAAATAAGTGACAAAATGCATGAAACCAAAAATAAAGGGATATATCCCTTTATGCGAATATATATATTCACTCTCGCGAGTCGCGACCCACAAATGGGTCCCGACCCACTGATTGGGAAACAGTGCCGTAACGTCCTCATCTGTAGAAGGATGAGGAGGAGGATGTTGTTGTGAATGAAGAAGAAAGCCATCATCATGTCTTGAATGACGGACCTTCACCGACTGAGGGAAAACGTCCATGACACACAGACCGAAGATAAGAACAACATGCGATCTGTATCGTGGTGAGAACAGGTGCGTGCGTTTGGATTTGTCCCTTGTTAAAAAGAGCATCGCACTGTGTGTGTGTGTGTGTGTGTGTGTGTGTGTGTGTGTGTGTGTGTGTGTGTGTGTGTGTGTGTGTGTGTGTGTGTGGGGCTCATTATTAGGCCTGATTCAGTTATAGTAGCCTGTATTTTACCATGTGAATTAAATGGCATTACATTTGAATTGAACTGCATGAAATCCAATGCCTTGTTGTTGATTGTCTTAAAAAATAAATGCTATGAGACCAAGCCTATTTACAGTTACGGCGTGAATTTCTATTTGATATTTGAGCTCCAATAACTATGGCTACAGAAGTCACGTACAGTAGGCCCGCCTTAACGCCAAAATAGAATGAAAGATGATTGATAAATAGCCTATATATATATATATATATATATATATATATATATAGGTGAAATCCTACACCTGCATCAGATCTATCCGTTAGTAGGGGTATAGGCCCCTAATTGGCAATCTGACGACGAATGTACAGGATAATGTATCTGTTTGCAGTCTATCATAGGGCTATTATTATTATGGATTCGAATACAGGGCTATTATTATGGAATAGAAATACAGGGCTATTATTATTATGGAATAGAATACATGGGCAGCCAAAGCAGCACTTATTCCATTTCACGCTTTCTAAGACAAGTAGAACAATATCCTTACTTATTTAGCCAATTAGCCTATTTTAAATACAGTCTTTAACAATTGACAGCAAATGTCAGCTTTTGTCCTGCTGCAGTGTGTTGCTCACAAGCTAAAGCATTGTTGACATAAGGCTGTCACAGCCTTGTTGGGGTTGTCATAGTGTTCTGTTTTTCCACACACAGACATAGTATTTATAGCCACTGGTTCTCAAAGTGGGGTCCTTGAAAGTGGTTCCAGGGGGTCCCCAGCAAAATCAGTTAATAAAGCCTGCAATCAGTTTAACCACTTTAAACCTATTTTGTACTTTGGCTATTCAAAAATAGACTATCTACAAGCTCACAAGGCATTTCGATGCGACATGATGTATTATATGCTTGTAGATTGGCTATTTTTTAAAGATTCTTGAAATTTTCTAACACAAATCTTCTCTCCTGGGGGTCTCTTTCCCTGGCATTAAGTATTTTCAGATGGGGGTCCGTGGCCAAATACTGTACTTATACATTCGGGGGTCCTTGACATAAAAATGTTTAAGAACCATTTATGTTACTTAAGCAAGATGTCAGAACCACTGCTCTAAGCAACTGCACCCAGAAAGCATGGGAACGAACGAGGTTCGCCGTGGAAATCAGGCTCGATCCCATAGCCTGGAGGGACTGCCTTGCTCTAATTGGATAATTGATTGTCATAGCAGCAGGTGGTTGCTACGGGGGAATACAGAAGCAGCACCAGTAGAGTAAACATGACAATAAATAAGCATCCATCTCCCATGTGAATGGCTTCACATCATTACTAACCTCCTCAGAGAGAGAAGCAGGCTCTCTGCTGACACTCATTCATTGCCTCTGTGTGGAGTGCTAATGAAATCATCTGTTGTCAGCATTCCTTCTGGGTGAGTGCCGCGCTATGAGCTTGTAGATCTGCTATTTTTGAAAAATCATGAAAAACATTTGTAACTGTCAAATGTAAACACATTTTGTATTTTCAAAATTCTGCGTTTTTTGGGGCAGATTTTGTTAGTTTTTTTTCGTGTTTTGGTTACTTTATTTCGGTTTTAGGGTTAGGGTTAGGTTATTTAATTCTTATTTTTGCCTGATTTTACCGATTTATTATAAAAAAAAAGTTTTTATTTTTAGTTTTTTTTAAAGTGGGGGGTATAAAATCACGGATCTGTGAGAGTGAGGGTGTCGCGTCGTACGCACAGTGAATGGCCGTGACGCCCCTGCTGCCCACCACCGCCGAGGTTGTGGGTTCGGTTCCATTGTGGTGCATCCGGCTTCGTCGAGCGTCTACAGTACACCAACACAACTGGATTGGCCCATGTTAGGTGGAGGGAAGCCGGGCAGGGAGAGTGATAATTGGCATTGCACGTAATCCTACGGGGGGGGGGGGGGGGTCACCTGACATCAGGGAGTGTAGGCGGGAGGAGTAGCACAAAGGCTTTAAGTCCTCCCGGTGGGGGCTCCTCACTGGCAGGTGAGTCAGTAGGAATGAACAGCCGTGACCACACAAATGTGTGGGGAGGAATTAATTGGCAAAAAAACGACTACAATCGGGGAGAAAAAGGGGTTAAAAGCACACCCTCGCATAAAGCTGAGCACTCTATCACAAAAAGAAATCGACCACCACAATTGTATGAGTTGTATTAACATTCTGTACCATACAGATTGGACAAAATATCATTAATTTACACTGTCACTGCACATGCTGCGTCCATTTGAAGGAACTCTGCTAGTATGGCATTCTGACTGTAAATGTAGGACAATTATGTAGCTCAAACGTTCTCATGTCTAGTACCCCCAAAAATGTATATGAATCTGGCCGTCGACCCCCATCTGAAAATATTTTTGTGCCAGGGACCCCCCCATACAAGATCTGTGATCTGTCACACATTTTTCAAATCTTTTCAAGATTTGTTTCAAAATAGCCGATGCATATAGGGTTAAAGTGGTTAAACTGATTTTGATGACCCCCCCCCAAGGACCCCTGAGCGTCCCCGGACCCCACTTTGAGAACCAGTGATGTAGCCTAGCTAGCCTACATAAGAGGCCTATAGGAGTTCTCATGACAGATCCTTCAATTTACAAAACATGTATTTTTTATTTATCGAATGGGTTCCTAGATAGTATAGGACTAGAAATAAGACCTATGGGACATGGAACAATATCGCATCACTTACCACAGTGGTTCTCAGACCCAATGGTTATCGAGGGGGTATCCAGAAAAATATGTTTGTGTAGCATCAAAATCAGTTTAATCACTTCAACCCTATATACCTCAGATATTTGAAAATAGCAGATCTACAAGATCGCCAATTTGAATGTTCTTACCAAACAGTTATTACACAACTGAGCATTGTTAAATACGGTGCGCAGACTGTTGCACTCTCAGTTTGAATGGACACTTACTTCACTAACAAACCTTCACTTCATTGAGTTCCTAACCAGTGGTGGAAAAAGTACTACAATTCTCTACTTAAGTAAAAGTACCAATACTGCAGTATAAAAATACTCTGTTACAAGTAAAAGTCCAGAATTCAAAATTTACTTGAGTAAAAGTACAAAAGTATTGGCATCAAAATGTACTTAAAGTACCAAAAGTAAAAGTACTAAATATTTGAAAATAGCAGATCTACAAGCTCACAACGCGTCGCGATGCGACGCGTTGTGAGCTTGTAGATCTGCTATTTTCAAATAGCCTAGGTATAAAATAGGGTTAAAGTGGTTAATGTGTGTTTCATAATATCATAATTTATATCTGAAAAGTAACTAGTAACTAAAGTTTTCAAGTAAATGTAGTGGAGTAAAAGTACAATATTTGTCTCTGAGATGTAGTGGAGTAGAAGTAAAAGTATTGGAAATTGGAAATACTCAAGTAAAGTACAAATACCTCAAAATTGTACTTAAGTACAGTACTTAAGTAAATGTACTTAGTTACTTTCCACCACTGTTCCTAACCAGCATCCATGTGTTGAACGTGTCTCCACAGCTGGTCCAGCCATGGTGTACGCACATTCAACGGAAACCAGTGGTGTCGATCCCTCCCTGTACTCCCCGGCCTTCACATATCTGACGTCCTTTAACTTCTCTGAGAGGGACAACTCAACGGTCCAGGCCGGCTTACCCACAACTCCTCCCCTCTGCGACCAGGATGGGCCGTCCGGCGGCCGGCGGAACGGGACCGTGGCCTCGTTTGAGCTCACCTCGGGCGAGGTGGCCGTCCTGGGCTTGGTGTTCGGGGTCCTGTGGCTGGTGTCCATCCTGGGGAACGCCCTGGTGTGCCTGGTGATCCACCGGAGCAGGAGGACCCAGTCCACCACCAACTACTTCGTGGTGTCCATGGCCTGCGCCGACCTGCTGCTGAGCCTGGGCTGCGCGCCCTTCGTCCTGCTGCAGGTCACCTCGGGCCGCTGGCCTCTGAGCGCCGCCGCCTGCAAGGCCGTGCGCTACCTCCAGCACCTGTGTCCCGGCGTGCAGGTGTACGTGCTGCTCTCCATCTGCGTGGATCGCTTCTACACCATCGTCTACCCTCTGAGCTTCAAGGTGTCCCGGGAGAAAGCCAAGAGGATGATCGTGGCCTCCTGGCTGTTCGACGCGGCCTTCGTCTCTCCCTGCCTCTTCTTCTACGGCTCCTCGTCCATGGACGCCGGCGGCAGCCACTGTGACTTTTTCCTTCCCGACAGCTGGGGCGGCATGGCCTACGCCGCCTCTCACTTCCTCCTGGGTTTCCTGCTGCCGGCGGTGCTGGTGGTGTCCTTCTACCAGCGCGTGGTCCGCTACATCTGGAGGATCAGCGCCGACGGCCACACGGTGCGGCGCACCATGAACATCGTGCCCAGGACTAAAGTGAAGACCATCAAGATGTTCCTCATGCTCAACTCGGTGTTCCTGCTCACCTGGACCCCGTTCTACGTGGCCCAGCTGTGGCATCCCAGCGAGACCGACGGCCCCAGCAGGCAGGTGGCGCTGTTCTTCACCGCCATCTCGTGGATTTCCTTCAGCTCCACGGCGTCTAAGCCCACGCTGTACTCTGTGTACAACGCAAACTTCAGACGGGGCATGAGGGAGACGTTCTGCATGTCGTCCATGAAGTGCTACCGGAGCAACGCCTACACCATCACGGCCAGCTCACGGATGGCCAAGAAGAACTACGTCGGGGTGGTCGACGTTCCTGTGTCATCAACAAAGACCCTGACAAAGGACTCCGTGTATGACACTTTTGACCGAGAAGCAAAGGAAAAGAAACTAGCCTGGCCCATCAACGCCAATCCTCCTAATACTTTTGTGTAGATCTGAGTTTTTGAAACTGTGGAGGAAAAAATAATAATTCTGGTGACACTTTTTGAAAAGTTGGGGTATTTGCGCCCTACATTCAGTTGCAACTTAGAGCAAAGCACTAAAAGAAGAAAAACTGAATTAGTGTCTTGTTTAGTCTATGTTTGACCACCAGCCAAATCTTGAATGTGTGTATATTTAATGTGCGTTGCAGTTCAATGGATTTCTCAGGTAGTGCAGTATACGGTAGTCTATTGTTATCATGTTTCCCGGACCGTCAAGATAAGGAGAGCTTTACGAAGAAGATTGTAGACGCTAGACGGAGATCATTATGTAACGTTTGTCACACTTGCGTTACCTTCACTCGTACTTGTAATTCTTGTGATTCCCATTTTAAAGCGAGGGCTAAACCCCATTCAGGTTAGAGAGCCGACTCCTGCACATCGAGGTTAGCTCCCTGAAAAGGACACCATGCCTACTGCCTGGCAGCCATGTTCTCACCTTTAAAAATGCTAACGCCGCGTTGTGCAAAAAGACATTGTTAATGTCATTGTGTGATGATACACTTGTGAGACGTCTTGTGTGTTCTGTCAACTGTGATCTCGAGACCCATGCTTTCTACAGAAGCAACAATAAAATCTATTCAAATAGCTACAATTCCTAAGGATTACATTACAATACATGCATGTATTAATGTTGATGTAAGATCTCAGAACCTGGTGGTCTGCAGAAATGTTTATCTGTGAATATATCCAGTCAGGGTGGTTAAAACACATGCAGGGCTAATAATAATTGCAATTAACGATTTAATTGTGTTTTTTTGGCATTGCACAATGGAACCAGGCCTGGAATTTCTTCTTTTTGGGCGCAAGACCACTTGCTTTTGATGGTGTACGTTTTTGAGGGCACAGAAGCCAAGTGCCAGGGGAGGAAGGCCATTAAACAAAACAATGCTTTTAAATTGATGGGAATTTAATTAAACTAGGCGTCGCACTGCCGATCCGACTGATATGCCCATATATGGAGATCTCTGCATCTGTCAGTCCTTGTCCATTTTATACCCATATATGGAGATCCCTGATGTCATCAATATATGCTCATATATGGGCATGCCCATTTTGTGCCCATACTGTATATGGAACTGACTGATTTGTTTGCACCTGATGCCACGACACATTGACGTTAGACAACACACTGCGTATTTGGTCATAGCTGCATTGGCAACTCCTTATATGGTTATGACTGAGTCATGGTGACATGACTTGACAGTGTGCCAAGGACCCCCAAATTGATATATATTTGGCCGCAGACCCCCATCTGAAAATGTTTTGTGCCAGGGACCCCCAGAAGAGATGTGTTAAACAATTTGAAATTATTCAACACTTTAAAGATTTTTCAAAAATGTTCAAAAATAGCAGATGTACAAGCTCACATATGCTTATGCAACAATAATGGCAATAATTGTGATTTGGCGATTATGACAGGCCTAAACACAAGGACACAAAGGGTGGGAATGTCCACTTTATTTATCACTGCATGGTTTGTGTTTACAGCAAATGTTATGTTGAAAATGGATGTACAATCTTACCAACTCCTCCCCTTAATTATTGAATTATATTGCATGAAATACAGAGGCTTACTAGACTAAGGTAATATTGCAGAGATCAAATAATGGCTACTTAGAGACTTCTTTAAGTATTTTTTTCCCATTTCCTCTAATAAGGACAGGAGGCTAATTGCCATCTTTCCATATCATCACGCTCTTCTGTGCACAAGGTATTACAGAAACCTAAAGATCATTATCCACAAGGTTCGAGGGTATCCAACCCATTTTAGGTGCTTTTAGTATAATAGTGCAGGGGTCTGCAACAGGGATCTGGGCTCCTAGGGGGTCCTCAGAGTTACTACAGGGGGTCCACCAAATCTTCGTGTGATGATTGGTAAATGCTTTTAAATTCAACCACTTGAACCCTAGCATCCCTATTCTGAGGAATAGCAGATCTACAAGCTCACAACGCCTTGTGCTGCGAGGCGTCGTAGAGCTTGTAGATCGGCTATTTTCAGCAAAGAGGTTTGGTGTAGAGGGAAAAAAAGGTTTTGCGTGCTGCATCAACACTGAGGAACTGACCCAATTAGTTCTTCCCAATTTAACAAGGTGCAAAGTGTTTACCTGAGGCCTAATGATGTTTAAAACAGTGGTTCTCAAACTTTTATCATTCTCAAACCCCCAAATTAATATGAATTTGGCTGCGGACGCCGGACCCCCATCTGAAAATATATTGCGCCAGGGACCCCACTTTGAGAACCACTGGTTTAAGGGACATAAGCAGCAAAAGTCTGATTATCTTCTCCGTTCCATGGATTAAGGAATTTACATTTTAGAACGACTTGAACAGAGAAAAGAGCTATATTTGTAATTAAGCTGCAACTTCCATCCAAACCGCTTTCATTTGCAAAGAACAATGGAATATAAGATGAAATCGTGAGAAAATAGGAGTCGCAGCGCTGCATAATAACTTTTCCATGGAATTGGCTTCTTAACCCCATTGTTGTTAAGATACTTAATTTCCCAGAGTCAACGTTCAAACAGTTGCCATTTATAATTGTAATATTTTTTTTTCCACAAAAAGCAGACACTAGTCACGCAACATCTTAAAAAAACAAAACAAACAAAAAAACAAAACAAACAAAAAAACAGTGGAATTGCAACTTTCTCTGTTCGGCCAATCCAACAGACCCGGTCCAGACAATGCATGGGCCGGACTTGTGATGACGAACACACTACAAAAGATCCACAAAGTGCTTTCTTTCGATCCAATATATAAAATACAAATACAAAAATAGATCCACATACATACTGTACATCCAAATCAACGTATCAGTACTAACATACATTTTGACTCCTGGCTTGTGTGCTAAATTTGTATCTTTTATGCAGCATTCAAGCAGTTTGGTCTTACATGCTCCCACCTGCCTCTGGGATTCATTTGAATGCCTATACCAGTAGTGAGGCCAACATCTTCTGGCAAACATTCTTAACAACCACCATTAGCATATTAGTAACAAGCCAGACCTTATTTCCAAGTCCAAAAATCCCTTTGACCATTTCTAGATCCATACCATTCAAAACTATGACGGGTGGAAAACGGAACAAAAGGAAGTGGCCTGTTGCTTATACCAGATGTGTGAACTTACACAACCATTTTACATGCATTATACCTTGTGTACGGAAACAAAAAAATACTAAGCAATATACTGGTTAATTAGGTGTTGTTTTGCTGACACAGATACAGCATCTATATTTGTAAATGACATGTAACTTCTGACAAGGTTGTGTATGCATCTGAACACCTCTCCTAAACTTTAGTGAATTAGACGAGTTGTAAAAAGCAAAACTATGCTCATCTTTTGAACAAACATAAGGAGGTCTGGTGGTTTACTGCAAGCTTACGTGCCCCTTCCTGTGAGGCACGTACACAGGAGGAGTCAAATCTCACTTCTAAACCACACGACAGATTGTACAGAACGAAAGAGGGACCAACAAGGCATTTTTTTGTTTTAGTTTTTTGCTCCAAGGCCTTTGCACTGACTCTCTGTGTAGGAGTCGTTTCTCTTTCCAGGGGCTAGAGAGGGCAGAATGGTCTTCCAGAGAAGGTTAGCCCTGGCCGTTGCTGGGCATGTTAGATTTGCTGTTCTTGGACGTCTTGGTACTGCTGCCTTGAGGCATTTTCTGCTCGTCGCCTGTGAGGAGAGCCTTGATTTCCGCGGGGATCTTCCCTTGGTCCATGGCTGAGCACCACTGTTTGTACTTATAGGGACGAAAACAAAAACAAAACATGGTACACGTTAACATAAGCTCTACCGACGGCAGTTACACTTTGTTCACAAACCGTGTCACTTTTCAGTAGAAAAATCAATTGTTGTTCTTTGAGCCACACCATTGATTAGTGAAGTAGCCCTAACCACATACTGTAAGACCCATTTTCTACTTCATCATATGACAGTGTTGTGTGAAAATAACAGATCTACAAGCTCACAGGTCCTCTCATCGCGACACGTTGTGAGCTTGAAGATCTGCTATTTCGCATTTTTTATGCGTAATAGTAATGCCCAAAATAGAGATGCCAACTAAGTTGAAAGTGATTACGGCTAATTTGATTTTCAAGTCACAACCATAATTGGCAAGTAAGCAAATTAGCCCCTTTAGTCTGGCTATAAAGCAGAGGTTCTCAACCTCTTCTGGATCAGGGTCCACTTGATAAACCCCAGAAGCGTTCACAGCCCACCCATCAGAAGCGTTCACAGCCCACCCATCTGGCCACTTAACCCTATGGCTGCCGTGTTAAGAGGTCAGATAGGTGGGCCGTGTGCATTTTCAGAACATGTTTATTTTACTAATCAATCAATCGATTGTGTGTTTTACATATTTTTGCTGTTGATATTATCAATAAAATCTTAGTGTTTTATCAATTATTTGGGGGCCCACTTGCAGTATCCTCACGAGTCACGGCCCACCAGTAACCCCCGGCCCACCACAGGTTGAGAATGGCTGTTCTAGAACCAGTGGTTCTCAACCTGTGGGTCGGACAATTTAAGGACTTTTAAGAATAAATAGAAGAAAGAAATGAAATGTAATCAACAAACTGGTATAAAAACTGGTCAAACATTTGGCCAAACTGTCAAATAATATAAGAGGCAAGAATTGTGGAAAAAAAAGACGATCTGCAAGGCAAGCTCACAGTTGCGAGGCGTTGTGAGCTTGTAGATCGTCTATTTTCACAATATTTATCTGTCGAACCGAGTCAAACAAAATGTGATGCCTCAACTCCTACAATTCCAACTGCTTGTCAGGGTGGGGGGTCCCCAGTTAAAATATGATCATTTTGGGGGGTCCCCATAATGACATTGACAAAGCTAGTAGGTACCATCTCCAGCTCCTCTCGCAGTGCACAGATGGCCCTCTCCTTGCTGGACACCAGCTCTTCCAGGTACTGGTAGCGCAGCTTCTTCCTGGCTCGGCACTCCCGTGCGCTCTGCCTGCTGCGCTCCAGCTTGGCCTTCAGGTCGATCTTTGCAGGTTTGCGTCCCCGCTTCCCAGGCTTCTTCACTTTACCTCCCACGATCTACACACACACACACACACACACACACACACACACACACACACACACACACACACTTTTGTTTTCCAGAACCCTACAATCATCAGTTTACAGTATACTGAGTCCACTTGGAAAACTCAACTGGCTTGAGTGATGGATGGGTTAAAATGTTTCAGCCTTGTGCATAAAGGGAGTGTCTTTACAATAATAATTCAATAAAGTATCTAGAATATATCAGGAGAAAAGTGAAGCTGTGATCCGGAACTTATTTTGATGAATAATGCGTTATTTTATTTATTTTTTACCAAGCTGTAGGGTATGTTATGTTATATTAATACGATAACTAGGACATGTGCAGTGGATAGAGGTGATCTCCCTACTCTTCCATTGAGACATTTAGACACTGGTGTCAGGCACTGGTTGACAAGCAGCACTGCCTGAAGCTCATACTGCAATATCTCCCCTGACCTGCACATGACATACGAATAGGGCACACAGTTGACAGGTGCGTTGCGATTGGTATTGCGTAATCAATCACACCTGTGTGTGTGCCCCATACGTATATGCACCCCAGAGGAAGTTTGCATTAAGTCCAGTCCTGACTGTACTGAAGCATGTCGACCCGTGGTCCGTGTGCAGATCGTGGGAAAAGTGGAGAGATTTGACTAAACACACGTTTTCTGACAGAACTTTGAAATGGATACGAAAGAAACTAGAGGACAATATCTGACCCCAAGTTGGAGCAATTAATTATAGGGTGAGTAGACCACGATGAGTCTGCTACCCAGTAGTCAGGGGATATTAAAAAAATCTTGGAATAAATTCCTTACCAAAAAAAATCTTCACCAATGTGTTTGTAAAGGTGTCTAGTAACACATCTCACAAAGACTGAAATGCAGTTCCCCTAGGAGAATTTGTGACAGCTGCTGAAAGTTGGGGTACCCACCATAACCTTATGCGGGAAAACAAACTAAATTTAATTCTGTTTTAAGTAGCATGTGAGGGGTCTAACTAGGGTGTTTTTATGATTCTGAATCCATTGAAAGCATTTGTTTTGCACCAAAACCACTCCTTGGGCTAAAAACGGCCATAGCCATCCCTTTCCAGGTATACTTTTTGTGTAAAAAGCCCATTGAGATTGGGCCGTTTTTAGCCCAAGGAGTGGTTTTGGTGCAAAACAAATGCTTGCAATGGATTCAGAATCATAAAAACACCCTAGTTAGACCCCTCACATGCTACTTAAAACAGAATTAAATTGATTTTTTCCCCCCGCATAAGGTTATGGTGGGTACCCCAACTTTCAGCAGCTGTCAAAAATTCCCCTAGGGAAACTGTGTGTTACTAGACACCTTTACAAACACATTGGTGAAGATTTTTTTTGGTAAGGAATTTATTCCAAGATTGGACATTTTTCTGCTAATATCCCCTGACTACAGGGAGTGATCTATGGCTGTGTACAGTATATGGAATACATGAAATGTATGTAATATGATATCACAGCCATTCTATTGTGTATATGGAATACATGAAATGTATGTAATATCACAGCCAGTCTATTATGTACATAGATACATGACATGTATGTAATATCACAGCCAGTCTATTGTGTACATGGATACATGATAGCTGTAGAATACAACTCTCGTAGACGTATTTATGATTCTGAAACGTCAGAATCATAAATACGTCTACGAGAGTTGTATTCTACAGCTAGATACATGACAGGTATGTAATATCACAGCCATGCTATTGTGTATATGAAATACATGACATGTAAGTCACATCACAGACATTCTAGGGCTACAGTATTGTCAAACGGAACTGCATTTTGAACTGTTTTCGCTGTTGTTTCGTTTTTCCCCCAGACAGACAATAACACCAATCGACTTTTTTTTTCTCGATGGTTGTGTCTGAAAGGCTCGTTTAATCCCTGGTATCAAACAATGGTTTTATTAGCCAGCAAAACGCAGAGGGACGTGTTGAATGTAACACTGTACACATCAGACATGTGTAGCTACAGTGGTTAGCATTACCTTGTTGTTGTCGTCCATTTTGCTTCACCGTTGTAGTCAGTCAGCTCAACACTAGCTGAACACGACCCGTTTGTTTTTACAACACAAAGCCTCGGGGGGGTGAATGAATACAAAGAGAATCCTAAAAGTCATTCAGGATGTTTTAACAGTGTTCACATGACGCCTGCTAATAGCTGCTATGCTAATGCTATCATGAAGAGAGTTTCCTCTGACTGCAATGTTTTGTTTTTAGCCAATGTTTTGTTTACATCGCTCCGGTGTTGCCAGGTTTTGTGAGAGAAATAAGCAAGCAACCAGGTCTAGGAAAACAAGCTCAAAAGAAGCCACACTTTAAACATAATATCATCAGTGGTGGAAAAAGTGCTACAAAAGTCCAGAATTAAAAATGTACTCGAGTAAAAGAACAAAAGTATTGGCATCAAAATGTACTTAAAGTACCAAAAGTAAAAGTACTAAATATTTGAAAATAGCCGATCTACAAGCTCACAACACGTCGCGATGCGACGCGTTGTGAGCTTGTAGATCTGCTATTTTCAAATATCCTATGTATAAAATAGGGCTAAAGTGGTTAATGTATGTTTCATTATATCATAGTTTACATCTGAAAAGTAACTAGTAACTAAAGTTTTCAAATAATTGTAGTGGAGTAAAAGTACAATATTTGCCTCTGAGATGTAGTGGAGTAGAAGTAAAAGTATTGGAAATTGGAAATACTCAAGTAAAGTACAAATACCTCAAAATTGTACTTAAGTACAGTACTTAAGTAAATGTACTTAGTTACTTTCCACCACTGTATTTGAGAAAAGCCGATCTACAAGCTCACACTTCTGCTATTTTCAAAAACTCTTGCAATAAAATGTGGAATGTTTGGAATATTTTTTTTGAAAAATTCTAACAACACATGTTTCCCTGGCTGGCAAAAAAACAATTTCATGAAAATAATTGAGAACCACTGGTTTACATAATAATTAAAACATTTAGGAAACAAGCCTGAATAAGCAAGTACACTTTAGAAACAAGCCCAAAAAAACGCAACTGGTTTCTTTACAGAAAAAGAAGTCCAAAGTCGCTTATAATAAGCCGACATGGCAACGCTGCACTCTTCCTGTTTAATACCGCGCCCCTTCCACACATAGACCACGCCCCCCGGGGTGAAACATCCACAACAATACACAATACTGTATATTTGATAGTAGTTTTTTTTTGCGAAATTTCATACGCATAAATCCAAATTTTGTCATTCTAAGCCGTCATATATTGTATTTGAAAATTAAGCCAAGCCATAGCCTTCATCAAAGCGATGTATAACTTAAAATAAGAACTGTCCAATTTGTGTAAATAAATAAATACACAAAAATGTACAGTCATAAATGTATAATTTATACCAATAATATTTCATTTTGAAATGTTTTTTCTGTACCACAGGCAGCGTCTGCGAGCTACAGGTTGACCAACACCGCCGCCCAGTGGCCATGATCGGCATCGACCAGACAGACAGATGTAGGTCATTCTTGCCTTTCACTGCAACTTGAAGGACCACTTCACCCATTTTCAACCTGTCTTCCTGTAATTAATCCTCACTAATACTCATGATAAGATGATGGCACTATTTGTGTCTATTTGGTCTGTGTCTCAGAGCAGGGCTGCGGACAGTTCAGAAACCTGCCCACTAGTGACATGATCTGTAGGCAGATTTCAATCCATTTTAATGCAAGAGCATAGAATCAGAAGACATTGCTCTTGCATTGATAGAAAAATACATAAAAAGGGTTTGAAATCTTGTTTGAAATTGTCAAGCCTGCCTACCGATGATGTCACTGGTAGGCAGGTTTCTGAACTGTCCACAGAGAGTGAGTAGACAGACATGGTGCCATCTTGTAACGAACATTAGTGAGGACCATTTATATCAAGATCATATATGAAGAAAACGTGTGAAATGGTCCTTAAGATTAACCATTAACATATTGTTGTGAAATATCCTATGAATGAATGTAGTACAGTGAGCTTTGTGAGAAATGTGGTGATTATTATGACCTCTGGTTCCGCTGCAGTGAGGGTCTTATGAGGAAGCCAAACATGTGTCAGACAAATGAAGGCCGGTCATTGTTGTTTTCATATCAGGAGTCAGTCAGTGCTGGTGGGCAGTGACATTCATGGAATATCTTCTAGCTCCCCCTGAGGACAATACTGTAACACTGGCCAGCTTATTGATGCTGTTGATGGTAACCGGGGAAAATGATAAAATAATTAAACAATTTGGAAAATGGTCTGAAGTAATGTAAAGTATACATAGTTTGAACATGCTTGAAGATCTGACATTTAAGGCCTAATTTTTCTACAATTGCTACAAATTACTACAAAACCTGTGAATAGCCGGTCATTATGGGCATAAACAAGAAGTTGAAGGGTAAATTTAGGTCTGATAATGATGCACCGTGCATGTTCAAATCATGTGTACTTTACATTGCTTCAGACCATTTTCCAAATTCTTTATATATTCATTTAGGAAAATAATAGGCAATTTAATATGTGCATGCCCACCAACAACTGCTATCTGTAGGCATGCATGTAGATGATGCGGCCACTCATAGGACTATTTCTACTTGGTTAAGATCAAGGCTTTATTATCCCCAGAATGGTAACTTGCTTTGATGCAGGCCATTGATTCTCAACCTTGTGTACGAATGGAACCAAATGGGTCCATTTGGTTCCATTTGTACACTCTCAGCGTTACGGAACTGTGAAAGGGTCCATTTGGTTCCTAACTATCAATAATGTATCTGGACTGCACTTTGAGAAGCACCATGTCCCTCAGAGAACTTCCATCCATCCATCCATTCATCATCATCAGTCACTTTCAGCAGTCTGGCCTAACCATGCATGTTAATTGCTCCAGTATGAGAAACCTCTCTCTGCCTTTTCTTCTGTTCTCTCTTCACGTCCATTGTTTGGTCAAACTGCTTACCCATGCATCGCATGTTCACTGCAGAGATTAAATGTTTTCACCGTCAGCAATGCAACTCAGAAAGCTGAATGAATGAGCTTCAGCTGATTAGGAAACTCATCAAGTGTGAACCTAATGAGATGCTTTGTAGAAGATGGAGAGAAAAATACGAAATCACACCCAGTGTGAAGTGAGTGGTGCCTTTGAAGAGCTCATTTCATTAAGCTATTATTAGCCTAAGACTGCTTTAAAAGAACTTCATGTTGGCAGAAACATCATTCAAGTATTTTTACTCAATTTATTTACTTTTGGATATTTGTACACACTTAAGTTACTTTTAAGTACTTAAAGTACTTTTACTCAAATTGTAGATCGGTCATTTTAGTGTGTGTGTGTGCGCACGTGTGATTGTGCGCGCAAGTATTTTTACGTAATTTAGTAACTTTGCTTTTACTTAATTGAGTTACTTTTTTACAGACTTTGATGACTTTTAAGTATTTTTACTAATTTCAACATTGTGTGTGTGTGTGTGTGTGTGTGCGTGCGTGTGTGTGTGCGTGTGCGTTCGTGCGGTAGCCGTACTCATACATACAGACATACAGACTAACACACTCGGTCAGTTGATGGAGTGGTTGGCACCACTCAAAAAAAGTAAATGCAGTAAAATCGTGTTAATTACATCAGTGGTTCTCAAACGTTTTCATGTCAAGGACCCCCAAATTAATATGGATTTTGGCCGCCGACCCCCATCTGAAAATATTTTGCTTTGCGTGGTGAGCTATTTTAAAATATAGCTGATGTATGGACAAACTGATTTGATGCTATGTTACTGTTAGCTAATTAGCTGAGGGCCCCCTGGAACCACCTCAAGGATCTCCTGGGGGTCCTCGGGTCCCACTTTAAGAAGCAATGAGGGTCTGCTTTTTATTCAATGCTTTGAGTAAAATACTCAATGGACTAATGATTCGCAAACCTTTTAATTTCAAGGACCTGCAATTTTATATGCATTGGGCCACAGACCATGATTGGATACGCTTTTTTTTAAATCTCTGATAGAGACCGGAACCCAATCCAAAAAAACCATGTAGCATGTTGTGGGACATGATTTGGTCTGTCTATAGACAGCATACTGTCTATGTAGGCTACTGTAGGCGTTGAGGTAACAGTTACAGATCAAAATAGCTATTCTCTTTTACATTTCTCTATTTGTAGCTACTTTCCCCCTCAAGGACCCCTGGGGGTCCCCAGACCCCATGTTTGATAACCACTAGGCCCTATAGGCACTAGGTCACCCGATACTTATGATGCATGAGGTCAATGTGAGTTAGCAGGTCTATAAATAAATCGAGCCAACATAATAATAATTTACTAATTATGAGTTAATTGGTTTATCATGCTCATATTTGCATAGGGTTGTGTCAGACATGTTTGGCTGAGGAGAGTTTTAAAGTGTCTCTGTGCCTTTAAGAAGAGCGTTGACAGGGTAGTCTCCATAGATATATATAAAGGCTAGATGGCTCAAGGGGACGGAGCAAGCGTAGCTCAACCGCGGCCATCTTGAAACAGTCATTCATAACATTATGTCTATGGTGCATATACTTTGAAATAACCATAGCGTGCTCAATTTTCATCCGATTTTCAAACGGTTTGGTGTGTTGTAAACACCAAATATGTAGTTATGATACTGCATACTTATAATTATAATCATGTTTTTTTATTTTTTATTTTATTTTATAATTTTATAATTTTATTACATCTTTGGTGTTTACAAAACACCAAACCGTTTGAAAATCGGATGAAAATTGAGCACGCTATGGTTATTTTAAAGTATATGCACCATAGACATAATGTTATGAATGACTGTTTCAAGATGGCCGCCATGTGGCAACGTCGTACTCCATTGGCCAGCAGCGCGGGTGAGTCATCTAGCCTTTATATATATCTATGGTAGTCTCTCCATATATCCCATGCTTCGGGTGGACAATCGTGCCGCGATTGGCTAGTTGGTTCGTCAGGAAATATTATATCAATTAAATCTTTATAATCTTTTAAACCAATACGCTTAAACTTTTATATTTATGTATACATTTTTGTTTCGTTTTATTAAAATTTATATTATCTCAACTTCTAGCATTTTTTTTGAACGTTACTTATTTATCAAAATGTAATGGTCAGCGTTGTCTCCACTGACAACCAACCGACCAATCACAGCACGACCCGTCCCCCCCCAAGCCATGGGACCCAGTTACCTTATGTTTCTGAAAAGAGAGCTCGCGGGGATTCATACTTCGCCGCGCGGACGGTGCCGCGCGGCCTGAAAACAGACCCGATCTGCAAGCTCACAGCGCGTCGCCGCGGCGACGCGCTGTGAGCTTGCAGATCGGGTCTGTTTTCAGGCTGGCTCTGATGACGCCATCCTTGTATTTTTATCGCGATGACCTCATCTCTTATGGCAGAAGTTTGACTAAAGCAGAGAGAGACTCTCTTTTCTCTCCTGGAACATTTTTTTTTTAAATCTTTTGTCCCCTTTTTTTTCTTTTCTTTTCTGTGTTTTATTTTCTGTGGAATCCAGACAGTTTGACACCTTCCTCTCTCTCTCTAAAAAAAAACACAAGAATACAGGCCTGATCGGGGTGATGAAACTGTCCTTTTTTTAACGGCTATGAACGGTGAGTTTCCGAAATTTCTTTTAATGACCAACTCAGCATCTCGTAATGTAAAGTTATAGGAGTACACAAAGGAGTACACAATGTACAAATCCATTTGTTACTATTTACATTCAAAAAGTCACACTGTTGTTTGTTGTGACATGAATGTGGTGTTTTTCAGTGGTGGAAAAAGTACTCAAATTCTTTACTTAAGTAAAAGTACCAATACTGCATTATAAAAATACTCTGTTACAAGTAAAAATCCAAAATTAAAAATGTACTTGAGTAAAAGTACAAAAGTATTGGCATCAAAATGTACTTAAAGTACCAAAGTAAAAGTACTAAAATGTTTGAAAATAGCCTAGGTATAAAATAGGGCTAAAGTGGTTAATGTATGTTTTATAATGTAATAATTTATATCTGCAAAGTAACTAGTAACTAAAGTTTTCAAATAATTGTAGTGGAGTAAAAGTACAATATTTGCCTCTGAGATGTAGTGGAGTAAAAGTAAAAGTATAGACAATTGGAAATACTCCAGTAAAGTAAAAGTACCTCAAGATTGTACTTAAGTACAGTACTTGAGTAAATGTACTTAGTTACTTTACACCACTGGTTTTTTTTCCCCTTCCTACGATGTTTGTTACAGTGGTGGAAAGAGTACTACATTTCTTTACTTGAGTAAAAGTATCAACCCTGCAATGTAGAAATACTCTGTGACAAGTAAAAGAGTGTACTTGAGTAAAACTAAAGTACTAAAGTATTGGCATCAAAAGTACCAAAAAGTACTAATTATGCTGTTAAGATACCACAAGGTATCTTGGTATCTTAACATGTATTCAAATATTTTGAAAGTAGCAGATTGTAGTAGTGTATATAGGGCTGAAGTGGTTAATGTATGTTTTGTAATAATTCGAATCTACAAAGTAACTAGTAACTAAAGCGTTAAAATAATTGTAGTGGAGTAAAAGTACAATGTTTGTCTTTGAGATGTGGAGTAGAAGTAAAAGTTTTGGAAATTGGAAATACTCCAGTAAAGTAAAAGTACCTCAACATTGTACTTAAGTACATTACTTGAGTAAATGTACTTAGTTACTTTCCACCACTGGTTTGTTAGGCCAACAGACAATGCATGATGTCAGGGAATATTAGAGGAAACGTTCAATTTGTCCACAACTCGTAATAAATGTGTAATAAGTTAGCAATAAGTAAATATATGGGTTTATTGGATTATATAAATGTTTAAGTCTATCCAAGTTCATTATACAACCATCTATGATGACATCATTGATCAGACTGCACTCCCAAAGTAGTTTTCCTTTCTTTCTTTCTTTTTGCACTGACAGAATGTTTCTGTATTTCACCCCCTAAATGTAGAGTAGATAGATGTTGTGTATGGTTTTTAGATGCAGTGGTTGAAGGCAACTAAGTACATGTACTTAAGTACAATTTTGAAGTACTTTTACTTAACTGGAGTATTTAATTTTTTTTATCATTTACTTTTACTCCACTACATCTCAGAGTCAAATATTGCACTTTTACTCCACTACAATTATTTGAAAACTTTAGTTACTAGTTACTTTGTAGATTTTGACTATTATTACATAACACACTAACCACTTCAGTCCTGTATATGTTTAGGCCATTTGAAAATGGCAGATCTACAAGCTCACAATGCGTCGCATCGCGACGCATTGTGAGCTTGTAGATCGGCTATTTTCAAAAGATTTTTAAATACATTTTCAACTTGTGAAATGGGACATTCTGTATAATGAGTACTTTCTACTTTTGGTACTTTAAGTACATTTTGATACCAATACTTGTACTCAAGTACATTTTGAATTCATGACTTTTACTTGTAACAGTATTTCTACATTGCAGTATTGATACTAAAAAATTTGAGTACCTTTTCCACCACTGCAACGCAGTGACTAAACTGTCATGACAGAATATACAGTATAATAATCTTATGAAGTTTAAATGAGTGATGGAAATTATTCAAGGCTTTGGCAGAATGACATTTCAACACAAACTGGAAGTCAGTATGGAGACTTGATTGGTTTTATGGTACAGTTTAGAAACATCAAAGATTTGAACAACTGTTTATGGATAAGAGTTATGGCTACTATACAATGGTGGACTCAATCCCAGTACTTGAGTCAAAGTATATAGTAGTAGTATATAGTAGTATGGATACTCTTGGTCAAATATTACTCGGGTACAAGTGAAGGTTGCTCTGTCAAATTTGTACTGGAGTACTTGCTTGTTAATTCATGATGTACCTTTTTTCCCCCCTTCCTATAAATGTAGTGGAGTCAAAAGTACAATATTTGTGTTTGAAATGTGCAGTGGAGTCAAAGTCATAAAGTGAATTACTTCATTCTTTTTGTTCATACCATAATATCTGGTGACTCGTTTTAGTACCCTGTCGTTTCATAACTGGGATTTGGTGGAAGTATATAGTCTAAAATTATGAAATCGCAGTCTTTTTTCCCAGTAATAACTCATGTTTATGGATCTTATAGAATGTATTTGGAAATGAATAATGCAGTAGAAGGAAACCTTAATGTTCTTGGATGTTTTGCCTTGGCTTCACAATTGTTGATACATACATGCATACAGTTGTTTGTTAATACTGTACATCACAAGTTTACATTTGTCACAATAACGTTCAGAAGTGCACACACAGACAGACAGACAGACAGACAGACAGACAGACAGACAGACAGACAGACAGACAGGATCAGCTTTTGGTGACATGTAGGCTACAGTATGTCATGGATTAAAGGTTGGGTAAGTGATTTTTGTTTTGTTAAACCAAAGGGTTAATGATTTCTATATTCTGATAGTTATCATTGCTATAGACTATAGAGTGTTTGTAGAAAATGCGTTTTCAGGTCGGAATACCGATTTGATCCAAGCTGAATACTGAAACTGGAATTCTATCAAATTAAAGCTGTTAAATGGGTTTCTCTCTACTGATTGGCTGAAACTGACAACCCACCTGAAATCGTATTTTCTGTTTATTAAAGATCTGGTGGAGAGACGGTGAGACCCCTGAACAAACACTCTATAGCAATGATTACATAATAGAGCTTTAACCTTTTAACAAAACATTTACCCATACCTTTAGTTGGACAAAATGACAAGGAACCCTAAGGATGTCACATTTAACACATTTATGAATAGTCCAGAAAATGTCTGGCTGCGCTTATTCTTTTAGAAGTATGCTAGGGAAAAAAGTAGGGTTGATTATAGAACCATTTATATTCTTGGTTCTATAAAGAACCCTTAAACACTTATACTATATACTTCATCGAACAGGGTCCGCTCCTTTTTTCCCTCTACACCAAAGCTCTTAGTCGAAAATTGCCGATCTACAAGCTCACAGCGTGTCTCGCGACACGTTGTTGTGACCTTGTAGATCTGCTATTTTCGCCGAATGTTCACCTATTAATACATGCCCAAAATTGGGATACTATGGTTTAAGTGGTTAAGCCTGCCTCAAAGAACCATCAAAAATGGTTCTTTGACAAAAAAAGAAGGTTGTCTTGAACCATAATGAGGAACATGAAGAACCTTTCAGTAAATACAATGTTTTGGTAACACATAATATCTGGCCCGGCATATTAGTTTGTAAATAATTTATCCTTTTATCCATGTGAAAATGATATCTTAAAAAAGAAAAGTAAACAATGTACCGTTTCTCTTTGAAGAGACCTTGAACAATCTAAGAGCTCCTGTTCTATGAAAGAGCTCCTGTTTTATTATCTCTGTTTGAAAAGGAGTATGACTGTCTCCAGATAAAATGGTCTTTAAAAAAACCAAAACGTTTTAATGAACTTAAGTGTCCTTACATTCAAGGATGCACAATATGATCACAATAGTATTTCTATCTGCACATGTAACATACCATATGATTACACATGCAGTTATACCACACACATCTTTATTAACTTCCATAGCAATACATTTAGTATTGTGTATAAGGCTTTCTCTCACGTGTTCCAGTTCTTAAATTAGCCATTAGTTATGTTCAGGCCCACCATTAAAATGGCTCAGAAAAAGATTGACCCGAGGCCAATATTACTTGCCGACCCCTGCTGTATATTAAGGTCGGGTCTATAATGCATCATAATCACATTTATAATGCACTTATAAGGCATGATAACACGTACATGTTTATAATTATGTGTATACAACTTATGACAAGGTTTATAAAGTATTATAAGTGCTGGTCATAGTGCTTTATAAGTCCAGTGGAACAGCACATTATAACTACCATAACGTAGTCGGTTATAAAGTGTTTTTGTTATAAGTTGTCATGCATAATTATAAACATTTATAATGAGTGTTATGCATTATAAATGCGCTTATATAACGCATGATAGACACAACCTTTAATCGGTGGTGGTGGTGGAGGTCTTACCAATGGTTCTTAAGTTAGGTGATGGTTCTTCATGGATACATTTGAGCCTTTTTAAAGGAGCAGTAAACAAGCATTATTTCTGTCTTGTGTGTGTACATTACATATGTACTGTGTAAGACGTGTTCCCTTAAGTTAAATGTGATCTCAGTCAGTGTGACACAAGGAGGAACCAGATGTAAGGGTGTGTGTGTGTGTGTGTGTGTGTGTGTGTGTGTGTGTGTGTGTGTGTGTGTGTGTGTGTGTGTGTGTGTGTGTGTGTGTGTGTGTGTGTGTGTGTGTGTGTGTGTGTGTGTGTGTGTGTGTGTGTGTGTGTGTGTGTGTGTGTGTGTGTGTGTGTGTGTGTGTGTGTGCGCGTCACGGTGATATCATGGCTACTACAGACATGGAACACCTGAGAGGGCCATAGATAGATAGCAGACTGAGCTTTGGTGAGAGAAGCCACCCGTTATAGACCCAGACAAACTGGTGGAAAAACTCGGTACGTTTACTCAAGAACTGTACTTAAGTACAATTCTGAGGTACTTTTAACGTTACTTGAGTATGTAATTTCTTTAATACTTTGTATTTCCACTGCATTTTGCATCTGCATTCCACTGCAATATTTGCATCTCTGGTGCAAATATTGTGCTTTTCACTCCACTACAATTCTTTGAAACTTTAGTTCCTATATTTACTTAGTAAACTTAGTAGATTTATATTATAACAAAACATACATTAACCAATTCAAGGCTTGTTTTGTTAAAATAAGTGTTAAATAGCTCTATATTATGATATTACTCATTGCCATAGAGTGTGTGTTCAGTAACAGGAGTCTCCTTGTCTCTCCAGCTCTTTGGTAAACAGAAAACAGATTTTCAGGTCAGGATACCAATTTTATCCAATCATGGGAGAGAACTCATACAGGATAAACAAGTGAAATTGTGATGACACAAAGAAATGAGAAAATTGGAACTGGAACACTATAAAATTGAAACTGATAAATGGGCACTCTCTCCTGATTGGCTGAAAATGTGCAACCCACCTGAATACAGACCTTTTACTTGTGACAAAGTATTTTTTTAATATTGCGGTAGTACTAACTTCTAGTGAGTAAAAAGTACTTCTTCCACTTCTGGACCAGTGGCCTCAGAGAATGGTCCAAAGAGAATGGGTAAACATATAAAATATTGTATGTATCATGTGATATCATTCTAATGATTATTTTGCATTATTGTGTATTTATACAGTGATGCCTTGGTTGTCATTCATTTGTCTTTAGCGAGCAGTCCCATATCAGAAACCTTGTACCTCCAAACTTAACTCAACATTTAAACCTCTTAATTCATTTAGTTTTCTTAGTAAATGAATGTCCTACTTTGTCATACTACAGAGCCACACAAAAGTAGCAAAAATAGCCGATCTACAAGCTCACAACGCGACACGTTGACATCAACCTGACAGCGACGATATATAAGTCGATGTAGAAGCTAACCTTAACTCTGAAGACCTGATGAAGACCCACAGTGGTCGAAACGTTGTTTGAACTCTAATACATATTCTACTGGGAGCTACAGTGTGCGAACTTCCCTTCCTTTCCTCCAATGTTTGTTGTTCAGCACCTGAAAAGTTGTAGTTTTGTTTGTGCTTTTATCCCGTTATGGTAGATATAGTATTGAAAACAGAGGGAGACAGTGGAGGGATAAGCAAGAGAAGGACTTTAGAGGGATATTGCATAACTAAACATACACACGTGTCCATAGGTGGTCTTATAACCCCCTCGAGCCGAGCCAGGCTAGGTCTATAATGCATCATCATCATCATCACATTTATAATGCACTCATAAGGCTTCATAACACTCGTTATAAATGTTTATAATAATGCATAACCTCTTACAACAATGGTTTATGAAGTATTATACGTGCTGGTCATAGTGCATTATAAGCTCAGCAGAACCGCACATTATAACCATAACTTAGTCAGTTATAAAGTGTATTTATAACCGACTAGGCATGCATTACAGACCCGAGCTTGAACCCATTTAAGCCGGGAAAGCATCTGTTGTCATTTTAGATTTTTTTATTAGCTATTCAAAAATAGCAGATATACAAGCTCACACAGCGCGTCACTTTGTGCCGTGCGAGCTTGTAGATCTGCTATTTTTGACAAAAAGAAAAAAAAAATCTTGAAAGTGTGAGAATGAACTGGTTTAGAAGGCATTTGTAGAATCGGGCCTCAGGTCTCAGGCAAAGTGTTACCGTGTCTTGCTCAGAGGCACATAGACCTGGCTAAGACACGTATTGACCAGGAGCCGGCGGGGATCCGAACCGGCGAAATGTGTTACTACAGCATCACAATCATTTTTAACCACTTCATCCATTTATACGTTGGCTATTTGAAAATAGCAGATCTACAAGCTCACAGCGCGTCACTTCGTGCTTTGTGCTGCAAGCTTGTAGATCTGCTATTTTAAATTTTATTTTTTTTCCCTGGCACAATTTTCAGATGGGGGTCCGCGGCCAAATATTTTATCACTTTTGGGGGTCCTTGACATGAAAAAGTTTGAGAACCACCACTGCCTTATAGAGTTGGTGACGCCGGGAGATTTAACACGTTTCATCACGAGAGAATAACTCGGAACAGCAAAGCACGATGATGACTCAACGGTGCAACGGTTGCAAAATGATTTGTCCTGTTTCTGGACTGGTGAACACGACGGGCTGATATTCATCCTGCTGTCATCGTCTGTACAGCAATTCTCACATCATCGCTGTCGGGCAGAAACCTTGTATCTCCGATTCTCCATATTTCAACTTTATATGTTTTTTTTTTGGTAAATTAACGTCCTACCACACGCAAAAATAGCCACTCGACGAGCTTGTCTGTTTGTAGATCGGGACATTTTTGCTATTTTTGAAACATGTCAAAGTGAAAGTGCTTCAGTGTGTAGTATGTGGGTTTTATAAATATTGAATCAATGAAAAGTGTTAACAAGAGCTTTGTAACTAAATGATAACTATTAGAACACACAGTGGTGTAAAGTAACTAAGTACATTCACTCAAGTACTATACTTAAGTAAATTGTTGAGGTATCTTTACTCGAGCATTTACAATGTTCAATACTTTTACTTCTACTCCACGACACATCAGAGGCAAATATTGTACTTTTTACTGCACTACAATTATTTGACAACTTTAGTTACTAGTTACTTTGTAGATTTCGATTATTATTTCAAAACAAATAGATTCTGTCCGTTTGAAAATAGCCGATCTACAAGCTCACGATGCGTTGCGATGCGACACATTGTGAGCTTGTAGATCTGCTATTTTGATTTGTATACATTTTGAACTTGTGAAATGGGACATTCTGCGCAATGAGCACTTTTACTTTGGTACTATTACGTATATTTAGATGCCAATACTTTTGTACTTTGACTGATTTGACTCAGTACATTTTAAGTACAAAGAGTAAATCTACATTGCAGTATTGATACTTTTACTCAAGTAAAACATGTGATTACTTCTTCCATCACTGAGAACACAGTCATGTTCTTTTTTTTGTGCTATTTCCTGAAAAGCAACCGTCTGGGTCATGAGAGGTTTCCACCCGACAGACAGCGTCGATATGCTAACATAGAGACACACTTCTGTTGGTGGTGCGGGTGGAGAGGGGGGGGGGGTGGCGGTGGTACAGTGAGGGACTTTTAATAGTGGCGGGCAGTGTGCCAGGAATAGGCTGTGTGACATAGCATTGAAAGAGCGCTTCCTAATTTAAACCCCCCCAAGTGCTCTTCTTCATTCACAGATATGTGTAGCTTATATAAGGCCCTTGTTGTCAGGGTCATTTCCCAAAGTAGCCCCAGAGCAGTTTCTCCTCTCTCTCTCGTTGCATTGACTTGAGAGACACTTAGCAGCAGTAAAGCCTTTGCTAGTTCACCGGGAGTGTTTGGGGGGGGGAGACCATACTAAAGGTAAGGACCCCTATTAAGCCTTTGCTAGTTCACCGGGAGTGTCTGGGGGGGGGGGGGGGGAGACCATACTAAAGGTAAGGACCCCTATTATCCAGTTTGCAGAATTAAAGGTAGGGTAAGTTCTTTTTTTGTTGGTTTAAATCAAAACTGTTGAAGCTCTATATTCTGATAGGCAGTTATTGCTATAGAGTGTTTGTTGTATTCACGGTTGTAGTCACGGGGGTCTTCCAGCTCTTTAATAAACAGAAAATGCATTTTCAGGTGGGTTGCCAATTCCAGCCAATCAGCAGAAAATACATATTCAGGTGGGTTGCCAATTCCAGCCAATCAGGAGAGAGTGCAACATTTATCGGCTTACATTTTACAGTGCTCCAGTTCTATTTTGTCTGCTCATTTCTTTGTTTCTTCACTTCCAAATGTATCCTGTTTGAGTTCTCTCTTCCTGATTGGATAACATTGGTATCCCGACCTGAAAATGCCTTTTCTGTTTACTAAAGAGCTGGAGAGACGGAGAGACGGGGAGATTCCTTTTACTGAACAAAAACTTTATAGCAATGAGTACAATCAGAATATAGAGCAATTTAACACTTATTTTTAACAAATAAACATCGCTTACCTTAACGTTAATAGAAAATGACGAGGCTGGGTTTGCACCATACTTTATTAGGTATTAGGTATTTGATTAGGTAAAAAGTGTGTTAATTATTGACTTCATTGAACAGGACAGTGAAACATGACAGGAAAGTGAGGGTAGACAGGTCATAGCACATGACATAGGCAGTGATGTAAAGCAACTAAGTACATTTACTCAAGTACTGTACTTAATCTTGAGGTATTTTTTACTTTACTGGAGTATTTCCAGTTTTCAGTACTTTTACTTCTTCCCCATCCCAGAGGCAAATATTGTACTTTTACTTCACTGCAATTATTTGAAAAGTTTAGTTAGTTACTTTGTAATTTTGATTATTATTACAAAACATACATTACCCACTTCAACCCTATACATTTTGGCCATTTGAAAATAGCCGATCTACAAGCTCACAATGCGACGCGATGCGACCCATTGTGAGCTTGTATCTGCTATTAAAAAAAAAAAGAAATTATACAATTTATATATTTGAAAACATTCTGCATAATGAGTACTTTCTACTTTTGGTACTTTAAGTACATTTTGATACCAATACTTTTGTACTTTTACTCATTTTGAATTCCGGACTTTCACTTGAAACAGAGTACTTCTACATGGCCGAATTGATACTTTTACTTAAGTAAAAAAAAATTAGTACTTTTTCCACCACTGGAGACTGGACACATGGCATAGGCCAGATTCAAACCTGCCATGTTGTTTGGACTTGGAATTGAAGGCTAAAAACTAAACCTAAGCCTAAGCCTTAGCCTTAAACCTAAGCCGTGGTGCGTTATGTTGTTGTTAGCTTGAAAATCTGATATTTTGATGAGCAACACTGTTGTTCATTTAAGTCTAAATAAAAGTTTGTGCCCATATGCAGCCGTTTGCAGGCTGCTTGTCTGAGAATGTTGTTCACTTTTGTTGAGGCTAGTGAAGCCAATAGACTGCAGAAGAGAGTCATTGGCGGAGTATTTCCTGCCAGGGACTTTAAATATATCGCTATCCAATAATCTTGGCAAAACTCATATTTGTTTTAATGATGAAATCGTGACTGTACTACCGTAGCAGGCTGCACTTAGCTGTTTCTAATTCTCTCCGTGCGTAGATTTAATACAATCGGCATGCTACTTTTCTTAGCTAAAAGGGAATCTGGCTCTGAGAGATGACAAGTGTTAACAAAACAAACAAAAAATATGATGCGACGCGTCATGAGCTTATAGATCTGCTTTTTCTTTTTAAATTGAAAAATGATAAATAAATATTAATATTTTTTAAACACTTTCACACACAAATATTGTATGGGGGGTTCCCTGGCACGAAATATGTTCTGATTGGGGTCCATGACCAAACGCATATTAATTTGGGGGTCCTTGACAAAGTTTGAGAAGCACTGGAATAGACAGTCCAGTTGATAGAATAAAAATGGGATGAAATGGGGAAATATTTTCGTGTTACACTCTGTAACATGACAATTTTGACCCTGTGTTACAGGGAAGTGGTAATGATATACGAATGAGTGAATTCTCAGTGGAGAAATTCATATTAATCTGGGGGTCCTTGACATGAAAATGTTTGAGAACCACTGGTTTAAACAACATAAGCCCAAATAAGGAACTACATTTACAAACAAGCCCAAAAACGACCAATATTTACAAGCAACTTTACAGACAAACAAGCCCAAAGTCGCTTATAATAAACAGACATGGCAACACTGCATAGTACTGCTGCTTTTCATTCCAAATGCCACATTTTTCAGATGGGAGTCCGTGACCAAATGTATATCAATTTATGGATCTACAAGCTCACACCGCGTCATACCATGACACACTTAAGTTCAAAATACGTTTTCGTCGCACGATGCGGCCGTTAGGCGAACTATATGAATCTTGTTGTTATGGTATGGTAATGTGCTGTTTTATTATTTGCTAGTACGTTAAGTTGGTCTAGACTGTGACAAGGCAAGCAGAGAGCATATTGAAACCTCATATCTCCATATTTCAACTTTTTATGTTTTTCCGTAAATTAATGATCTACTTCACCATACCGCAGTGTCACACAAAAGTAGTGAAAATAGCCGATCTACAGCTTGTAGATCAGCTGTTTTCGCTATTTTAAATCGTTTCTTAAAAATAATAATAATTAAAAAAAGGATCGGTTTTGAACATGCAAGGGTTTCCTCCCGACGATATTGAGCTACTTCCTCATTGTTGTCTGGTGGTGGTAAAGTTAGAACGCAGGGCCATGCGAGCCACACTATGAGGTGCGTTTCGTGCGTTTGCCAAGCAGACATATTGTTCCCATCTCGCCCTGGCTGTGTCGTGATGTCATCACCATGCCTGGAGCGCCATGTTCCTGGAGTCTCAAGTGTGCAGCCACACCTACGCCTCGAGTCTCTCTCTCTCTCTGCGCTTTAAATCACTTGCTCTCTGCTTGCCTTTGTCCTCGTGGACGGGACCCGAATTTGTACCTTTTTTTTCTCCATGATGTCATCATGATCCCAGATAACACAGTTTTCCCCGTTTTCGATTTCTGCGTCCGTGAGAACCGCGGTACGTGACGCTAAACAAGAATATCTACTTTTTGGCTCATGGGCCTACAGGTTTTCTTTTTTTGGAAACCCTGCTTTTAGAGCAGTGGTTCTCAAACTATGTAAAGGACGACCCCCACCCCCCAAAATGAATATGTAGTTGGCCGTGAGGACCCCCCCCCCATCAAAATAGCTGCTCTATCCAGGGTTAAATTGGCTGAACTGGGGGTCCCCGGACCACATTTTTGAGAACCATACACTGATATAGTGAACCAATGTTTTGCCCATGGCCCCACGGGTTTGAGGAGCCCTGCTTTAGATGAGCTCTCACATATCAGCCGTGTGAAGTCAGTAACCTGCCTCACAAGTTCACAACATTTGAAAAGCGAGGCTGGAAGATTCTTGCTATATTTACAAAGCGAGGGGGATATCACCATGGGGCGGGTGGATGGAAAGAGACAGACAGCAAGGGAGGGAGGGGGGACAAACATGTTCTACCCCGAACAGGTCTCCATGATGCAACCCTGTCTGGTCTCTGGCTGAAGGACTCAGCTTTCAGCATCTCACCTTCGGTGTGGAGAGACCGTAAAGTCTAAGTTGGTCTCCGTGATCTGTGTAGATCATGTGGCGCTGAGCTGGAGAGCATGCAGATTCCTTCTGTTTTTAGTCACATGTTGTTTTTCTTCCGTCTTCTTTTTCGTGGGTTGTCGTCTGTGGGCTGGAAGCAGGTGGGGGACTTGAGGGTGAAGTGGATTCGCTAGCTAGTCGCTACAAAGTGACGTTTTTAGGTGAAGCTGTGGGGTTTGTCTTTGTTCAGCGCGGCCTGCAGCACAGCAGACACCATAAAGATAATGTTCTTGAGCTGTCGTGCCATTTTCATCTTTACATGTGTAGACGCATTGATTAAAGTTCTCTGTCACCGCGACTGATTTCAGTCGTTTGGATTCCATAGAAGCCAGCATGCCTTCTATGGAAGCATGGCATGCACCGAAAATAGCCAATCTACAAGCTCACGACGCGCTTGTAGATTGGCTATTTACGCTTGTTAGTTATTTTAAGATGAAAAAGATTGTGAATCTGAATCTGTGAAACTAGCAAGAATGCGTGTTCAGAAGCATCTTCTGTAAAAACCGGTTAAAGACTCAATCTGCGAACTGGTTGGCTGGCTGTATGTATGTATGTAGAGAGAACGTAGGTTTAGAATTATAAACACCTAAACATCCTAATTCTACACATTGTTTTAAATATTCACGCTGTTTCACGAATCACAGATTGGGACTTGGCCTAACAACAGAGATGTGTTTTTGCTTCGATGCCTGTAGACATCAATACTCTGATGTCAGGTTGTTTTGCCTTAGCTTACATGTTTGTCTCCTGTGGAGACAGATAACATTGACAATTAACTGTCACTGTGAATATAGGGACAGAACAGAGCTGGACTGAGTAGCATGCAATGCAACACAACAATTCAGTCATCGGCCAGATTCCAACCTGTGATGATTGATGACGCCTGTTGAGTCACCAGCAGCAATTTGATTTAGCCAGCGATGAGTTCAGTTCAGTCTGGTTATGATGATGTCACTGAGAGAAGAAGCCTTCATATCATGTTATTCATCATCTCTCTTCAGTTCTGACTCATAATGTTAAACAGGGCTTTTTTTTTTTTTTGCACAGGTGCTGGAATTCCTTCTAATCCGTTTGAATTATAGTAAACGTGGTGCTTAAACATCAGGAATGTGCTTTCAAGTTTGAATTATAGACATGGAAAATGTGGGCGTTTTGTTTTGATTGACTGGTGTTGGTATGATAATTGTGACATTGCTCTCATAAAACGGAGCCTATATACTGCTATGGCACGGTACTAGTTAAACAGACGGGTGTGGCTTTCTAACTCGACGGTTGGATGTCGAGTTGTCGCAGGGGAAGGTGGCTGAATTCCTGATAACCTTTTAAAAGGATAGACGACCCAGATATTCCCCTGAGACTCGTGATGTGACCAAAAGTGACCGTCCTCCAAGCCTCATGTCATTTAACCCATTGAGACCTGAAGCCGATTCTACATGTCTCCTAAATCCCAACAGTTTTCTGAAAAACATATGTTTCTATATCAGTGGTGCTCAATCTTTTTCATGTCAAGGACCCCCAAAATTATATGTAGGCTATTTGGCCGCAGACCCCAGTCAAAATATGTTTTTCCAGGGACCCCCAGAAGCAAAAATTTGAGTTAAAAATGTTCGCTTTAAAAATATATATGTTCAGAAGATTTGCACACATTTTCATGATTTTTCAGAAATAGCAGATCTACAAGCTCGTAGCGCGGCACTCGGTGCCGCGCTATGAGCTATGAGCCCTCAGCCTGTTGGAGTTCATGCAGTGACTGTTATCACCCTCCCTGCCCGGCGTCCCTCTCTCGAACACGGGCCAATAAGGCTCTATGCACAGCAGCCATATAGGGCATAGCAGTGGCGGCCATTTTCTGGTTCCACTCCAAAATACTCAATGCATTTTTCCCATTGACATTTCCAAAAATATTTATATCAATTCATTGAAGCCTAGAATCAAGCCATCCAGGGTCCTGGCGAATCATGACCATAAAACGTTTGATTCTGTGAATTTTTTTTTTTGAAAACGGCATAACAAAGGGTATTTATTACATATAGTATATCATATAATTACATATAAAATAAAATAAAATCACAGAAAATGTGTTTTATGGTCATGATTCACCAGGACCCTGGATGGCTTGATTCTAGGCTGAAATTAATTGATATAAATATTTTTGGAAATGTCAATGGGAAAAATGCATTGAGTATTTTGGAGTGGAACCAGAAAATGGCCGCCACTGCTATGCCCTATTGGAAAGAAATTGGGCCTCTTCTCTTACCTGCTTCACAGGTGTTACCCAATGATACTAATGAAGGCTCTGTTCTGGTCAAACAGAGTCAGGGTGCTGATATTGTGCATGTTGGCTCACTGGACACACTCTCAGGGTTCCTTGAGGGGCTTCTAAATGTAACTATTGAGTTATGGAGGTCCTTGAATTTAAGTTTTGAGAACCACTGTGCTTCACTAAATGGAACGGAGCCTTCATTAGTACCATTGGTAACACCTGTGAAGGAAGTAAGGAAGGGGCCCAAAGTTTTTCCAATATGTCTGCTGTGCATAGAGCTTATTGTGTTCGCGTAGACGCCCGACAAAGCCGGATGCACCACGGTGGAGAGCGGTGGCTCTCAACCTTTTCCGGATCAGGGCCCACTTGAAGATCTCAAAAGCCTCCGCGGCCCACCCATCTGACCACTCAACACGGCAGCCCGAAAGGCTTCCGTGTTGAGTGGTCAGACGGGTGGGCCGCGTGCATTTCTCAGAGCAGTGGTTCTCGACCTTTTCAGGCCGTGACCCCCCCCCCCCCCAAAATAATTATATTTGAACTGGGGACCCCCCCATTTTGTTTGACTCCGTTCCACAGATAAATGTTGTGAAAATAGCCGATATACAAGCTCACAACGCCTCGCATCACGAGGCGTTGTGAGCTTGTAGATCGGCTATTTTCACGATTTTTACCTATTTCTTATACTATTTGACAATTTGGCCAATGTTTTATAGTATAGTTTGTTGTTGATTACTTTTGATGCAATAATGGTCTTCTTTTGTTTTAGTTTTTTTTAGGTATTAAAAAGGTCTTAAACGTCCTTAAATTGTCACTTCACTAGCATCTGGGGAGCCCCCCCAAAAAATCATGCGGGGACCCCCCTGGGGGTCCCGACCCACAGGTTGAGAACCACTGTCTTAAGACATGGCCATGATCAATCAATCGATTGTGTTCCGGCTTGGCTCAATCGAACCAACGTAGTATACTTTAAGTTCACAATGAATCACATTTTTCAAGGTTTTTCAATAGAAAAAAATACTGTGATTTTTTTCCCAGTCATTATTTGTTTAAATGCATATTAATGTTGTATTATTATTAAAATGTCCTGTCCTGTCCTGCACCAAGCTGGATTTAAAATTTTCGCTTTGCTTTTTTAATCTGGTTGATGTTTGATCACGTGGGTCACAGAGCAAAGTCTACCTGGTTGCTTTGCTACAGTATCTCTATAGAACCAGCAGCAAGTCATTAACCTTTGCTCACACAGTGTTGGCTCACACACACACACACACACCTTACCTACTGCAGGTAGCACACACCTCGTATCTCCATGTTTTAACGTCATCTTTTGTTGTAAAATGAATGCCCTACTCCGTCATACTACAGTGTCACGCAAAAGTTGCAAAAATAACTTGCAACTTTAGAATTTGAATCCTGAAAAGTGACAGTTTCTTGGACATATGAGGTTTCTATAGCGACAGCATTTGAAAGGGGAACTAAGGCAAGGCTGTTATCCAGCACGAACCCCCAGCGTCTCTTCTCTGTTCCGGGTCGAACGTTCTGCAAAAGATAGCACGTCTACAAGCTCACCACGCGTCGCATTACGATGCTTTGTGAGCTTGTAGATCGGCTATTTCCGGCAAAGATATTTGGTGTAGAGGAGGGGGGTGTAGGGGGGTTTGTGTCGTTGCACTTTGATGAGGGACAGACATTAACACGGACCAGCTTCTCAGTTGGTCAGTTGGCCAAGTTGGCAGGCTAAGTGACACCACTGTCACATTAGCCCAACAAGGGAGCTAAAGGCTCCATTGAGATCTTAAAGGACGACTTCACCGATTTTCAACCTATCTTCATATAATTGGTCCTCACTAATACTCATGATAAAATGGTAAAAAAAATATCCTACTCGGTCTGTGTCTCAGAGGAGGGCTGTGGACAGTTCAGAGTCCCGTCTACCAGTGACATCATCAATGGGGAATCCAAGCTAATAGAAACTGCAGGCTTTCTATTCTTGGAAAGTTGCAATGCAATAAAAGAAGCCATTGCTCTCGTGTTAATAAAAATCTAAATAAAAAATGTGAGATCTTGTTGGGAAAAAAAATCATGCCTAACGATGATATCACTGGTAGACGGGTTTCTGGACTGTCCACAGCCCTCCTATGAGACACAGACCAAGTAGAAAAAAATTGTACCATTTTATCATGAGTATTAGTGAGGACCAATTATATGAAGATAGGTTGAAAATCGGTGAAGTCGTCCTTTAACTCATAGAAATGCCACAATAATGTCATCATCAAATTGAGGGAGAGGAGTGGTATGTGAAATGCATTTTCCTCCATTGTGGCCAGTGTGTTGAGAGCTATAATAATAATAATATCTCAGATTTATATAGCACTTTTCTAAGTACTCTAGAGTAAAATATATAAAATCAATAAAAACAGTTAGCTGGGAAAAGCAATATTGATATTCATATAATATTGATTTTGTTTTGAGAGTGGTTTTGAAGGATGGGAGGGTGGGGGGGCTTCATTGATGGCATTAGGGAGTGCATTCCACAGGGAGGGGGGCAGCAACAGAAAAAGCCCTGACGCCCCAGGTTCGGTGCTTGGTCCTGGGGACCACCAGGACAAAAATTGTCATTGAGATTTTAGATTTTTTTGCAATTGAAAGTGCATCCCAGCCAGGATGCTTGTCTGTCCCCCCCATCGCATCCGAAAGCCATTACGTCAGGGTCAGGGACGTTACGTGCATGATGTGGCCCCCAGAGGGGACCGTGTCCATGTCCTCGTTTGTCCCCCCCCTCCCCCCTCTTCGGGGGCTAAAAGTAGGAGGAGCACTGTGATCTTTCTCAAGCAGTCGTCGTGATTACATTTAGTTTTTTTGTGTTTTCTTCTGCTTTTTTTTTCTGGAAACGATGTAATAGGTCGTGACCTGATAGGCCTACAATTAGATTACAACAACGTCCCCCATCTGTTTCCACAGAGAGATCAGAGCTGGTAATATGACCGACACTGGTTGTTTGTGCACGTAGTTTTTAACCACTTAAAACATTCTATTCTTAGTCAAACTGACCTGAGTTACAACTAATACTTGGACAAGTGCAACGCGTTCTGAGCTTGTAGATCGAATATATATCCCCCCCCCCCGCCCCCGCCCCAGAATAGGGACGCTAGGGTTCAAAGCGGGTTTATAAAAACCTTTGCGTTCATTGGGAATGCCCCGGCCGGTGCTGAACATCACAGCTCTGCCACTTATTCCACTTTTATGGTGTGAAGTGGAACATGATGAGCTGTTGGGACGCTGCCTGCCTGCCTCGGGGCTCTGGGCTCACAGCGCTACAGCTGCTGCTGTTGCTGGGCCTCCGACGGTATCTGGGTTTTAGATAGACGAGACGGGCCTGATTTTGGCCCCCCAAGGTCAGGGAGAGGCTGGCTTGTGTCTTGGCTTCAGCACACACACAGACACACACACACACACACACACACACACACACACACACACACACACACACTAACACAGACACACACACACACACACACACACACACACACACACACACACACACACACACACACACACACACACACACACACACACACACACACACACACACACACACACACACACACACACACACACACACACACACACACACACACAGTGGTGAAAAGTAACTAAGTACATGTACTCAATTACTGTACTTTTTTTTTTTTTTTTACTTTACTTGGACTTTATATTACATCTCAGAGGCAAATATAGCACTTTTACTACAATTATTGGACAACTTTAGTTACTAGTTACATTGTAGATTTAAAATATTACGAAACATACATTAACCACTTCAGCCCTACATAGACTTCGACTATTTGAAAATAGCCGATCTACAAGCTCACAACACGTCGAGATGCGACGCGTTGTGAGCTTGAAGATCTGCTATTTTCAAATGATTTTATACCTTTTGAAAACATGAAATGGAAGATTTCTGCATAATGAGTACTTTCTACTTTTGGTACTTTAAGTACATTCTGATGCCAATACTTCTGTACTTTTACTCAAGTAAATTCGGAATACCAGACTTTTACTTTGTAGTATTGATACTTTTACGTAAAAAATGTGAGTACTTTTTCCACCACGGCAGGCAGGCAGGCAGGCAGACAGGCAGACAGACAGACAGACAGACAGACAGACAGACAGACACCTGTTTTCTGTGCCCTATAGTCTGCCCTTCCACTCTTGTTTGCTCGTTCCCTACTTAATAACAACCACAACGGCAAGTTAAGTTGTACATGTCATGATGACTGTGTGTGTTACACACGTAGCTTGTTCACTGACATCGTTATAGCAGATGTTATAGGCACTCCCATGTTCTTATCCTTTTTAATGACATGATTCCTGCACTGTATAATAATAATAATATGCTTCTGGTGCAGATCAGCCCCATCATGCAGCCACGGTGGTCTCAGATCATTTCCCCATCAGGGCTTTGTTGTTTTACACCCCCCACTCCCTCTCCCTTTCAGAGTTACATCGGAATTCGTAACATAATTGCATATTACCCCCAGTGTATGTTACCCAAGACTAGCTGTCATGGTTCTAAAAGAAGCGTGCAGTGTGAAACAGTTACGGGAGCATTCATTGTTAACCCATTAAGACCTGAGATACGATTCTACAAAAACGTCTTCTAAGTCCTCACAGTTTTCTGAAACACTTGCGTTGCCATAATATCAGTGGTTCTCAAACTTTTTCATGTCAAGGACCCCCCAAAATGATATGCATTTGGCCGCGGACCCCCATCTCAAAATATTTTGTTCCAGGGACCCCCAGAAGCAAAGATTTGAGTTAAAACATTTTGCTTTGAAAATATATCTATTCAAAGATTCGCACAGATGTTCACGATTTTTCAAAAAATAGCAGATCTACAAGCTCGTAGCGCGGCACTCGGTGCCGCGCTACGAGCTTGTATATCTGCTATTTTTTAATAGCCCAAAGTATAAAATAATGGTTTTAGTGGTTACACAGATGCGTTCCCGGTTTTAAGGGGTTAAGCGACGCAGAGGGCGAAACGGATCCCCTGATTGGTTGAACTTGGAACAGAGGAGGCGAACGAACGGGGCCCTTAAACGTGTCAAAGCGGCACGGCAGCGGCGGGCGGATTTTTACAATACACTCGTCATGATGAAAAACTATGACTCCAGTTCATGCACTCTCTGGTGGTTTTTTTTTACCCATTTTTTTCTCCCAATTTAGTCGTTATGCCAATTAATTTCTCCCCACACACACCTGTGTGTTGTCACTGCTGTCGTATCCACTTTCTGCCTGTGAGGAGCACCCACCGAGACAACGTAGAGCTCTTCGTCCTATGCTCCTCCCGCGCGACACTCCCTGCAGTGCTGACAGGTGCCGCCTCCCCAGCAGTGACAAATATCACCCTCCCGGCTCCCCTCCCCCTGAACACCAACGCCAATTGTGTTCGTTATAGGCGCTGGATTCGAACCCCCAGACTCCGTGGCGGTGGGCGGGTACTTGACCACTGCGCTGACCGAGCAGCCCTCGTTTTTGAAGGTTGAACGAACGGTAGTGTCTGATTGTTGTCCTCGTGTAGTGTTGGTTGGTCCCAACAGAGGCCTGAAGCAGTGGTTCACAAACCTTTTCATGTCAAGGACCCCCAAAATGAGATGTATTTGGCCACGGACCCCCATCTCTAAATGTTTTGTTCCAGGGACCCCCCCCCCCAGAAGCAAAGATTTGAGTTACAAATGTTCGCTTAAAAAAAAAATATATATATTCAAAGATTTGCACAAAGTTTTCACGATAAAAAAAAAATTGCAGATCTACAAGCTCATAGTGCGGCCCTCGGTGCCGCGCTATGAGCTTGTAGATCTGCTATTTTTGAATAGCCAAAATAGAAAATATGGTTAAAGTGGTTAAAATGATTGTGACACTATATTAACACACATTTTTGCTGGGGACCCCGTGGTACCCCTCCAAGGACCCCCTGGGGGTCCCCGGACCCCACTTTGAGAACTAATGGCCTTAAAAAGGACAAGTGGCATCTGATAGGGTCTGCCCTAGATCACTGGATCTCCCGGTGGGGGTCCAGGGACCCTCAGGGTTCCAAATGGACCCTTACAGATCTGTGACTCTGAGAGTGTGCAAATGGAACCAAAATGGACCGTTACCCTTAATTAAAACATTTGGAGACGTGCCTCTGCCATGCATCCATTGATGAGACCCGGTCATGTGTGGCCCCTGTGTTTTAAAGAGAATAAGGTTCAAACTGTGTTCATCAGAAAGCACAGATATCACCCAGTCTAACATGAGACTGAATATATAAATACATAAATAAACCATGGGCTATCGGCACCGGCCAACACATTTTAACACCCGTGCATTCCATTATTTTATACTTTGGCTATTCAAAAATAGCAGATCTACAAGCTCATAGCGCGTCACTTCGTGCCGCACTACGAGCTTGTAGATCTGCAATTTTTTTAAAGATCGTGACAATCTGTGCAAATCTTCTGAATATATTCTTTTAAAGCGAACATTTTTAACTCAAATCTTTGCTTCTGGGGGTCCCTGGAACAACATATTTTGAGCTGGGGTCAGATACATGTAATCGTGAGGGTCCTTGACATGAAAATATTTGAGCACCACTGATATAGCAATATAAGTCTTTCAGAAAACCGTTAGGATTAAGAAGACATTTGTAGAAACGGCCTCAGTTCTTAACCCATTGATACCTGGAACGCATCTGTGTCACTTTAGATGTCTTTGGCTATTCAAAAATAGCAGATATACAAGCTCATAGCGCGGCACTTTTTTAGATTTTTTTTTCAAAAAACTGTTAGGATTTTTTTTTTTTTTAAGAATCGCCTCAGGTCTTAATTAATGGGTAAATGTTTTTTTTCCGTCACTTAATGCCCCACTTCGTCGCGTGAGAGTGTCCAGCAAAAGTAGTGAAAATAGCAGATCTACGAGCTCACAACGCGTCTCGCATCTGTGAGCTTGTAGATCTGCTATTTTCACCATTTCTGAAAGGTTTTCGTTCGTTTCTTGAAAAGTAACGGTCTTGGACATACAAGGTTTCCGCCCGATGAAGCGCAATCTATGACGCTCAGACTGGCCTTGTAAAAGATTTATTTCTGTGTGTGCCGTGCCTCGGCCGCAAGGCAAGCATGACGTGTGTGTGTGTGTGTGTGTGTGTGTGTGTGTGTGTGTGTGTGTGTGTGTGTGTGTGTGTGTGTGTGTGTGTGTGTGTGTGTGTGTGTGTGTGTGTGTGTGTGTGTGTGTGTGTGTGTGTGTGTGTGTGTGTGTGTGTGTGTGTGTGTGTGTGTGTGTGTGTGTGTGTGTGTGTGTGTGTGTGCGTGCGTGCGTGCGTGCGTGCGTGCGTGCGTGCGTGCGTGCGTGCGTGCGTGCGTGCGTGCGTGCGTGCGTGCGAGACGGGTGACTGAGAGTCGCCAGCTTCCCATTAAAAGTTTTGGTCGTCCTGCAACAGACTGAGTCAAAGCCGTGAGCCCAGGAAATTCCCTTGTGCCGTTAAACCCAACACTTAACTCAGCAGTATCGACAAAAAAAAAACTGTTTTTTCTTCCCCATGACGTATTCCTACTCACACAAGACCACCCACAGAGCACAAAAAAAAAACACCTCGGAGTTCCAGAAACAATAATAAAAAAGAAAAGATTCCTCGCCATGTTCCTCTCTTCTAAACGTAACGTTTCTGCTACATCAGGTCGTCTCCGACACCACGCGCAAAGAGGCACACTTTCAGAGGCTTGCCGGTCTCACCGTTTAAAACACAGGAGCCAGACATGAACTCGTCAAACATCAATGGATGCATGGCAGAGGCATGTTTAACCCATTAAAACCGGGAATTGCAGCTGTGTCATTTTAGATGTTAACGTTGGCTATTACAAAATTGCAGGTATACAATGTATGTGCTTCACAGCACAGTCACTTTGTGCTGTGCTGCGAGCTTGCACATCTGCTATTTTTTAATTAAAGAAATATATATATATCAAAACAAATTGGGAAAAAATATATAAATTTAAAATTCTTTACACAAATCTTCTCTTCTGGGGGTCCCTGGCACAACACATTTTCAGATGGGGGTCTGCGGCCAAGTACATAATCATTTTGGGGGGTCCTTGGCACGAAAACATTTGAGAAAATAACTACTGATTTAGAAGGCATTTGTAGAATCTGCCTCAGGTCTTAATGGGTTAATGGGTTAACATTCTGCCAAATAAATGCGCATCATGTCTTCTTGGGGTTTTGACACTTTTTGGAGCCTCACCACGGAAGCCATATTTCATGGAAGGAAAAAGTGCGGAAAATAAATTAAGTTAAAACGTATATGCACGGACATCTAGGGATGCATAAATATATCTATCTATCTGTCATCTATCTGCCTGACACATCACTCTGAAGTCTCAAGGTGGTCGAACATGACAACTACTGACTGTACACTTTAGAAACAAGGCCAAAAGAAAACAGAACCCGCAAGCAACTACCAATATTTTAGCAACTTTACAGAAAAACAAGCCCAAAGTTGCTTATAATAAGCACACCTGGCAACGCTTCACAGCAAGCCGGCACAAAAGCCAGCCGGCGAGGAGCAGTGTTGCCATGTCCGTTTATTATAAGCGACTTTGGGCTTATTTTTCTGTCAATTTGCTTGTAAATATTGGTAGTTGCGGGTTGCGGTTTTTGGGCTTGTTTCTAAAGTGTAGTTGCTTATTTGGCCTTGCTTCCAATTATTTTTAATTTTTTATTTAAACCAGTGGTTCTCAAATATTTTCAAGCTATTTACAAGCTCACAACGCGTCGCATGAGCTTGTAGATCGGCTACTTTCAAACAGCCCACGTATACAGCACATAGGTTTAAAGTGCTCATGGGGCCTATAATAATAGTCGCTTCTTTTGGGCTTCTTTTCCTAGACCTGGTTGCTTCATTTCTCTCGCAAACTCTGGCAACGCTGGTCCGGCGGGGCGCTCCTTCCCGAGCCAAAACTTGGTGAACCTAACGCTCCTCCCGTGTCCCTTTTTGCTTTTGTCTCCTCTTTCTCTCCTCCAGGCTGATAAGCACTTAAGCATGAAGACAAGGAGCGAGAGGTGCAGCGCAGCGCGGTGATGATGTCATCCTCCTCGCACAGTCCCGGAGAAAAGAGCTCTTTTGTCCCGCTCGTGCAATGGTGTGAATAAAAGTTCTACCCCTGCTCCTCCCCCCCCCCCTCTCCTCCTCCTCCTCCCCCTATTCCTCCTCCTCCTCCTCCTCCTGTTCCTTCTCCTCCTCCTCCTCTCCTCCTACATACAACCCCCCCATTCCACCCCCCTCCTCCCAAAAGGACTCCTTTACTCACAGAATATTGGTCTGGTTTGGACACACCGGTTGGCGTACATACCACCCCCCCCCCCCCCACACACACACACACACACGCACACGCACAGAGTCTCACAAATGCAAGAAAGATAGTGGTGGGGGTTTAGTTTTTTTTTGTCTTTCAGGGCCAGAGAGAGGCCTCCTTTTCTCTCTCTCTCTCTCTCTCTCTCTCTCTCTCTCTCTCTCTCTCTCTCTCTCTCTCTCTCTCTCTCTCTCTCTCTCTCTCTCTCTCTCTCTCTCTCTCTCTCTCTCCCCCCCCCCCCCATCCCCTCTCCCTCGCTCTCTCTTTTGGCCTTGGGTTCTTCTGGCTGCCAAGCTGCCATCAGGATGACATCATACCCGGCCGACACAATGGAGCTCTTCATCTCCTGAGGACCCTCGCCAGGCTGCGTCACTCCTGCTGGACCGCCGGGGGACCGGGGGCCGCTATACCACGACAAGGAGGAAGAGGAGGGAGGGAGGAAGAGGAGGGAGGGAGGAAGAGGAGGGAGGGAGGGAGGGGAGGGGGGGGGGTGTGTGCTCTCGCAGGAAGACAAGAGAGAGAGAGAGAGAAGTTACTAGTCATAATGTCGGAGCGTCCCGTGGGCGCAGGAGTGGTGGTCGTGGTCGCCGCGGGGCCGGGGTCTGACTCTGGAGGAGGACCCGGTGGGTCTTCAGTGTCAGCATCCGGGACGGGGACGTCCGGGGGGACGTGCTGCGGCGCGTCCAGGCCCAGCAGGGGGTAAGGGCCTGGCACCATTATTACATCATTCATTTTGAGATAATCGCAAAAGAATCTTTTGCGTAATTGTCATAATCGTTTGCATGTTGAGAAGTCGTCATACATTTCAAAAGAATTTCAAAAAAATAGTGGAAATAGCACCTATTTCTGCTATAAAACTAATATTGAATATTGAAAATTGAGTTAAGTGAGTTAAGTTTAAAATCATTAAATGTGTCAGTCATTTCTTATTTCATATTTATTTGTCACATCTGCCTTGTGCAATGTGTGATTACGAAGCCTTAAAAAACTAAATTGTCTCGATATGTTCACAATACGATTACGATACGATAATACTTTATTGTCAGTTTCACACTGAAATTTGTCTTGCGACCCAGCAGCCATGTGTGCAACACATAAACAGTCATGTGTTGGCATTGAAACACAATGTTTCAATGCCAAAAAAAAACAACCCACAACTATATTGTTAAATCGCGATTATTTTGTGTGACAATGAATCGGTCAACTTAAATGTTTCATAACGGTGACACACAGCCCCAGCAACAGCAGGGCAGTGGTGGAAAGTAACTAAGTACATTTACTTAAGTACTGTACTTAAGTACAATGTTGAGGTATTTGTACTTTACTTGAGTATTTCCAATTTCCAATACTTTTACTTCTACTCCACTACATCTCAGAGGCAAATATTGTACTTTTACTCCACAGTTTTTTTTTTGAAAACTTTAGTTACTAGTTACTTTTCAGATATACATTACGATATAATGAAACATACATTAACCACTTTAGCCCTATTTTATACCTAGGCTATTTGAAAATAGCCGATCTACAAGCTCACAACGCGTCGCATCGCGACGCGTTGTGAGCTTGTAGATCGGCTATTTTCAAATATTTTGTACTTTTACTTTTGGTACTTTAAGTAAATTTTGATGGCAATACTTTTGTACTTTTACTCAAGTAAATGTTTAATTTTGGATTTTTACTTGTAACAGAGTATTTTTATATTGCAGTATTGGTACTTTTACTTAAGTAAAGAATTTGAGTACTTTTTCCACCACTGCAGCAGGGCGGCGGCGGCGGACCGGGCGGCGGTGCTGCCCATCGGGTCGGAGGGCCTGGTGGCCCTGCTGGAGGGCGGGCTGGACGGCGTGCTGCTCATCGACAGCCGGCCCTTCGTGGACTACAACGCCTCCCACATCCTGGAGGCGGTCAACGTCAACTGCTCCAAGCTGATGAAGAGGAGGCTGCAGCAGGACAAGGTGCACATCGCAGAGCTCCTGCAGCACTCCGCCAAGAAGAAGGTGAGAGAGCGGTGGAAGTCACAACAACACACACACACACACACACATACACACATATACACACACACATACGCAGTGGTGGAAAGTAACTAAGTACATTTACTCAAGTACTGTACTTAAAGGGTAAGACCACTTTGGTAGAGGTTTGGGTTGTGTAGTTACCTTGCCATGATGTAACTCCAAAGGTGGGCAAGAAATCAAAAATAATTGTTCCATTGATTAGAAATTGATAATTCAAAATATGCTCCTCATTGACTTACATTGTACGGTAAAACAGCTCTCAAAGTCACTCTTTTAGCACATAAATGAACCCAAACATAGCTGATTCAGACAATATAGAACATCACCAAACCCAGTACTGTTTTTTTTTTTTATAAAAATGTCAACTTCCTGTTGATTTTACTATTTGAAGATCTGGATCCGGATCCGCCGATCCAGTCCGGGTTTTCTACTTATTAAAAATGGCAAAATCAACAGGAAGTTGACATTTTTATTTAAAAAAAAAACAGTACCGGGTTTGGTGATGTTCTATATTGTCTGAATCAACTTTGTTTGCGTTAGTTTTTGTGCTAAAAGAGTGACTTTGAGAGCAGTTTTACCGTACAATGTAAGTCAATGAGGAGCATATTTTGAATTATCAATTTCTAATCAATGGAGCAATTATTTTTGATTTCTTGCCCACCTTTGGAGTTACATCATGGCAAGGTAACTACACAACCCAGACCTCTACTAAAGTGGTCTTACCCTTTAAGTACAATTTTGAGGTATTTGTACTTTACTTGAGTATTTCCAATTTCCAGTACTTTTACTTCTACTCCACTACATCTCAGAGGCAAATATTGTACTTTTACTCCACTACATTTATTTGAAAACTTTAGTTACTAGTTACTTTTCAGATATAAATTATGATATAATGAAACATACATTAACCACTTTAGCCCTATTTTATACCTAGGCTATTTGAAAATAGCCGATCTACAAGCTCACAACGCGTCGCATCGCGACGCGTTGTGAGCTTGTAGATCTGCTATTTTTAAATATTTAGTACTTTTACTTTTGGTACTTTAAGTACATTTTGATGCCAATACTTTTGTACTTTTACTCAAGTAAATTTTGAATTCTGGACTTTTACTTGTAACAGAGTATTTTTATATTGCAGTATTGGTACTTTTACTTAAGTAAAGAATTTGAGTACTTTTTCCACCACTGCGACATACGGGACCCGGACCCCCTCGAATATGAGATGCTCAGTGGTGGAAAAAGTACTCAAAAGCTTCACCTAAGTAAAAGTATCGATACTGCAATGTAGAAGTGCTCTGTTACAAGTGAAAGTCTGGAATTAAGCATTTGCTTGAATAAAAGTACAAAAGTATTGGTATCAAAATGTATTCAAAGTACCAAAAGCACTTTAAATAAGTTATTTTCTACGAGCTCACAGCGTGTAACGATCCAGCAAGTTGTGAGCTTGTAGATCGGCTATTTTCGCTATTTTGGAAAATGTTCACCTATATTGACATACCCAAATTAGGGGTCAAAGATTAAGCCCATTTGATTGGATTTTCTTTTTTCCCTCCTCTGGGACCGCAGTCTACGCAAAAATCCTCAGGACCTTAAGGGTCCATTTGGTTCCTCCTAACTATCAATGATTTAGCTGGGGACCCCCGGGAATCCCCTCAAGGGTGACCCCACACTGAGCGAGGGACAGCGAGTGCATTTTCCGGCAGCGGCATCTTCCGCGGAGCTGCCGGCGGCGCCAGCTTTGGGAGTGTGCTGCGTTCGTGTAACGCAGTCCCCACCAATATTATTTACGATTCTGTGGCTATCGGTACATAACTCGGACGGCGCTTAGTTGACTAGTAGACCATCGTCTGGTCGTCGCGGGCACTCGCGCCTGGAGGCGCTCGGGCGCGACTCCTTGGCCTCAAGGTCTACTGAGTCGGCGCGCCTCCGTCATGGTCCAAAACTATACTTTATCGACGGAAAAAAGAGCTGACTGCCGCTCCTCCACCGGCAGTTCCGCGGCAGTTCCGCTGCTCCGCCGGCAGCTGCCGCTCCACCGCCGGCAGTCACTGCCGGCAACTGCCGCTCCTCCACCGGCAGTTCCGCGGCAGTTCCGCTGCACCGCCGGCAGTCACTGCCGCTCCTCCACCGGCAGTTGCGGCAGTCACTGCCGGCAGTTCCGCGGCAGTTCCGCTGCCGTAAAATGCACTCGCTCCTTCTGCACTGAGCACCAGTTCTGTTGAATGTGTCCATCCAATGTAACAAAAGACATTTTGGGAGTTTGCACAAGGCTTCTGTGGTCTGGCGTTATATTGGAGTAACAGCCTTAAGGACGTCTTAACAACACTCTTTATTACTGAGGCAACATTTTCCTACAGTTTTGTTGAGGGCAGAGAGAGAGGAGCAAGGAGCAGGAACATGGGAAAGAAATCATCAAAGAGTAGTACAACATGTAGCTATGCATGGGTAGGTCCACATAGGAAGGTACCGTATTCTGCGTAAGGTAGAGAAAACTTTAGTTGTCTCCGCACATGGACCACTGACATTATTTTATTTCATTCACTAATTAATTCATGGTGCTTGATAACTGAAGGCTCGCTAGCAAAGGCTGTGCTGCCCTTTATAAACATCCCATTGAGTTGAAGCTTATGCAGAGCAATGGCGGCAGGGTTGACAGTCAAGTCCTATTGCAATGCAGAGGTAGGCAACAGGCGGCCCGCGATAATATCTGTCCCGGCAAATTATCTGACCGTCCCTCATATACTGTAGACTTTAAAGTCCAAATCTACCCCCAGCTGCAGAATCCTTTTATCCATGTTTCCCGCTTTCTCTCCATATCTAAGAAGAGACCTTGAGTTCCTATTCTATGAAAGAGCTTTATTTTTTTTACTGTAGATCTCTGTTCAAAAGGGAGTATGACTGTCTGGCTTTTTTTTTTCTCTTTTTTACTTTTTAATGAACTAAATGTCCTCCAAGTTCAACTTTCAAGGATGTGGCCTTCACAAAAGATTGCATACATGACAAACTTGTGAAATGGGACATACTGCATAATGAGTACTTTTACTTTTGGTACTTTAAGTAAAATTTGAACACCGGACTTTTACTTCTAACAGAGTATTTCTACATTGTGGTATTGATACTTTTACTTAAGTAAACAATGTCAGGGCTTCTTCCACCACTGTGTACTAGCGTGGTTTGCTGGTTGAAACTCCACTGGGATGCTGTTGTTGTGTCTTAATGTAGGAACCAGATGTGAGGATGACAATAATACCACAGGATATCGGAAAGTCCCGCATTTACCATGCACCAGGTGCTGTACACAGGAGCTGGCACAGTGCCCATTACAACTGGGGCGGGGGGGGGGGCGTATTCTGTATAACCGTAGATATTTGACAACCAAGATATTATATATTCCTCAGTCTGGACATTGTTTTTGGCTCCTTAAAGGGATATTTCACTTTCAAAAAAACTTTTGGTCATTTTATCATCTACTCAGGCCTTTGTGATCCCCCCAGACAGTTTTTAAGTTGCTTGATTCATTATTTAGATATTTGATATTCATTTTATCAGACACAAACCCATTGTAACTTCAAACTCCATTTTAACCATGTTAGATTCATCAAAAACACCGTCCTTGGTTCTGGTGACTCAACCTGCCCTCCTAATGCGTGAGGGGGCCGTGTTTTTCCGATTACTTTTTTCATTTATGTTATTTAAATTGTTTATTGTATTTATTTATTTTTCATTTTACAAAAAAAATATTACAAATAAATGAAAAATGTAATTGAAAAAACACGGCCCCCTCACGCATTAGGAGGGCAGGATGAGTCACCAGAACCAAGGACGGGTGTTTTTGATGAATCTAACATGGTTAAAATAGAGTTTGAAACTACAATGGGTTTGTATAGGAAGGGGGCGTGTCTGATAAAATGAATATCAAATATCTAAATAATGAATCAAGCAACTTAAAAACTGTCTGGGGGGATCACAAAGGCCTGAGTAGATGATAAAATGACCAAAAGTTTTTTTGAAAGTGAAATATCCCTTTAAGGCCCAAATCTGCTCTCCATTGTATAAATAACTCCTTTTGCTCGGGCTGTAGGCCTTCCAGACCGATCGTTTTGGCTGATATATCGGCCTAGCCTGATTATCAGACTGAAGCTGCGAGGAGCTCACTGGTCTGGATGGAACCAGGCTAATATGGGCCATTATTTGCCTTTTTTGACGACGTCAGTATCGTCAGTTATACGGCCGACGTGTCCCGATTTTTTGTAACCCATTTTTTTCACCCGGTGCCAATTTCCTAAGTGATCCTGGGCGCTACACCAGCCCTACACCAGCATTACACCAGTCCCCCACAGTAGGGAGGCCAGGGCCGAGCTCATGCTTCCTTCAGGCATGAGAGCCAACTGACCTTCTTGTCACCTGACAGGGGGGAGTTTCCCTCGTTGGACGTAGCGCGTGGAAGGAACACGTTATTCCAACCAGTTCCCTTCCCCTCCATCAGGCGCCCCGGCTGTCATGGGGGAGGCAGTATAGTGACCAGGATTACTACATGTTTTTGTGAGGGTATTAACTACCCTTGGAGACACGGGGAGAACATGCAAACTACACACAGAGTAGGCCCTTTCGCCAACCCCACCTAGGGTATGGGCGCTGATGACGCGGAGGAGAAGACACGCCCCCAGCGCCCACAGCGTCCCCGGCGGGAATCGAACCCAGGACCTTCTAGCTGTGAGGCGACAGCGCTACCGACTGCGCCACCGTGCCTCTACGTGTCCCGATTTTTAACAACTTTAAACCTGCCATCCCTATATTTTGGGGCATGCGTTAATAGGACAAAAAAAGCTTTTCAAAAGTTTTCAAGCATTTTCAAAAATAAACATTTAAATGTAAACATTTTCTGTAATCAGTGAGCTAGGACTCTCCAATATCAGGATTGTCATCAGACCCAACAATCTGGCATCAGTCTGGCTCTGCTTTGAACATGTTACTATTCAGCCACCATGACCCATTACTTCCCATTAATTATAGACCTATATCCATTATCCAAGCTTCCTTTTTATTTCCAAAGTCTTGGAGGAAGTAGTTTGTAAGCAACTCCAACATGTTCTGGACAACAATGATATCTTTGATCAGTTCCAGTCAGGTTTTTTGTCCGAGGCACAGTACTGACACTGAGTGTTCGGTGCTGTTGCTGCTTGACCAGCTTTTGACACCATTAACCAGTCCAGTCTCCTTAGTAAGCTTCAGCAACGGGTGGCATTAACTGGGACTGCCCTTGACTTGCTTTGCCTCCCATTTGTCAGACAAGGGTGTTGCTGTGGCTATTGGTGCAATCATCAGTATTGTAGTGTACCCCAGGGTTCAATCTGGACATGTCTTACATTCTGCTTCATTGCTGTATATCAAAGAAACTAAGAAGACCATATGGAGAAGACTAGTTCAAGTCAAGTGTGTTTTGTGTTTAATGCCCCCGTTGGTGGATGACCAAAATGTGCATTTGGCGCTGTTATCACGATTTTTCATATGCTGAACATTTGCTGCTTACTGTGACGCACTGTGATTTAGACATCACAGTGGTCAGAATTAGATTTCTAATTTAGGTCATGTATTTCTTGTGTCATCACGTCTAGCTATACCCGCTGTAAGCAGGTTTGGTTGTATGATGTTGTTGGTGTCTAGCTGTAAGTAGGTTTGGTTGTATCATGGTGTCTAGCTGTAAGCTGGTTTGGTTGTATCATGGTGTCTAACTGTAATCTGGTTTGGTTGTATCATGGTGTCTAGCTGTAAGTAGGTTTGGTTGTATCATGGTGTCTAGCTATAAGTAGGTTTGGTTGTATCATGGTGTCTAGCTATAAGTAGGTTTGGTTGTATCATGGTGTCTAACTGTAAGTAGGTTTGGTTGTATCATGGTGTGTAGCTGTAAGTAGGTTTGGTTGTATCATGGTGTCTAGCTGTAAGTAGGTTTGGTTGTATCATGGTGTCTAGCTATAAGTAGGTTTGGTTGTATCATGGTGTCTAGCTGTAAGTAGGTTTGGTTGTATCATGGTGTCTAGCTGTAAGTAGGTTTGGTTGTATCATGGTGTCTAGCTGTAAGCTGGTTTGGTTGTATCATGGTGTCTAGCTGTAAGTAGGGTTGGTTGTATCATGGTGTCTAGCTGTAAGCTGGTTTGGTTGTATCATGGTGTCTAGCTGTAAGTTGGGTTGGTTGTATCATGGTGTCTAGCTGTAAGCTGGTTTGGTTGTATCATGGTGTCTAGCTGTAAGTAGGGTTGGTTGTATCATGGTGTCTATAGCTGTAAGCTGGTTTGGTTGTATCATGGTGTCTAGCTGTAAGTAGGTTTGGTTGTATCATGGTGTCTAGCTGTAAGTAGGTTTGGTTGTATCATGGTGTCTAGCTGTAAGTAGGTTTGGTTGTATCATGGTGTCTAGCTGTAAGTAGGTTTGGTTGTATCATGGTGTCTAGCTGTAAGCTGGTTTGGTTGTATCATGGTGTCTAGCTGTAAGTAGGGTTGGTTGTATCATGGTGTCTATAGCTGTAAGCTGGTTTGGTTGTATCATGGTGTCTAGCTGTAAGTAGGTTTGGTTGTATCATGGTGTCTAGCTGTAAGCTGGTTTGGTTGTATCATGGTGTCTAGCTGTAAGTAGGTTTGGTTGTATCATGGTGTCTAGCTGTAAGTAGGTTTGGTTGTATCATGGTGTCTGTAAGTAGGTTTGGTTGTATCATGGTGTCTAGCTGTAAGTAGGTTTGGTTGTATCATGGTGTCTAACTGTAAGTAGGTTTGGTTGTATCATGGTGTCTAGCTGTAATTAGGTTTGGTTGTATCATGGTGTCTAACTGTAAGTAGGTTTGGTTGTATCATGGTGTCTAACTGTAAGTAGGTTTGGTTGTATCATGGTGTCTAGCCGGAGGGGCAGTGAACTGGTCTGTGTGAAAAGCCTCTGAAACCCAATCCCTCCTTCGTACACCATGAGGCAAGCTGTGTTTGTCTGCCGCTGTGGTGCGTGCCCTGGGTGTGTGATGTCAGCACACACACACACACACACACACGTTTGTATTACTATACTTGTGAGGACATCAACATTTTATTGAAAATATCTGAAATAAATCCAAAAAATTGCAGATCTATAACTCACTTGTGAGCTTGTATAGATTAGCACTTGTTCGGTGTGAGACGCCGCAGCACAAGTTACAACTAAGGATAAACTCTAACCCCTAAACATAACCTCTAAATGTCTAACCCTAACCTGAATCTTTTCCTAATCGTAAGCCTAACCTGTTTCTTTTTAACCATCAAAACAACCATTTGTCTTGTGAGGATAGGTCCTCAATAATGTTTTTATTTCCATGTATTTTTTTTATTTATTACAAAAATGCTGCTATACTTGTGGGGGGACATTTGGGGCCTCACAAGTATAGTATCACTCTCTCTCTCACTCACACACACACACACACACACACACACACACACACACACACACACACACACACACACACACACACACACACACACACACACACACACACACACACACACACACACACACACACACACACACACACACACACACACACACAGACGGAGCCAAGCTGCAGTTAGTCCAGACAAAGTGCTGATGGGGCTGTTCCCTTATGCAGGTCTCTGGGCTGGGATTGGCCTGACGGCAGTGCTCTGTCGCAATGGCAATAATCACACTTAGAAGTAGAAGTAGGTCAGTCAGTGCCTGAGACATTCAATCTGTGAATTCAGATTTTTGCCTCAGTCCCAAGTTGTTTCAGTTGCATACGTGTGGGTGGGTGGGTGTGAATGTGGGTGGATGGGTGGGTGGGTGGGTGTGTGTGTGGGTGGGTGGAGTCAAGCAACTTTGTTGGTGTTAGTTTAACCCATTAAGACCTGAGGCCGATTCTACAAATGCCTTCTAAATCAGTAGTTCTCACACTTTCAAGATTTAAAAAAAATAGCAGATGTACAAGCTCGTAGCGCGGCGTGAAGTGACGCGCTGTGAGCTTGTATATCTATTAGGTTAGGTTTAGGCATAGTTTTACTGAGGTTACGTTTAGGAATAAGATTAGGTTTAGGCATAGCTTTACTGAGGTTACCTTTAGGAATAAGATTAGGTTTAGTCATAGTTTGACTGAGGTTACGTTTAGGAATAAGATTAGGTTTAGTCATAGTTTTACTGAGGTTACCTTTAGGAATAAGATTAGGTTTAGTCATAGTTTGACTGAGGTTACGTTTGGGAATAAGATTAGGTTTAGTCATAGTTTTACTGAGGTTACGTTTGGGAATAAGATTAGGTTTAGTCATAGTTTGACTGAGGTTACGTTTGGGAATAAGATTAGGTTTAGTCATAGTTTTACTGAGGTTACCTTTAGGAATACCTGGTGGCGAGTGGCGACCGTTCCGAGGTTGCCGGATTTGACCCGGGCGAGCTTGTTTTGGGGCGAGCGTTCTTGTATTCCTCAGTAGCCCATTACAGTATGTCGCCATAACTTTTGCGTAACCTGCATTTATGTTTTTTTTTTATACTGAAGTGCTTGTTTTTGTGCAGTACCCTTTGATTGTTTGTTATTCTGAAGAAAATGTGTTCTATTAAACTGAGAACGCATTGGGCTTTTTTGATGAGAAATCATTACGCTCGCAGTCCCCCACACACACACACGCACACACGCACACACACGCACACACACACACACACACACACACACACACATACACATACACATACACATACACACACACACACACACACACACACACACACACACACTTCTGCCAGGTGAAGCTGTTAGCTATAGGCTATGTTTAATTTTGATACTCTTTTGTGTTCAAATAGTTTTCAATTCAAAATGTAACGATGTAACTGTTGTTAGGGGTGTGTGTGTGTGTGTGTGTGTGCGTGTGTGTGTGTGTGTGTGTGGGGGGGAGTGTGTGTGTGTGTGTGTGGGGGGGGGGGTGTGGGGTTGTGTGTGTGTGTGAGACCGTGTGTGTGTGTGTGTGAGAGACCGTGTGTGCGCGTGCGTGCAGGCTTTGTTATTCTACACCTACAGTGTGCTTGGACCAGATGTCCTGACAAGGCTCAGGTTTAAGGTTTGAATTAGAGTACGCCAGGTGAGGAATGAAATGCAATCAAAGAGGTCTTAACAAGTATGGTGTGTCTATACATGACCTAAATGTGTGTGTGTGTGTGTGTGTGTGTGTGTGTGTGTGTGTGTGTGTGTGTGTGTGTGTGTGTGTGTGTGTGTGTGTGTGTGTGTGTGTGTGTGTGTGTGTGTGTGTGTGTGTGTGTGTGTGTGTGTGTGTGTGTGTGTGTGTGTGTGTGTGTGTGTGTGTTGTGCGTGCTGTGCGTGTGTTAGTTGGAGCTGCAGGCCGGCGGTCAGGAGGTGGTTGTGTACGACCAGAACTCCACAGACCCTGCTGCCCTGTCGTCTGAGGCCTTCCTCAGTGTCCTGCTGGCCAAGCTGGAGGGCAGCTTCCCTTCCGTCCACCTGCTGTCTGGTAAGCTCCCCGTCCCTGTCCCAGTCCCAGTAACCAAAGTACATTAAACCGGCAAAAATAGCAGATGTGGATGTTTTTCTTTTTAACAAAATAAAATCAATTGCTTTTTTTCTTTTGGTTTCCATGGCCCTGTTGGCAGTGGTGGAAAGTAACTAAGTACATTTACTTAAGTACTGTACTTAAGTACAATTTTGAGGTATTTGTACTTTACTTGAGTATTTCCAATTTCCAATACTTTTACTTCTACTCCACTACATCTCAGAGACAAATATTGTACTTTTACTCCACTACATTTACTTGAAAACGTTAGTTACTAGTTACTTTTCAGATATAAATTATGATATTATGAAACACACATTAACCACTTTAACCCTATTTTATACCTAGGCTATTTGAAAATAGCCGATCTACAAGCTCACAACACAATTTTGAATTCTGGACTTTTACTTGTAACAGAGTATTTTTATACTGCAGTATTGGTACTTTTACTTAAGTAGAGAATTTTAGTACTTTTTCCACCACTGCCTGTTGGCTTGTACGTGCAGGCCCTGACTTCTCTGTCTTATCAGCTCTCTCTAAACTAGGCTGGTGACATACATTGCGTTCAGCTGCCTAATCCGGTTTTCACAATGGCGCGCACGTTGCCCCATTCATGGCTCGCCTACCAGAGCATTCTCCGCATACTAACATCTTCAGTCATAGTCAGTATGTGGTGACGAAAGAGCATTTTTAATGCTGGCCCATTCAGCTCTTAACATGGTGTTTTCCTTCTTTTTTTTTACCCCAGCTGGATTTCTGTCGATCAAGAATGTATAAAATGAGTATGACTAACAGACACAACCTGTTTTGACATTTTTGTACATTTTTCAATTAGAGGGAGAGAGCGAGAAAGAGAGAAGATAAGAAAACACAAAATATGACCTCTGATCTGCGCACATTTCCCCTTTGATCCAGAGATCGATCGATGAGACATCTTTTTCCTTCACAACTCGCACGCGCACGCACGCACGCACGCACGCGCATGCACACACTTGTAAATCCCTCTTTTACGACAGAGACGATGCCTGGTACTGCACTGGTTTCCACTTTCCTTGCATCCACAAACTGTCAGTTCCAAGCATCTGGCCTGTAGAGGTTCTCCGGTTGAAAGCTGGGGGTCTGGGGGAACCAACCTGCCTTCTACCATGTGCTAACCACAATTGGTCTTGGTGAGGGTAGCTGTGGATGGGTCACTAGTGACTCTTTCGAACCACTGTTTCCAACCCCTCGTTTGATAGTGGGCCCTCTTTGATGTGCTGACTCAAGGCATCACTTGTTCTCACATTGGATGAGCTCTGTCTCCTTTGAACCTTCTTGTACTATGGTAACTCAGCTTTGTTGGTAGGTCTGAGCATTGCATCGGTTGTGGCAAGTGACAGGGGGACTGCACACAGAAGCTCATCCATGTTGACCTCTCTGCCACTCTCCATGGAGACAATGATGTGGCGGGAAATATCCCTGTCTGGCTTCACACACTTGACTCTGAGTTTTTCAAGCTTGGCATCTGCACTTTAGAGGCCTGAGAAAGGTTTTGGTTTCCTCTCAGTGAGGCTGTCGTGGAAGTCTGTGTTCTTTGTGACCAGACATTTTTTTAACCAATTCAGTGATCATGTGCTTACCAGACTCTGCAGCATGTCCAAGGTCCTTCAGTGTATCTTCTGAAGCAACATCACCAGTTGTCAGAGACACTAGATCATACACATTCTCCTGTTGGAAGACGTGGTATCTTTGGAACTGTTCAACACGTTGAATGACTTCAGTATGATCTCTTGTAATTCTTGATGGAAGACAGTCATTGTGGGTGTCTTCATCATCCTCATGTGTCAGTCCAAACAATGAACTGGTATCCTCTGCCAAGGTTGCACGTTCGTTGTAGGTGATGGACCAACGGTTTCTAGCTGTCTCATTTCTAGTCACGCCTATCAGCCCTCCAGCAACCTTTCCAGTTTTGTTGATATGCTCAAGGCGAAGGTCAAAAGGAACTTCATTGAAGCTGTGTTTAGTGTCCTTGGTTACAAAATCACCATCTAGGAAGCCCTGGTAGACCTCTGGCGATGTCTGTGCCAGTTGTTCCATGTCTGCTGCGAATACAGCACCCCATGTTGTATAATGGGTGTGATCATAAGCAGCAAACCAGGGCATCATGCTCTTGAAATAATATTCATCACTCTAGCCAGAATCAACTAATGCCTTTTCATTACATTACCACATTAGCAGTACATTAGCAAATTTGCTCAACATCAGTAAATGTATAATAACTTATAATTATAACTTATAACTTATAACGTATAATAACAGCAGTAAATGTATAATAACCTGTCAGTATTATGGAAAAAGTCCCATTTGACCCGTTTTAAGTATATAATGATAAAATGACCTAAAAACACATTTCTGAGATGACAACCAGGCTAGAACACATGACAAGGGGTTAAAGATTAATACTGGATAGGTTGTCTGCTTTTACCCAGAGGTGTTATCTTAGGTGCCAATATCAGATTTGGCCCCCTGACTATAATGGCTACATGCTACTTCAGTTATGTCCGATGATTCACTCTTCCCTAACAAGCATCAACAGCACTATAACATCCTCGTCAAGGACAGTGTTCCTCTTTTTCGTCTACGGCCGAGCCGCGCACAACTTCCCTCTGGCCTTTCCCCGGATAATAAATGGCATCTGTTTAATGGTTACGTATCTGGAGAGGGAAATAACGCCTTCCTCAATTCGTATGTGGGACACAAAATGCCTATTGTGTAACTAGTTTAAACCACCATGACCCAGTGAGTGAGCGTAAAATAGCAGGATTTTTAGGAACCCCCAAAAGGCCTTTTTTTTTTGCTGCTGTGAGAGAGAGAGAGAGAGAGAGAGAGGAAGAGAGAGAGAGAGCGAGAGGGGGGGGGGAGAGAGAGAGAGAGAGAGAGGGTGGAGTGGTGGCTGTGAGATTACATCATTGGTTACATAAGTGAACCCTCAGTGGAAAGTAGGGAGGCCTGGTGCACTCTCAGTCTGCTTCATAAACAATACAGTGAAACGTCACTGTGTGCTGGGCCCCCAAACACTGTGTTCATCTATTGAAACAGTTTGATTCAACTGTGTGTTCATCTATTGAAACAATAATTCATAATAATAGCCTAGATTTATATAGCGCTTTTCTAAGTACCCAAAGTCGCTTTACATAAAAGAAAAGGAAGGAATCAACTTTATTAAGAAAAAACTAAAACAATAAAAAGGCAAGTGCAAGATTAAAATTGACAAAAGGTTAAGCATGGGTTGAAGAGACCTCTTAACTCGACCTCAGCTGGTAAAGGCTATCCTGAATAGGAGGGTTTTGAAGGAAGTGAGGGAGGGGGGCGTCTTTAATATGGTTTGGGGAGTGCATTCCAGAGGGAAGTGGCCACAACAGGAGAAAGCCCTGTCACCCCAGGTACCGTACTGGGTCTTCTTGGGGACCTCCAGGAGGTGGGCTTCACTGGACCTGAGGGAACAGGAGGGGACATAAAATGTATGAATGAATGAATCAAATGAAACCAACCACGATGGGTCATGGATCGTCTTGCGAGATTTGGTAGCAGCCAGGTCTAGTTCTTCTCCTGTCCTCAGCTGATCAACGTCATCATGTCCGCACGGTTGTCACGTAGCCTCTAGGGTGCGTGACACTCTTGTACAGTAGCGCATTAACCCATTAAAACCGGGAACGCATCTGTGTAAGCACTTTAACCATCATTTTATTTCAAAAATAGCTGATCTACAAGCTCATAGCACGGCACCGAGTGCCGTGCTATGAGCTTGTAGATCTGCTTTTTTTCTTTTTATTGTGAATTTCTGCAAATCTTTGAATATATATATACTTTTTTTTAACTCAAATCTTTGCTTCTGGGGGGTATTATTTTGAGATGGGCCAAGCCGCCAAATACATATCATTTTGTTAAAAAAAAAGGACATTTGTAGAATCCCCAGAAGCAAAGATTTGAGTTACAAATGTTCCCTTTTAAATATATATATATATATTCAAAGATATGCACACATTTTCATGATTTTTCAAAAAATAGCAGATCTACAAGCTTGTAGCGCTATGAGCTTGTATATCTGCTATTTTTGAATAGCCAAGGTATAAGATAATGGTTTCAGTGGTTAAACTCTAAAATGACAAATGTTTTCCCGGTCTTAATGGGTTAATTTACAAAAAAAACAAAACATTAAAACTTTGAAATATGGAGATAGGAGGTTTCTGGCCGACGGCAACGACATGGAGCATCATACTATATATGGAGTGAACAGTGCTTCAAGGGGACGCCCAGTTGAAGGGCTCGTTGCCTGGCAACAAGTGGAGAGTGTGTGTACAAGGCAGTAGCAGGTGGTTGGGAGGTTTGAAGTGTTGTGTTGTGTAAGTATGAATGAACAACTCTGATTGGTCAACCTACCGTGTCAGGACCAGGGCTGCACACAGTTAGTTAGATTTAATCTATTAAAATGAATAATCTATTCATAATCGATTCCTATTTTGTCATTAAAGGTGAAAAGTAAAAAAATTGAAATGAATAATTGTGAAAATAGCCGATCCACAAGCTCACAGCACGTCATGAGTTTGTAGATCTGCTATTTTCACCATTTTGTATTTTTTTTAAGTGCTTCTCGAATATTTGATTAATGGAAAAAGTAATGGATAGAATAATCAGAAAGAAAGAAAATCATGGATAGTCGCAGCCCCAGTCAGGAGTAAGTTGTGTACCATCCATGATTTGTACCATCCATGATAACACACACACACACACACACACACACACACACACACACACACACACACACACACACACACACACACACACACACACACACACACAGAATTCTGCATGAATAAGAGTTTCACCTCACTTTTACCTGTAACTGTGCTGTGACAATAACGTTGATTGATGTACTTACTGTATAATGTGCTGCTCATACCTTTCCTCGCATAACTAAGAAACGCTTACTTTATCGGACCCTCTTCTTTTGAAAGAAAGGAACAGGTGCTAAGCTAAAGCCTACGTGTGCTTTTTGCCATTGCAGGTGGCTTCGCAGAGTTCTCGCGGCTCTTCCCGGGCCTGTGTGAGGGCAAGTCTACGGTGGTGCCCTCCTGCATCTCCCAGCCCTGTCTGCCCGTCGCCAACGTAGGACCCACCCGCATCCTGCCCTTCCTCTACCTGGGCTGCCAGAGAGATGTGCTCAACAAGGTCAGCCTTCCCCTTCAAACCACACGGATTGCTTTATATCGAGAAACCAAAAACGGTTACTATTCACTTCTAAAAGTTCCAATGGATCCAATCAATGTAGTTATTATTATCACAAATCTCTTCTTAATGCTTTTCATTGGTTCAATATTTGTAAACCCCAAAGACACACTTAAAGGAGTAGTTCACCCCCAAAAAATCTTATTGTCTATCAATTACACACACCATGAAGCGTTGAATTCATGGAGATTGTTTTGTTTGTTGCATTTCTAAGCCAATAATTTGATGTATCCGGTAGGAGACTCGAAGGAGACTCTTTGAGTCTCTTACCGGTCATCACATCATTGGCTTAGGAATGCGACAAAAACAAAAAGATCTCCATGAATTCAATGCTTCATGTGGAGTGTAATTGATAGACAATAAGTATTTTTTGGGGTGAACTATTCCTTTAAAGTTGTACAATGCAAAATCACAAATAACGATTTTTAGCAACCTCTGCTGGTCACTACCGTCACTGCATATAATTTCCCTAGTCCTCGATTACCCAGAATTCCATTCGTTTTCACCGGAAGCCGGAAGCGTTTCAAAAAGCGATCTTTTAATTGTTTTATACTATCTACGGATCGTTTCTCTTAGCCAGTGGAGCATTAGTTACCATGAGCTGTGCTTTCTTTTTCTGTTCTTTTTCGATCTCCCAATCCTACATTATCTTAAAATCAGCGTGAGGTTCCTTTTTGTTAATAGCGCGGTAGTTCCTGGCCAAACAGGAAACCGTTGCGGTAGTTCCTGAGGACGTCGGCCACGACGTCATGACGTTGGCCAGGAACGTCATTTTCCCGGGAAAGTCCCCCCCGTACACGTTCAATAGAAAATATATAAATAAAAGGCTTCCGGGGGTGAAATTCACGGAGTGGGTGTTGTGAAACTTTTGCCACTCGCAAAAGATATACAATTTAACTTTAGTTTTGTTGAAAACGTTACCTAGTATTACTTTAACCACTTTCACTTGCACTTTTATTTATATTCTTTCAAAAATGGCAAACATCAGCAGATATACAAGCTCACAAGGCGTGGCATCGCGACGCCTTGTGAGCTTATAGAACGGCTATTTTTGCTACTTTTCTGTGACACTGTAGTGTGATAAAGTAGGGCATTCATTCGCGGAGAAAAAAACCCTAAAAACTTGGGGGAATATGGGGAGACAAGGTTTCTGTTATAGTGACTGTGTTAGTCTCAACTATAACCATCCCTCCCTTCTCTCCCCATGCAGGAGCTGATGCAGCAGAATGACATCGCCTATGTCCTGAACGCCAGTAACACCTGCCCCAAGCCGGACTTCATTCCTGACTCCCACTTCCTGCGTGTTCCCGTCAACGACAGCTTCTGTGAGAAGATCCTGCCATGGTTGGACAAATCAGTGGAGTTCATAGGTCAGCCAAGCAAATCATTACCTTCTTCAGTCTTTGACTCAGAGAACAAAAGCAAAAAAGTCACCATAAATGATGGTGAATGGGTTAGGATAGAGCAGCACCGGAGGCTGGGGTTTCGAATCCATCGCGGTGCATTCGATAGAAGGAATGAAGAGTTGTTGTATCTCTGAGGTTCATTTGGTTCCATTTGTACCCTCTCTGAGTTAAATTAACACTGGAAGGTGCTGGAGGGGTCGCTGTCTGTGTACATTTTTATCTGTCGTAGCCTATGTGTCAGCAAACAGAATAAGCCCCCGAATCTGCATTTGAGTCGACAAACTGTTCAATTTACGGATCGCGACGTCATGCTCACAGACATGGAGAAAAACACACGGTCGGTGGCCAAGATGAAATTGACCGTATGAAACATACAACTGATTGTATTAACCCATTAAGACCTGGAACGCATCTGTGTCACTTTAGATGTCTTTGGCTATTCAAAAATAGCAGATATACAAGCTCATAGCGCGGCACTCGGTGCCGCGCTATGAGCTTGTAGATCTGCTATTTTTGAAAAATCGTGAAAATAATATTTTTCAGATTTTTTTCAAAAAACTGTTGGGATTTAGAAAATATTTAAAAAAATCGCCTCAGGTCTTAAAGGGTTAAATGTGTTTCACACTTTTTATTTGTACTGTAACTGTTTTTGTTTCTCACAGTTAACCACTTACGCCGATCTACAAAGATCACAAGACCTTGTGTAGAGCTGCTGTTATCGAAAAATTTGAAAATATTTGATTTTTTTCCCCCATTTTTTATGTTCACCTATAATGACATGCCCGAAAAACAGGGATGCTGCCAGTCTTTTTTTTTAAAGTGGTTTGTTTTCTCGGTGTGGTTTGTCAGAGAAAGCCAAAGCGTGCAACGCTCGAGTCCTGGTCCACTGCCTGGCCGGCATCTCCCGGTCGGCCACCATCGCCATCGCCTACATCATGAAGAGAATGGACATGTCCTTGGACGAGGCGTACAGGTGAGGTTTAGAACGACAATACCTAAACATAGTTATTCTACATATTGTGCTACAGTAATTGTTTAGGAAACAGAGCGCTTGTGTGTGTGTGTGTGTGTGTGCGTGTTCTTGCGTGCGCGCGTGTGCTTGTGCGTGCGCGCGTGTGTGTGTGTTAGGGCATTAACGAATAGTGATTTATGGTATTCGAATTATTCGACCCAAAAGTATTCGAATAGTCGATTATTCGGTTTGATTATAAAAAATTAAAAAATTAAAAAAAATTATTATTATTATTTTTTTATTTTTTTCAATTACATTGATGACTCGACTCAAGGAATGCGAGTTGACGTCACACCAGAGCTCACAGCTGCGTGTCTGCTCTAGAAAAGCCACTAAAAAAAAGAAAATCTAAAAAAAAAAAAAAGAAATTTTTTTTTTTTTTTTTTTTCCGAATAGTCGAATAGTGGTTTGATAGTCGAATAGTCGGTTTGATATTCGAATATTCGAATATTCGACTATTCTGTGAATGCCCTAGTGTGTGTGTGTGTGTGTGTGTGTGTGAGAAAATCGCAGTTTTCCCCCCAATAATTGTTCATTAATTGTAATCGAGGCAAAAGTTTTAAATAAGGGTGATATTGATTTGAAGTCATAAATGGCCCAGCCCTAATACAGGGCCAGTTGTAATGTGCATGGCACAGGTCACATTCCTGTGGGCTGACATCCCCTTTCATCAGGAACGATCTCTCTCTCTCTCTCTATAGGTTGTAACAATGCAGACAGTCTCCCCTAATGAACCCGGATCCTTGCCCCGACCTCTAATTAAACTTTCCCGAGTGTCATTCCCAATTACAGATGGCATCATGAGGGCCACTAATGATGGCCATAGAATGTGGACCGAGTTCAGTTCATATTCTATAGCTACGGCCTCTCCTCCTGTCTGACCTCCGTTGTGTGTGTGTTTTCCCTCTCCTCTCTCCGCAGGTTTGTGAAGGAGAAAAGGCCGACCATCTCCCCTAACTTCAACTTCCTGGGGCAGCTTCTGGATTTCGAGAAGAAGATCAAGAGTCCCCATCACGGCGCCGAGGCTAAACTCAAGTCCCTCCATCCGGAACGGAGCGGGGCCTCGTCTCCGCACGAGGGGCTGGACGACGTGCCGGAAGCCCCGGCGAGTCGGAACTCTGTGGGACCCCCGGACCCGGCTCTGCTGGAGCCCCTCACCCTGCCGTGCGCGCTGGCTGACGTCCCCGAAGAGAGGCTCCTGGCCCAGGCTCTCAGCGGGCTGCAGCTGGCGGAGGGAGCGGAGGACAGCGCCAGGCTCAAGCGCTCCTTCTCCCTGGACATCAAGTCGTACGGAGAGCCGAGCGGCGGTAGCGCCCCCTACCGAGCCTTCGTCCCTCACGGCGGAGCGGGGGACGCCTCGGAGTATTTCAAGCCGTCGTCCGCCTTCAAGGAACCGGCCAGCAAGCCCTGCCAGTTCTCCCCGGTGGAGGAGGTTTCCGAGCAGTCCACCCCGGAGCAGAGTCCCGACAAGGAGCAGGCGGACGGCCCCGCGCCCAGCTCCGCCGCGCCGGCCCCCGGCGCCCTCTCCGCGCCCGGCGGCGTCGGCACGGCCGGCGCCAAGCCTCAACCGCCGCTTCCGTCCCATCGTTCCCACCGGCTCCACCGGAGCGGCAGCGTGGAGGAGAACGCCCACGCCGCCGGCTTCCTCTTCGGCCTGTCCCGCAGTCAGCAGCAGCTCGCCCAATCGGGCGCCGGCGGCGGCGGCGGCACGCTGAAGGGCTGGCACTCGGACGTCCTGCTGGGCCCCGTGACGGTGTCCGGCGCCTCGCTGGCCGGCGGCTGGTACCTCTCCTCGGAGTCCGCGCGCTTCTACTCCACCTCGGCCATCCTGAGCGGCGGCGGCGGCGGCTTCGCGGCCTACGGCTGCAGCCAGGGCTTCGAGGCGGTGCGCCGGCGCGGCCGGCGGCGGAGCGGCGACCGCGGCGACTCGCGGCGCAGCTGGCACGAGGAGAGCACCTTCGAGAAGCAGCTGAAGCGTCGCAGCTGCCAGATGGAGTTCGGCGACGGCGTGTCGGAGAGCCGCTCCCGGGAGGAGATGGGGAAGGTGGGGGGGAGCCAGTCCAGCTTCTCCGGCAGCATGGAGATCATCGAGGTGTCCTGAAGGGGAGCAGGGTGTCGGATGGAACCGTCCCATGGATTTTGCTCGTTTTTTATTGTCCGAGATTCTCCCGCGTTGTGTTTCTCGGGGATGGTACTGTAAAACGTTGCTCTGGACTCTGGCCGGGCCAGAACGCGATTTTTTTGGAGACACTCGTTTTAAGTGCTTTTATTGGAACTGTTGGCATTTAAATGCAGTGAAGCGGAGAAGTCGCACCTTGCAGCTGTATTCCTGAATGTGACGACGGAGGAGGCGACGCCCTAAAAAAACTTGTGTTTCATTGAGGACTGAGCCTGTCGACGCCTCATCTCATTTGTGGTCTTGTGATTTTTCCCGAATTGATTCTCGTCGGCTCCGTACGTCGGACATCGCTGATGTTCATACCAATATGACATGCCTAAAAAATGGAGGGGAGGGGGAGTTGCCCGATAATGTTGTGAACTGGAATGAGAACGTAACATGTCCAAAACGAGTGTTTGTTTTTCTTCTGTTTTTGTTTTTCCTTGTTATTCTTTCTCTTTTAACGAGTAGCTCAACGACAGTTAAAATCTCAGGTCTCATTTGAGCATCGGTAAAGAACAATTGAACGGTTTCCCCCCTGCAGAAGATAACGGTTGAAGATTTGCTCTGAAACACTTAAAAAAAAGGATTGAGAGGACTCGAGATGGTCCACTTTGTCAGGATTGGAGAAGAAACATTGAATAACATGAACCACTTTGACTGTCCTAGGATCAGTGCTCCCACTTAACCCATTAAGACCTGGAACTGTGTCATTTTTTGATTTGAGCTAAAAAGCATTATTTTACACTTTGGGCTATTCAAAAATAGCAGATATACAAGCTCATAGCGCGGCACCGAGTGCCGCGCTACGAGCTTGTAGATCTGCTATTTTTGAAAAATCGTGAAAATGTGAGCAAATCTTTGAATATATATATTTTTAAAGCAATTTTTTTTAACTCAAATCTTTGCTTCTGGGGGTCCCTGGAACAAAATATTTTGATGGGGGTCCGCGGCCAAATACATATAATTTTGGGGGTCCTTGACATGAAAAAGATTGAGCACCACTGATATAGAAACATACGTTTTTCAGAATACTGTTGAGATTTAGGAGACATGTAGAATCGGCTTCAGGTCTCAATGGGTTAATGTTGGGCGCAGTAGGGCTGCTGATGGGGGATCTGTTGATGGCATTATGTAAGAGGTAGTCTCGCGCAGCCATGACAACTATTCCACAATCTCTGAATGCTATATAGTAGAGTCTGGAAACTAAACATCCCGAAAGCCGAGAAAGGAAGCTGTCATCTGTTCTGTCATTTCCGTTCACAAAAATATATTTTAAAATATCTTTAAAAATATATATTTTTTATTTAAATTTCTGACAAGCAGCGAGATATATAGGCTTTGATTATTTTTGATTTATATTAGGACAAATCTGCACGACTGTAAAGACAAAACGGAAGCGGGGAGGAGGCGTCACATATACGCTTTATCCCTGGATAATTTTCAGAGCTTCCGTTGCTCCAGACTGTATGACGGAAGCATTCGAAAATTGTGGGAGGCAACGGTCTGACTGGCGAGACTAGGTAAGAGGTGACAGAGGACAGGGTTCCCATGGATTCAATTTTTTCCCCCCCGTCGCCACGACTGATTTCACTCATTTGGATTCCATGCAGTCAACATGTCTTTCTCTTGGCTTTCTCTAAAGGATGATTATACTTGGTTGTGTGTCAGTGGTGTCACACAAATAGCAGATGTACAGAGCTTGTAGATCAGCTATTTTCAGTGCCATACAAGGCACACAAACAAGTATAAATCAGGCATAACTCCTAACCCATGTGGCTGGAATTGGGTCAAACTAGCAATAGAATACATATCACAGAAGAATCTTCCCCTAATGGTCTCAGATATTTCATAAAAGCACAAGGCTAAAGCCTCAATATATGATTTCCAATAACATCATAATTTTTCATAATTGTGGTAATTGTTTAGGAAACAGAGCTCTATATTGTGGGGGTGTCCTTTCACGCTGTTTGTCACAATTCACACATTGGGACTAAGCTGTTTCAAAATGTTTCAGTGGTGAGAACAGTTTTTAGCTTGAATCCATGGGTTCCCAAAAGGGGTTGAGGGGTGATGTAGCAAGTGCTTTTAATAAGAAAGAGGCTGGGACTCTTGCTCAAAGACCACAGAGCTGCAAGGGGGAGGGGGGGGGGGGTTGAAAGGTATCGTTTCAATGACAAATACAGAAGATGGGCTCCAGAAAGTCACCGCCTCCGACGGATCACTCACAAAGGATTTGTCAATCACAAAACACGCATTTTAATATTGCACTATTGTTGTTCTGAGAATGGTTTTGATTTACAAACGTGCAAAACGGTATTAGGAGATAATGCTACGTGTATGAGCGTGTGTGTGCGTGTGCGTGTGCGTGTGCATGTATATTTGGTGCTCTCACAGGCTGGCAGGGGAACTCAGAAAGCTCTGATGGTTGGTGTACAACAGGGACGTGGCCTTTCATCACTGCCTGCCTTAAGATGACAAAATTAGCACGCTTCAAAAGCCCCCTTATCAAAGTTGTTCATATTTCTCTTCAGGGACAAGGACAGAAGTTAGTTCACTAATAAATTAGATGCTCATACGGGAGGAAAGTTGGGAGGAAATTCACCGGTTGCATTACAAAGGTAGTTGAAACACGGTCAGTTTTGATCTGGTCTATGAACATTTACAACTCTGTCAACATGTTTGTTTGTTTTTAAAGCAGATGTGGGCTTATAAACATGAATCAGGGCTGTATGGTCGCTGTGTGCACAGTGCTCAACGGTGTATTTGGAACAAATTCTCATGGCTGTTCCTCAAATATCCGTCTTGGACGCTGTCAGCCAAGGCCTCAGTCATGGAGAGAGGCCCCGGAACGGGCAGGCTGTCTTGAAAAAGTGGGAGAGGCTGACTGCTCCGCTCTGCTCTGTTCTGATTTGTTTTGTCCTCTCGTCTGTCCACCGGATTCTCTCTCTCCCAGGTGTTTCGCCCAGGTGGGCGTGGTTTTGAGGTTAGGTTAAGCCAGTGGTTCCCAAACAGTGGGCCGGGACCCATTTTTATGGGTCGCGACTCAAAAAAAAGAAAAATATATATATATATTTCAAAAGATTTTCATCTTCAGAAAAAAAACTAATTTCCATTACAAAACTTTAGAAGTAGTGAAAATAGCAGATCTGCAAGTTCACAATGCGTCGCATCTGAGCTTGTAGATCGTCTTTTTTCACTAGCTTGGGTCCTGGGAAGGCGTAAAATTTCTCTTTGGGAACCACTGGGTTATTTTCTGTGAGGTTAGGGCTAGGTTTAGGCATACAACCACGCCCACCTGGGCGAGTCACCAAAGAAATAGGGAGTCCCGTCTGTCCACATCCCAGCGTCTTCACTCTGATTGGAGAGCAGGGGTTCCCAACATGTGGGCTGGGGCCCCTACTGGTGGGCCGTGACGATATTGCAAGCAGGCCCCCAGATAATTGGAAAAACACAATGATAATACAACATTGATATTAAAACAATTATGTAAAAAAAAATATCGTTGTGATACCAATACTAAAAAGAAATGCATGCGGCCCACCCATCGGACCACTTAACGGCAACCGAACAACACGGCAACTTTTTTAGTTTTAGTTTAAGACTATTGGTATCACAATGACTTTTTTTTTTTACAACCCAAGCAGGGAGAACCTGCCACAGGCGGCCTCGACTAACTAACAGTAACTGCCCTTACAGACTAGTTAGTCTGTAAGGGCTAACTGCCCATACAGACTAACTAACTGCCCTTACAGACTAACTAACTGCCCTTACAGACTAACTAACTGCCCTTACAGACTAACTAACTGCCCTTACAGACTAACTAACTGCCCTTACAGACTAACTACCCTTACAAACCTTGTAAGCTTCGCCAAAGCTACTCCTCCTGCAAGACTGCACAGCTTTATCGTTTTTTTCTCTCCTCTGGGGGTTACATTTTGATCCATTTTCTGATTCGTTCAGAAATCGTAGAGAGAGAGCAAATGGAAGGGTATAGGGACAGGGGGATTAATGCAACACAGATTGCCTATTCGAACTAAGAATGTGGAAGGTAGGCAGGTAGGTGTAGAGTATGTGGTGTCGTGTACACATATGCCACAAGGACATCCCGTACTGCCCACTTCTGCTTCTCCATGTAGCATGCAGGTGGAACTGATGATGGCAGCCGCATCAGATCAAGTTAGGAGGTTGGAGTTTGTTGAGATTGTTCTGCGTGGTTGACTGATGTAAGGGTTTGAGGATGCAGCTCACGTGTGCAGGACAAGAGTGAAAAAGTGAAATCACACGCATAGAGATCTAACTGGTGCTTTCAGTTGCCGTCCACACAGCCACCGTTACTGCACTACCGTTTCCTCTCCCCAGTTCATAATGTATGAAGCACTTGAGTCTGGCCTGTGTGGTGAGGGCAGTATTATTTCCAGCTCTCCAATGCTGATTGATCCGATTGGGCAAGGGGCCTCTCTGGTTGACGCCCTCGACAGACTTTCAGAAAACCTTTTTATTTACCGTTCATTCAAATCAGCGATTGATCCATACATTGGACAGAATACCAGATGCAGTCAGTTCTATAGGGTAGGGCGAGCTCAAATAAAACAACCTCTCTGTGCCCCCAAACAGCTTCAAATCAATGTTGTGCCTTTAAAAATCAAATGTGTGACGCTAATATGTCTCAGACCTTGTTTTGATGTTGTTTTTTCTTTTCTTTTTTCCTACAGAAGAATGGTGTGAGTTGATAAGTAGCGTGGCTGTATGTTTGAAGGTTTCTCCAAAGCTGTGAAATTGTGCCTGTATATGGGATATCAGATATATACATATAGATGTACATGTATATGGGATATCAGATATATACACATACATGTACGTGTATATGGGATATCAGAGGTAATCACACAACTGTATAGGGATCTACCGTGAATGTGCTACGAATGACGGTCACATCAAATAACAATGCTAAAAAGATGAATGATTTGTTGCGCTCGGGGGAGGCGATTCTGCGCATTGGTCAATTTATGTTTTTAATGCCTTGATTCCAAACTTCAGAATATTCTATCCAATAGATATAAACAAAGCCATTGATTAGCTAGCTGATCACGTTACTGGATTTGAAAAAACAAATGTATTGTGTAGATTAATGATTTGTAAAAGGATTTACAGAGTAGATTAAAGATGGTACCTGTGTGAATCGGTGTGAGAGAGTTTTAGGCCTGTGGCATTGTGTGAGAACATAGCTAGCTTTACTTTGGACAATGTGCACAGTTTTATGAAGTTAAAAGCAGTAGACGTATGATGACTGTTGAAATAAAATCTTAAATGGTATGGTACACGTGATTCTTCATTTTCTATAACCCGCATTGCACACGGCTGAAGAGAATGATGATTGCCATTCAAAGGAATATGAAATACATGTGCAGCAAATGGCGAAAATGCACTCTGTTTTTCAACTTTAGAGTTGAATGTTATGGTATTTTATAGATGTCCTGACCTCATGGTCAAGTCAGAATGTGGGTCCCTGTGTGAGACCAGTTGATAATGCTATAAATGTCTAGTAACGCTACATGTATCACTCATAAGTTCTTTAATAATGTCTGTATTATAGTTCATTTTATTTGGAATAGTTTACTCCGTGCAATTTGGTCCAAGACAGTTTTGCACTTTGGCCCTTTGCTTGGAGTCGTGTTCTGATCCTAAGGCCTGTGGCCATGGGGATTTTAACCTTGAGCACCTTATTCTCTGGCAAGACATTCTGGCAAGACCGTGACCCCAGTTTATATCTTGCTGGATATTTTAGTCTCAAATCTACTGCAGAGGACAGGGTGCCAAACGCTGAGTGTCTGACAGGGGAATTCTGGGTCCTCATGACAGCATATCGGATGCCCAGAATTATTAAGCAATAGGATCTGCTTGTCAGGGCCGTCAGAATCTTAGTTAATTTATGTTTTACCCATAATTAGTGCCAGAGGGGTGAAGTATGCTGCTGACAAATTGTTTCCAGACAGTCAAAATAAATCAAGAGAACAGCAACAGGGATGGCCATAGATCGAATTGCCCCTCAGGTAAAAATGCAGGCACTATTCCATATTTCAAGTGCTGCCCCACAAATTCAATTAACTTCTGTTCAATACAAACAGAGCCACAATTAGCAGGTAACCAAGTAATCAGGAATAATGGAATCCATACAGTGCACAATAGCTCGGTGTTCCATTATCAGCACAAGTAAAAAAAAAAGTAATAGTAATTGATTTGTTGTGAATTTGAATAGTCAATACAAGTGGTAGGATTAGAAGTGTTGGTAGGCAGGTAGTGGTCAGAAAGTTCATGATGAAGATGAATTAATAAGAGAGCACAAGGTAATAGTTTATGATGAAGATGAATTAGTAAGAGAGCACAAGGGAATAGTTTATGATGAAGATGAACTTTCAGAGGCCTGACAGTAACTTTCTTGGTTGAGTAAGGCTGCCCCCTACTGGACTACGGTTGTAACTGCCTTGTACCAGAAGGAGGAAACCATAGACATATATTGTTGATTGATTGATGTACTTTATTTAGTAAGACATGAGAACATCAGTACATGGAAGTACAAATTCACAATATAAGGTCTACTAAACTGGTCTCATTAAGCACTATAAGCTTGTTTAAGATGAGATCCCCATGCACACAAATCATGAGGAAACAGGTTTGTTATTTTCAGAAACGATCTTCTTCTGATTTCAACAGTGGTGGAAAAAGTACTGAATGTCTTTGCCTCAATACTGCAATGTAGATATACTCTTAGTTAGGGAATTTTAGCAAGATGTTTGGACCATCTGTGAACATTTTTACTACCAATAGCTTTCTTCACCAATGTGTTCTTATAGGTGTCTAGAATCACCTCTCAATTAATTTAAACCCAAATCCTCGTGGAAAATCCTGGAGTGCCAATCAAAGTTAAGGAGCTTGGGTGAAAAATATGAAGAAAAAAAAAGAAAAGTCTAAAATGAACTTGTGAGGTGTCTAACTAGGGGTTTTCAGGGGTGCTGAATCTATTCCAACCATTATTTTTGTGTAAAAATGTCTCCCTGGCCATATAATATTGGTATATTGGTTATTGTTAAGCTGGAATGTACAGCACAGTGTATAATAAATGGTAGGGGATTAGGGTGTTGTTGAATTCATTCTATTCTGAAAAATAAAATAAGAAAATATTGCTAAACACTTGATAAGAGTGTACACCTACTGTGCACATGCTCAGTGGGATACACTGTCTGCATGTGGGAGCTAAGGAGCCCCGAGGGCTTGGGTGAAACAAATGAAAAGTCTAAAATTAACCTGTGAGGTGTCTAACTAGGGGTTTTCAGGGGTGCTGAATCTATTCCAACCATTAGTTTTGAATACAAAAAACAACTTATTTTCCATAAGAACATATTATTATTACATATTGCAAGAAAAATGTAAAGTAAGAAATGTGCAGTATTGATAAAACCTGGTGTTAGTCTTACTCAGCCAACTCCGACCTCATCTTCCTCACTCCTTTTCTCGTCTGCCTGGTTGATGTTCTTGCATTCTCCATTACACTTGCCACAAGCAGATATACACTTGACCCCCTGCTTTTTACAGCAGCACCTGCGTGTACTACAGTCTCCCTCACAGTTGCAGCTGATGAATTTCAGTAGATTGTCTGGGGAAATGGGGTCTGTGGTAGGGACTGGTGCATAGCCTTCTCCTCCCAGTTTCCACCCGTAGTCGAGGACATCCAGTGATGAGAAAATACACATCATTAATGGGGAAAATAACAAAATGTGTGATAAATATGAAAAAGCTGCTCCTGTGGAAAGGTTATCATATATTTATTTACTTATATTGACCCTATAAACAATTTAATATAGGTATGGTTTTGCCCACTCTTTCGATAATGAAATTTGGTCTGGCTCATGGACTAATGTTGTTAAAGGGTAAGACCACTTTGGTAGAGGTTTGGGTTGTGTAGTTACCTTGCCATGATGTAACTCCAAAGGTGGGCAAGAAATCAAAAATAATTGCTCCATTGATTAGAAATTGATAATTCAAAATATGCTCCTCATTGACTTACATTGTACGGTAAAACAGCTCTCTTTTAGCACAAAACGCAAACATAGCTGATTCAGACAATATAGAACATCACCAAACCCAGTACTGTTTTTTTTTTAAATAAAAATGTCAACTTCCTGTTGATTTTACTATTTGAAGATCTGGATCCGGATCCGCGGATCCAGTCCAGGTTTTCTACTTATTAAAAATGGCAAAATCTACAGGAAGTTGACATTTTTATAAAAAATAAAACAGTACTGGGTTTGGTGATGTTCTATATTGTCTGAATCAACTTTGTTTGCGTTCGTTTATGTGCTAAAAGAGTGACTTTGAGAGCTGTTTTACCGTACAATGTAAGTCAATGAGGAGCATATTTTGAATTATCAATTTCTAATCAATGGAGCAATTATTTTTGATTTCTTGCCCACTTTTGGAGTTACATCATGGCAAGGTAACTACACAACCCAAACCTCTACCAAAGCGGTCTTGCCCTTTAAAGCTGTATTATGTAACTGTTTACTTAGAGGATATGTTTCTGATATTATATTGTTTAAACCAGGTGGTCAGCATCCTCTTTGACATGAAGTGCCATGTCTTCATTGTCTTGATAGTCAGTGTGTCATATATATCAACATTAAGTTTAATTATGACAGCACATCAAAATGTAATATTTCCAACTGATTTTGATTGTCCATTTATAGGCTATACATAATAACCTTTATTTATTAATTTTTCTTCTTTCGAAATATTTTCTTTCACCTCAGGTTTTAATGATCATTAGACTCAGAGCAACAACCCACCTATCTCTCAGACTAAATAATAATAATATTACAATAACCCACCTATCTCTGTATCTATGTAGAATTATGTGCGGGATGTAATTTGCATACAGATGTGAGGTGACTTAATTGAATTGACTACTTTTATTTTTTTATATTTAATTTCTAAAAGAAAACAACTCTCTCTCACACTTGTGCGGGTGATCACCTTCCCCTGTGCCCATGTTGGCACCCATGCCTTATGTTGCCTACCCCTGTAGACTGATGCTAGGTTCCTTGTTTAACCTGTGATCCTAGTTTACTGAGACACTACACTGTCTCTCTGTATTCTATGATCCTATAGTTTACTGAGACACTACACTGTCTCTGTGTATTCTATGATCCTATAGTTTACTGAGACACTACACTGTCTCTCTGTATTCTATGATCCTATAGTTTACTGAGACACTACACTGTCTCTCTGTATTCTATGATCCTATAGTTTACTGAGACACTACACTGTCTCTGTATTCTATGATCCTATAGTTTACTGAGACACTACACTGTCTCTGTATTCTATGATCCTATAGTTTACTGAGACACTACACTGTCTCTGTGTATTCTATGATCCTATAGTTTACTGAGACAGTACACTGTCTCTGTGTATTCTATGATCCTATAGTTTACTGAGACACTACACTGTCTCTGTATTCTATGATCCTATAGTTTACTGAGACACTACACTGTCTCTATGTATTCTATGATCCTATAGTTTACTGAGACACTACACTGTCTCTCTGTATTCTATGATCCTATAGTTTACTGAGACACTACACTGTCTCTGTGTATTCTATGATCCTATAGTTTACTGAGACACTACACTGTCTCTCTGTATTCTATGATCCTATAGTTTACTGAGACACTACACTGTCTCTGTATTCTATGATCCTATAGTTTACTGAGACACTACACTGTCTCTGTATTCTATGATCCTATAGTTTACTGAGACACTACACTGTCTCTATGTATTCTATGATCCTATAGTTTACTGAGACACTACACTGTCTCTGTATTCTATGATCCTATAGTTTACTGAGACATTACACTGTCTCTCTGTATTCTATGATCCTATAGTTTACTGAGACACTACACTGTCTCTGTATTCTATGATCCTATAGTTTACTGAGACACTACACTGTGTCTGTATTCTATGATCCTATAGTTTACTGAGACACTACACTGTCTCTGTATTCTATGATCCTATAGTTTACTGAGACACTACACTGTGTCTGTATTCTATGATCCTATAGTTTACTGAGACACTACACTGTCTCTGTATTCTATGATCCTATAGTTTACTGAGACACTACACTGTCTCTATGTATTCTATGATCCTATAGTTTACTGAGACACTACACTGTGTGTGTATTCTATGATCCTATAGTTTACTGAGACACTACACTGTCTCTCTGTATTCTATGATCCTATAGTTTACTGAGACACTACACTGTCTCTGTATTCTATGATCCTATAGTTTACTGAGACACTACACTGTCTCTGTGTTCTATGATCCTATAGTTTACTGAGACACTACACTGTCTCTGTATTCTATGATCCTATAGTTTACTGAGACACTACACTGTCTCTGTATTCTATGATCCTATAGTTTACTGAGACACTACACTGTCTCTCTGTATTCTACGATCCTATAGTTTACTGAGACACTACACTGTCTCTCTGTATTCTATGATCCTATAGTTTACTGAGACACTACACTGTCTCTGTGTATTCTATGATCCTATAGTTTACTGAGACACTACACTGTCTCTCTGTATTCTATGATCCTATAGTTTACTGAGACACTACACTGTCTCTGTGTATTCTATGATCCTATAGTTTACTGAGACACTACACTGTCTCTGTGTATTCTATGATCCTACAGTTTACTGAGACACTACACTGTCTCTGTGTATTCTATGATCCTATAGTTTACTGAGACACTACATTGTCTCTGTATTCTATGATCCTATAGTTTACTGAGACACTACACTGTCTATGTATTCTATGATCCTATAGTTTACTGAGACACTACACTGTCTCTCTGTATTCTATGATCCTATAGTTTACTGAGACACTACACTGTCTCTCTGTATTCTATGATCCTATAGTTTACTGAGACACTACACTGTCTCTGTATTCTATGATCCTATAGTTTACTGAGACACTACACTGTCTCTGTATTCTATGATCCTATAGTTTACTGAGACACTACACTGTCTCTATGTATTCTATGATCCTATAGTTTACTTTGGTTGGTTGGCTGGCTGGCTGGCTGGTTCCCTGGTTGGGTCTAGTTGGTTGGTTGGTTGGTTGGTTGGTTGGTTGGCTGGCAGGCTGGTTCCCTTGTTGTGTTGGGTTGGTTGGTTGGTTGACTGGCTGGCTGGCTCTGATCTGTAAGTGTTCAGATGGTCACTGTCTCATGGTGACTGTTTGCAGTGGTGGAAAAAGTACTGCATTTTTTAAATGTAAGTACAAGTATCAATACCATCATGTAGAAATACTCTGTTACAATGATTGAATGAATTATAAACATTAATGGATGAAGGCTGGTGTGTGTTGGGAGTGTTAATGTCTGATCTCCCGCGGCGGCCCAAATGAATCCACAGCATGAAGAATAACCTGCTGGTCAAAGGTTTGGAGCGTCTGGTTTACATCCTCAACCCAGGATATATATATATGTAGATCTGCTATTTCAAATCGCCAATGCAGCCAGATCTGCAATCCTATCTGAATGATTGTTAAAGCAGTTTGTTTAAATTAGTTAATAAAATGTTATATTTTCACAGGGATTATTTATTAGTGTGTTAGATGCTGGAGTGGATACATTGTGTCCAGATGCCTGTCAGACGGTCAGACAATGCTGCTCCACAGGTCTACAATGGAACAAACGGGTTCAGCCTATATATATATATATATATATATATATATATATATATATATATATATATATATATATATATATATATATATATATATATATATATATATATATATATATATATATATATATATATATATATATATATATATATATATATAAACTTTCCTGTTGGTTATTATCTACAAGTCTTGAGTCAATTACATGAACATAATCTGTTATTAAAACATGAATATATTGATACATGTTGAATATTGGAATTTCTGTTTATTCTCTCTATATGTTGTATCGTATTTTTTATAAATCTATTTCATCTCCATATCTCCACCTTCAATTAATAAAAAGCAACTCTGTCTACATGATCTGAAGGTTGTGTGTTCAAATCCTCCTGCTTTACTCTGAAGCATGTTTTGAACACAAACCTCCAGAAACCACACTTAAAGCACTAATAGAAACATGTGTAACGTGTGGAGGAGACATAAGGCAGAGGATAGTTGGTGGACACCTCTGTGGGCTTTGGCACAGAAAGCCACACGGTGAACGGGGCCACAGGTTCGATTCCCATCTCTGCAAGCAAGGCCACATGTTCAAGTCCAGCCTAGCACCGGCACCGAAGCCAATACTCATGGATGTACTCAGTACAGTGGGGGTGTTGTTTCCACACAGTAAAAGTGGGGGTTATGGCAAAATAAATAACACCCACTTGAACCTTTATGTAACCAAAAGGTAACGATGACAATCAGGTGAGGTCACTTCCTCCCACCTCACTGATTGATGTCTGTGTCAGTGGTGGAAAGAGTACTCACATTTCTTACTTGGGTAAAAGTATTAATACTACATTGTGGAAAGTCCAAGTAAAAAGTCCAAGTAAAAGTCCGGAATTAAAATTGTACTTGAGTAAAAGTGCAAAAGTATTGGTATCAAAATGTACTTAAAGTACCAAAAAAAAAATGAAAATAGCCTATGTATAAAATAGGGTTTTAAAATATAATAATTTATATCTGCAAAGTAACTAGTAACTAAAGTTTTCAAATAATTGTAGTGGAGTAAAAGTACAATATTTGACTCTGAGATGTAGTGGAGTAGAAGTAAAAGTATAGATAATTGGAAATACTCCAGTAAAGTAAAAAAAATACCTCAAAATTGTACTTAAGTACAGTACTTGAGTAAATGTTCTTAGTTACTTACTTAGTAACAAAAAACAGTGACTTGTCATGGACAGAGTGGAAAACTGCTCTTTGGACGCCATCTAGTGGCCATCAGCAGACATGTGTCTGGAGATTATTATGGATCTATAAATCAGTTGTTCTCAAACTTTTTCATGTCAAGGTCAAGGACCCCCTACATTAATGTATGCATTTGGCCACGGACCCCCATCTGAAAATATGTTGTGCCAGGGACCCCAGAAGAGAAGATTTATGTTAAGAAATTCAACATTATTCAAACTTTTCCAAACATTTTAGAGATTTTTTTCAAAACATTAAAAACATATCAGATCTACAAGCTCACCGCGTGCCACAAAGTGACAAGACGCGCGGTGAGCTTGTAGATCTGATCTTTTTTGAAAAGCCAAAGTATAAAATGTGGAGCTTTCTGACTCCACACATAACAGGTGTCCTTGAGAGAGTTCCAGGGGGTCCCCGGCTAAATGATGGATAGTTAGGAACCAAATGGACCCTTATGGGTCTGTAACTCTGAGAGTGTACAAATAGAACCAAATGGACCCTTATGGGTCTGTAACTCTGAGAGTGTACAAATAGAACCAAATGGACCCTTATGGGTCTGTAACTCTGAGAGTGTACAAATAGAACCAAATGGACCCTTATGGGTCTGTAACTCTGAGAGTGTACAAATGGAACCAAATGGACCCTGACCATTTGGTTCCATTTGTACACTCTCAGAGTTAAATTAACATTGATTTTACAATATAAATTGGGGTCCCAGATATATAAATGCCATTAAATGGGGGTCCGTAGCCCTAATACATGTCAAACTGGGGGTCCTTGAAATCAAAATGGTTGAGAATCACTGCTAGAGCCGTAAAAAATCTTCTCTTATGGGGGTCCCTGGCACATATTGTCAAATGGGGGGTCCGCGGGGGCTAATAAGTGTCAATTTGGGGGTCCCACCCTGACATGAAAAAGTTTGAGAACCACAGGTGTAGATGGTTTAGTGTTGATGACTGACAGCAGTCTGGGGGGATCAATTCACTCTGCAGGTTGAACATCCGGTCAGAAAACGGAAACGGAAATAGTGCGTCCATGTTAGTTGAACGTGTTCACCTGACACACCGGATTCAGTAGGCGGGGCTTTGGACCGGATGTGAATACGGGTTTAAAAAGGACGCAGGCGCACGACGCTCGTTTGCTTTGAATTGTTTGGTGTGCAGCGCGCCCACTGTGCTCTGTAGAAGGTAATTTATATCAACATGACACGTTTTTATCCACCAATATTTCAAGCTTTCAAGGTGTTCTAGGACTGTGAATTATGATGACACCAACATGGATAAATATGTGAAATATTGTGTTTTATAACCGATGGAGAAAATGCATCAAACTAGCCAGTATTATAGAGTCTGACTTGAAATGAAATGTATAAATCCATAAAATAACATCTATTATAGTCTTGATCCAAGGCTATCATCAAACAAACATTTGTTCCAAATGGTCACTAAACTAAATTTTCACTTAAAGTTTAAACCTTAAACCACACTCACTGTGAGGGGGTTTGTAGATCTAATCCCGCCATATATACATTAATGTGCGTTTATCATCTATTTAAGCTTTGGATCAAGACGGTCAGGGATTTTATTGATGGTGATCGAGTCTGATGTTTGTTGGTAGTTTTAAACGGCTCATAAATCCCCATAAATGAACCCAATCCAACACATAAAAGCGTTTAAACCCAAAGACACGGATGTTACCCTTCCATACGGGTCTGTTGTGTTCCATAATATTATGTAGAGTTTAATAAATAAGTGTTTTAATCCCGTGTGTCGGAACGCCGTTCTATTTCCTCGTTTACATAGAGTGTAGTACCTGCGTTCACCTGCTGCAACAGCGCCACTTACCAAATAGTTTGTGGTTCTGTGTTTAAGGCTCGTGCGTCTACATTTATGTATGCATTGTAAATATAAAGGGATTATCTTAAAGCCACAGATGTTATCCGTACATACGGGGTGTTAGTGTTCAGTTAATGTTCAGTATAGTTTAATAAAGAAGTGTTTTAATCCCGTCTGTGGATGAACGTCATTGTATTTCCTGGATTACATGGGGTGTAATACCGGCGTTCACCTGCTGCAACAGCGCCACTTACACCCATTGAATGATATATATACAGCAGTTGTTCTCAAACTTTTTAATGTCAAGGACCCCCAAATTGACACTTATTGCCCACGGGCCCCCATTTGAAAAGATAAGCCAGGGACCCCCATAAGAAGATTTTTTACGGCTCTAGCAGTGATTCTCAACCATTTTAATTTCAAGGACCCCCAGTTTGACCTGCATTAGGCTACGGACCCCCATTTAATGGCATTTCTATCTCTGGGACCCCAATTCATATTGTAAAATCAATGTTAATTTAACTCTGTGAGCGTACAAATGGAACCAAATGGACCTGTTAGGGTCCATTTGGTTCCATTTGTACGCTCTTAGAGTTACAGATAAGAGATAAGGGTCCATTTGGTTCCTATCCATCATTTAGCAGGGGACCCCCTGGAACCCCCTCAAGTACCCCCGGGGGTCCCCGGACCCCACTTTGAGAACCAATGATATACAGTGATGGTCAGACAGACCAGATTGAAACATTTATTAATTGAATAATGTTGAATATTACTGAACATAAAGGGTCCGTATGGTGGGATAACATCTGTGGCTTTGGGATAAACACTTTATATCTAGAATGTATACATTTATGGATTTATGTTTGCTGTGGTGTAAAGTAACTAAGTATATGTACTCAAGTAGAATGTTTAGGTATTTTTTACTTTACTGGAGTATTTTCAGTACTTTTACTTCTACTCCACTACATCTCAGAGGCAAATATTGTGCTTTACTCCACTACAATTATTTGAAAACTTTAGTTACTACCGTAGTTATATATCTAAATTATTACGTTATAAAACATACGTTAACCACTTTAGCCCTATTTAATACCTAGGCTATTTGAAAATAGCAGATCTACAAGCTCACAACGCGTCGCGATGTGTCGCGATCGTAGATCTGCTATTTTCAAACATTTTAGTACTTTTACTTTTGGTACTTTTAGTACATTTTGATACCAATACTTTTGTACTTTTACTCAAGTAAATTTTGAATTCCGGACAATTACTTGTAACAGAGTACTTCTACATTGCAGTATTGATACTTTTTACTTAAGTAAAACATTTGAGTACTTTTCCCACCTCTGTGTGAAAGCCTAAGGATAGAGATAACAGAGCTACGTTGTAACATAACACTCAGGCAGGAGAATAAGTAATCTAAAGTAAATATCCATATCAAAATCCATAACAAATCTATGAGTCTTGATCCAATGCTAAGATGAAACTATAATATGGTCTCTATCGGGAGGAAACCTCAGAATGTCACAAAACTGTTACTTTTCAGGATTCAAAAATGGCAAAAGTAGCAGATCTACAAGCTCAAAACATGTTGCTTTGTGCGTTTCAAGCTTGTAGATCTGCTACTGTTGATGCTTTTATGCGACGCTGTAGTGTGATCAAATAGGACACGAGGTTCCTGCCCGACAACAACAAACGTATACTTGACACTATAGCATACATGGGCAACCGGCGGCCCGGGGGCCACATGCGGCCCCCACCTTCACTTAATGTGGCCTGCAGGTTAATAGTGATATATTATTGATTTCAGCTGTTATGATTCCAAACATGCAATCATGACCCGCTTTAATTACTCCAGTCTATATTATCAGTTTAAAGGAGTAGTTCACCCAAAACAATTCTTATTTTCTATCAATTACACACCCCATGAAGCCTTGAATTCATGGAGATTTTTTTGTTTTTGTCGCATTCCTAAGACAATAATTTGATTACCAACGGTCTATCCGGTAGGAGACACAAAGTCTCCTTTGAGTCTCCTACCGGATACATAAGGATCTTTATTATCATCAAATTATTGGCTTAGGAATGCGACAAAAACTAAGAAATCTCCATGAATTCAAGGCTTCATGGGGTGTGTAATTGATAGAAAATAAGTAATTTTTTGGGTGAACTACTCCTTTAAGGACTTTATGTCCAATGTATTTGTATTTAAGTTCATAAAGTTAACTTAAGTATAACTAAATGTATTGGAAATTAAATTAAGAAAATACTTTTCAGGATTCAAATTAAAAAGTATGAAAAAATAATTCAGGATTCCAATTCCAAAATAGCAGATCTACAAGCTCAAAACGCGTCGCGACGTGCTTTGAGCTTGTAGATCTGCTATTTTTGCTACTTTTGTGTGACATACTAGAATGACGAATTTCATTTACGGAAAAAGTAGAAAAATAAGGAGATAATTAAATGTATATTATAATAAAATAAGAGAGTCTGCCCGACAGCAACAATATGCAATGTGTCCCTCTGGAGTGAGTGTGTAAATATAGTGGCCCTCTACATCATCAAAGTTGCATCACCCCTGCACTATAGCCTACTTAAAAACTCGATTTTTTTATTATTATTATTAAATATTATACAATATTTTAAATGTAATGTTGGTGTATATCTGTGTCTTGCAGGTTAATCATGTGGTGACCTTCAGCAGAGTGGACTAAATCTACTTCATACAGTGAGTTAAAAACGCTGAGTCATGGCTTCTAGCTATGACTCAGCGTTTGACTCACTGTATGAGTTCTAAAGCGAATGCCCTGGATGGATGGAGTCATCAGGAGATAGCTGGTAATAGAGTGTCTGTAACTCAGGACAAGGGGCTTGAAGATGGAACCTCGATGGAGTCGACGCAGCAACGAGCCCTGAGAGCTGAAACGTATAACGGTGCCAACGAACGCTCTCCGTTGAGATACAAGGCGTACGGTGCTCGGGACGTGGTGCCATACAACCTACGCGGCTCTATTAATACCAGCTATCTTCAACCACGCGGCGGGAGACCCCACACGGTACGTACCTGGATCACACCTGGCCAGTATGAACTATAGGGCTGTGTCACCATTAAGACAGGGAACGCATCTGTGTCAAATGGCAGATATACAAGCTCATAGTGCCGCGCTATGAGCTTGTAGATCTGCTATTTTTTATAGCAGATCTACAAATCTTGAATTTGTGCAAATCATTGAATTTATATATTTTTTAACTAACATTCTTAACTAAAATCTTTGCTTCTGGAACAAAATATTTTGACATGGGGGGGTCTGCGGGGGTCTGAGGATTTCTACATTTGTAGAATCCCCCCAGAAGCAAAGATTTTAGTTACAAATGTTCGCTTAAAAAAAATAATATATATATTCAAAGATTTGCACAAAAAGATCACGATTTCTTTCGAAGAAATTGCAGATCTACAAGCTCATAGCGCGGCTCTCTGTACCGCGCTACGAGCTTGTAGATCTGCAATGTTTGAATAGCCTAAAGAAATCTAAAAATGACACGGATGCGTTCACGGTCTTAAAGGGTTAATGATTTAATTGTGTTTGGCGTTGAACATTGGAACATGTGAATGCAATTATTTTTTCCGCGCTTTTAGGCTTCTTAAACACAAGTTGCACAAGGCAGATATGACAAATAATAATATACATAATTTAATTACTCTTATACTTTCAAAAAAACACATTAATAGTGGAATTAGCGGAGTGGAAATGGACGATCTACAAGCCCAACGTGACACGTTTTGGTCGGAGCTGGTAGATCTGCTATTCCCACAATAAAATAAAAAAACGTTTGAAAATATATGAACATGGTAACGATTATGACGATTGTGCAAAACTTTGCGAGCATTATGTATGTCAATGTGACGGGTCTAGTAAAACCCTAGAGTCATATTGGAAATAAATTGGGCCTCTTCCTCACTTCCCTTCACAGGTGTTACCAATGATGCTAATGAAGGCTCTATTCCAAATGGACCCTTCCGGGTGTGTAACTCTGAGTGTACAGGTGGAAACACATTGCAGTCCATTTGGTTCCATCTGTACACTGAGTTATGGGGGTCCTTTGAGAACCACTGTGCTACACTAAATAGAGCAGAGCCTTCATCAGTATCATTGGTAACATATGTGAAGGAAGTAAGGAAGAGGCCCAATCCTTGGCCAAATGGATATTCATTTTGGGGTCCTTGATATGAAAACTTTTGAGAGCCGCTGTCTTTAGTTGTTTCTGGAACTTGATGAAATGATAAAATGGTTTGCAAAATTTGCTAAATGGTGTTAAAGGGATAGTTCACCCCCAAAATGACTTATTTTTCCTATGTATTAGTCACCCCATGGAGACTTGAATTCATGGATATGTTTTTGTTTTTGTCTCATTCCAATAATTTGATGACCGGCAGCGGTTCCGGTAGGAGACACAAAGAGTCTCCTTTGTGTCTCCTACCGGAACCGCTGCCTACCGGTCCATAATTGAAGTCTCCATGGGGTGACTAATCGATAGAAAAGAAGTGTGTTTTTGGGTGAACTATCCCTTTAAGTAATGTAAAGTATACATGATGTGAACATGTACGGTACATCATTATCAGACCTAAATGTACCTTTAACTTACTAACTTACTGTTTTTTTTCATTATCGTCTACTCAGGCTTTTGTGAGCCCCGCCCCCAGACCGTTTTTAAGTTGCTTGATTCAGTATTTAGACTTTTGATATTCATTTCATTTTCCTATACAAACCATTATAACTTCAAATTCAATTTTTAGATTCAGTTAGATTCATCAAAAACACCCGTCCTTGGTTCTGGTGACTCACCCCGCCCTCCTAATACGTGAGGGGGTGTGTTTTTTTGATAACTTTTTTCATTTATTTTAAATATTGTTTTTGGTCTTAAAAACACGGCCCCCTCGCGTATTAGTAGGTCAGGATGAGTCACCAGAACCAAGGACGGGTGTTTTTGATGAATCTAAAATGTTAAAAATTGAGTTTGAAGTTATAATGAGTTTGTATAGGAAGGGGGCGTGTCTGATAAAATCAATATCAAATATCTAAATACTGAATCAAGCAACTTATAAACTGTCTGGGGGGCTCACTAAAGCCTGAATGGACGATTAAATGACCAAAAGTTTTTTTGAAAGTGAAATATCCCTTTAAATTACTTAATTACTTAATTTGAGGAATAGAAATGGCCAATTACACATTGAAGGGCCCACTTTTCCCGGGTGCCTAATCTTCTGGTTACAAAATCGCACATTTGTTTGAGGTAATCGCTATTCGTTTCTATGTTTGAAAAATGTTCATTTATTTTCAAACATGTTCATAAAATGGAGGAAATGGCCGATCTACGCGCCGCGATCGCAGTAAAATCTTCCCTGTTTACGAAGCTTAAAAGCCAGCAATTCTTTTTTATGTTCAATGCCAAACAAACACAATTTAAATCGTTAATCGCAATTATTTGTGACAATTACTCAAGTAAAATGCCATAATGGTGACACAGCCCTGTCAGAGACAAGCTTATGGCTCTACAGACCATCATGGCTTCCAAAATGTCACCCTGTAAGGCCTGCTCAACTCAACGTTTTTGTTTGCTTTTTTGTGTCTTTACAGAACATGAAGATGGTAGGAACACCTTGCTGCTGCTGCTTGCTGTGTGCAGTGAAGATGGCAGGAAGGTAGGAACCTTTTGATTGCAGCTGCTGCTTGTTAAGGGGGCTACATGCTACATGCTACCATACCATGTATTTGGTCATTTGCGTCGTCTATCGTTTCACGTCATTTGCATCGCGTCATTTGTGGGTAAAGCTTCATCACGTCGGTCCACATCACATAGGACCATGTGCCTTTATGTGATGTGGATTTATGTGATTTTATTTATTGTTTCACGTAATTTGCGTCAAAAGCTTTGGTCACATCGGTCCACATCACATACGACCATATGTGGTCGTAACTTCTCCTCTTTTCCTCTATTCTTTGCTTTAATAAAGCAATGACACAATTATTTGTTTTTGTTTACTTTTGTGTCTGAGTTATTTGATCGATTTCTTGTCTTAGAAAAACACTTTCTTATTTCGTTCTTCTTGCCTGTCTATTGCACTAGTTCTTCACTAGTGGTTTATGTGTGTACAAATGTATGTGATGTGGAGGTATGTGATTTATGTCTGGTATCATTATGGTAGCATGTAGCCTCATTAACACTGTGTTTACAGCCATCTATGCTGTAGGTCTGTGCAAACTAACAGAGAAAGCAAATGATGTCCTTTTTGTCATTTGCTTCCTTTCTTAGTGTTTTTTTTATTTCATTTGCCGTTTGAGTCGTGGCTGCTGTTGAAGGTAAGTGATAGTAGTGACACGGTCTATCATTGGTTGTCGGGCAGAAACCTTGTATCTCCATGTATATGTATATATATATATATATATATATATATATATATATATATATATATATATATATATATATATATATATATATATATATATATATATATATATATATATTTTTTTTTTCTTTTACTTGGTCATACTACAGTGTCACACACTAAAGCAGTACAAATAGCCGATCTACAAGCTCACAACGCAAAGATCATGATAATTACATTGGATCCATTGGAACACAGGTTCTTTTTTGTGTCCATTTTTAAAAAGTAACAGTTTTGGACATACAAGGTTTCTACCTGACCTCCATACTTTAGCTTTCCCTCTTTTCTCTATTATTTGCTTTAATAAAGTTATTAGTTTTTGTTTTCGTGTGTGTCTTTGATTACTCAGAATAACAATCTTTATAAAGTCTATTTCATTTCTTTCTTCTTGCCTGTCTATTGCACTAGTTCTCCACTAGTGGTTTTTGTGTGTACAAATGGAACCAAATGGACCTGTGTACTGACAGCATACAGTATACGTATACTAGGCTGTTTATGTAGTGACAGGGTACAGTATACGTATGCTAGGTTGTATAATATAGTGACAGGGTACAGTATATGTGGCTCTTGGTCACATAGTTAAACCTATTTGTGCTATTTTTGATAAAGTAAAAAATATAGCTTTTTTGCCCTGTCATAGTATCAAGTAAATTTTTTTTTAGTCTTAACCGTAAGTGTCGTTCGCGTTGCGCCGCTTGCGTTGCGTCACTTAACGGGTGGCGGGCCAGCGTTTTGCGTCCAATGCCCGTCATTCGTGAAGAATATTAAGTAAGAAGGGACTGGAGTGTTTTTTTATTATTGGTTGACGGCCAGCATTTATGTGATTTATGTCTCGTATCGCTGCGCGTCATTTGCGTCGCTTAATTTGATTTGCGTCGTGTCTCAGGATTTCACGTATGTAATATGCAGGTAAGTCTTCATCACGTCAGCCCACATCACATAAGCCCATGGTGTAGTGTAGTGTAGTATGTGATGTGGATTTATGTGATGTAGCCTATTTGTTGTGTCATTTCACAACATATGCGGGTAACGCTTCATATTTGATTTGTGTCGTGTCTTATCATTTCACGTCACGTCCGTCATGTAAGGTAAGTCTTCATCACGTCAGCCCACATCACATATGACCATACAGGGGCCGTATGTGATGTGGATTGATGTGATGTATGTGTTGTGTTGTGTCATTTCACAACATATGCGGGTAAAACTTCATCACGTTAGTCCACGTCACATATGAACATATGTGGAGGTATGTGATGCATGTCGTCCTTAACGTCGCGTGTCGTTTCACGTCATTTAATTCGCGTTGTACCGTTTCAGGTTATTTGCGTGTAAAGCTTCATCACGTCAGGCCACATCACATTACTGGTCGTATGTGATGTGGACATGTGATTGTGTGATTATTTAACGACATTTGCGGATAGCTCGTCATTCACATCGGTCGGCAATGTTTTCTTTTAGGCGAGGTACGCCGTTGTTTAGGTCAGAACAGGAAGAGCTGTAGGGCAGTGTTTATCAACCCTGGAAAACGTCCCAATTTTGGGCCGGGGCTACTGCTGAGGTGTGCCGCGCCGTTTTTTTTTTTTTTAAACAATAATAATAATCAGGCATGCAAACAGCCCTGAGGTGAAAAGGGTGACAACATGCTGGTTTTTTTCGGGTCAGGTGTCACACTATTGCCCTATTTGGATTCAAAACGGCTAGTGGAAGCTGAAAAGCTACAAGTTGGCATGTCTGAATAATGCAAAAACAGAAATATTTGTTTGCATTTGCTTTTTTTCTCCCCCATATATTTTCATGATAAAAAAGTGCGTATCGTATCGAAGTTGTGCCCAGTATCGTTTCGTGAAATTAGTGGCACACCCCTAGTGTGTGTATATAGATATACCGTATGCCAGGTGTGCCTTGGCACAAAAAAGGTTGATATACACTGCTGTAGGTCCATCAATCATATGCATTTAATCACTTTGGTTATTCCTGTTGCTTGTGTTGTATGTTGTGTACTAATGCCATTCATAGTGTTGTATGTTGTTTACTAATGTCATTCATAGTGTTGTATGTTCTTCATGCTGTTGCTGTATTACTGATATTGGCACAATTGATTTTGCGTTGCGTCATTTGCGGATAAAACTTCCACATCACATATGACCAGTATGTGATGTGAAGGTGTGCGACGGATGTCGGCATGTGCATCACGTATAGTTACTCGTTATTTGTGCCGTCATTTGCGAGTAAAACTTCATCACGTCAATCCACATCACATAATAATAATAATAAAATTAATATAAACAATACATATGACCAGTATGTGATGTGGACATCGTTTCACGTTATTTGCGGACAATGCTCGTCATTTGGCAGGAGAATAATGAAGTAAATGGACTGATGCTGGACTGAGACTGATGCAGAGAACGTGAAGCAAAGAATGCTGCTGCCATTGCGTCATATGCGCCTCGTATAATTTATGTCAATCATCCACAAATGACGTAAGTATACGAGTATCTCTATCTCTCTATCCCTCTTATATCTCTATCTATCCCCTTGGTGAGTAGGTTGGTGAATGTAATGCACATTACAAAGTGCTTTGGTTAAAAGCTACTATAGATAAATGCACCATGTAAATTGTAAACTTTGAATTGAACTCATAGGCATCAGCTAGCAGCCACTGTGACACTGTGTGAGGCACTTCAGTCACTGTAGACTGTATTACTTCTGGAAAATAAAATGAACATTAGTCATAACTGTGTGATTGCATTCTAAACATTACAATCATAACTGATGTCATTCAAAATTTGTAAGCTCTATATTTAACAGCTACCAGGCATTGTGTCACTGCAGAGGTTCCCAAACCTTTTAGCTCAGGACCCAAACTAGTGAAAATAATAGATTTGCAAGCTCACAACAAGCATGTAAATCTATTTTCACGTCTTTTTTTTGTTTCTAATTTATTGCTTAGATTTGTTTTTCACAAAATGGCACATGTTCTATTTTTGCTTGCTTCTTATATGTACTTTTAATTCATTTTAATTTTACTATTTGACCCAGGAAGAACAGTCACTAATGAATCTGGATCTGAAATTAACAATAAACAAAACAATGGCAAAAACACACTGGGATGTGAACATTCCAGTGTAAGGATTATCATAACTTTTAGCTCGAGACCCAAAAGACGTGTGATGTCTCCCTGGGACCTATTGAGAATAGCAGATCTACAAGCTTGGCTTGTAGATCTGCTATTTTCACTACTCTTATTTTAATGTTGTAAATGGAATTTCTTTGATTTTCGTTTTTAAATGTATCGGGTTCTTTTGAAACATGAGAACTTTTTACTTCTCTAAATGTTTTATTTTATTCTTGTAAAAAAAAATTAGGAAAACTCCTTAGACAGAGACTAAGAAAATATATTTGTATTTTATTTGTTTCATGTTCATAAAGTGCTCCAAGTGCTCACAGTGTAAAGTGCAGCAACACACATTTAGGTCATAGGACCATCGTCAGTGCTATATCATCAGATCTAATCATTTGCGGTTAAAGCTTCATCACGTCAGTCCACATCACATAATGACCGTAGTGTAGTGTAGTGTAGTATGTGATGTGGATTTGTGTGTTGTCATTTGCTCAAAGCCTCATTATTCACGGCGGTCAGTAGGCGAGGCACGGTCGATGGTCCTTTGACCCAAACGTTTGCTGCTGCACTTTTCACTTTTAGCACTTGGGGCTCTTTATGAGCATGAAAAAATAAAATGCCAATTTATTTTTCTTAGTCTCTGTCTAGGGTGTTTTCCTTAAGGTTTTTGTGGAGTGAGTCTTCTTCTACCGGTTTTCCTTTTGTATAAAGATGTTAACATGGCTTGATGAAATGATAAAAAAAAAAAAAAAAAAAAAAACTATTGTTGGAAGAGTCAAGATTGTATTTCACACTTGTAAGTTCTGTGGATATATATATATATTTTTTTAATAAAAAATATGATCTATGTATTGTTTACCCGATGATTAAAAGCATTATCAGGTTATTTGGAAATCCACAGATTTAAAAAGTGTTGAATAAAATAGTTTTTTTTACAATCTTAATTGTGAAACTTAATTACATTTTGCTCATGTACAGCGTGTTAATCGGTAGGGTTATGTTTTCATATGCCATAGTTGTAGATCTTTGAAATGTGTAAATCAGTGCTTCTCAACCTTATTCTGGATCTGACCATTTCACATGGCAGCCGTGTTAAGTGGACAGATGGGTGGGCCTTTTCAGAGCATGCTTTAAAGACCAATCAATCCATTGGAACTAACTTATTTATTTGGTATCACTTTTTTATATTAAATCTTAATGTTTTTGCCAATTACTTGGGCGGAGAATCACTGGTTTTAATTTCAACTAAATGTAAGTTGTATGTTAAACAAATGAAGAAAATAAATAAATATTTGCCAATATTCTTTTCCCTACTTTATGGAATTGCTTTTTTTTAAAATGTACTTTATGAAATTTGTTTGCGCTTGTGAGCTTGTAGATCTTCACTCTTGGAGATTTTCACTCTTTCTTTTCTTTATGGAATTTCTTATTTAGCATATTCTTAAAATACATTTGAATGTTTTTGATTATTTTCGTGACATCGATCTTGTAGATCGGCTATTTCCACTTTTCATAATGTTTTTGGGACATCAACAATATTCCAATATGTCATATCTGCTCCGTGCAGAACAAACATATCATTTTAAAATGTATTTAATAAATTACAATGTTCAATGAACTGTAATCCACGGCCAATTACCTGCTGGAAGCTTTGATTGATTGAATACTTTATTAACAGGTTGGGGGGGGGAAGCGCAGGGTGTTTATTTACTCATGACTCAAGAAAATGTGTCCACGACCCACAATTGAGTCCCGACCCATAACTTGGGGGAAAAGCGGACCAGGGTCCATTTGTTGCCTTAAATGTATGAGGTTCTTTTGAAATATGAGAATCTTTTTATTTCTGTAAATGTTTATTTTATTTTAAAAATTGTCGGAAACTAAAAGGAAAAAGAGGAATATTTTCTGACGGTAGCTGGTCTCAAAAACCAAGGAAAATTGGCAGACTCGCTCCATAAAAATCTGAAGGAAAACTCCTTAGACGGAGACTAAGAAAAAATATTTTTATTTTATTTTTTCCATGTTCATAAAGTGCTCCAAGGGCTCAAAGTGAAAAGTGCAGCAACACACATTTAGGTCATAGGACCATCGTCAGTGCTGTATCATCAGATGCAATCATTTGCGGTTAAAGCTTCATCACGTCAATCCACATCACATAATGACCGTAGTGTAGTGTAGTGTAGTATGTGATGTGGATTTGTGTGTTGTCATTTGCGGGTAAAGCTTCATTATTCACGGCGGTCAGTACGATGGTCCTTTGACCCAAACGTTTGCCGCTGCACTTTTCACTTTTAGCACTTGGGGCTCTTTATGAGCATGAAAAAATAAAACACCAATTTATTTTTCTTAAGTCTCTGTCTAGGGTGTTTTCCTTAATGTTTTTGTGGAGTGAGTCTTTTCTTCTACCGGTTTTCCCTCTGTATAAAGATGTTAACATGGCTTGATGAAATGATAAAATTATTTATTTTTTTGTTGGAAGAGTCAAGATTGTATTTCACACTTGTAATTTATGTGGATATTTTTGTTAAAATATGATGTATTTTTTACCCGATGATTAAATGCATTATCAGGTTTTAAAAAAAAGTGAAACAAAAAATCCACAGAGCTTTAAAAAAAGTGTTGAATAAAATAGTTTTTCCTTTAAAAATCTTAATTGTGAAACTTAATTACATGTTGCTCATATACAGAGCGTTAATCGATAGGGTTATGTTTTCATCTGCCGTAGTTGTAGATCTTTGAAATGTGTAAATCAGTGCTTCTCCTTATTCTGGATCTGACCACTTAACGTGGCAGCCGTGTTAAGTGGACAGATGGGTGGGCCTTTTCAGAGCATGCTTTAATGACCAATCAATCCATTGGAACTAAATTTATTTCACTTTTTTATATTAAATCTTAATGTTTTTGCCAATTACTTGGGCGGAGAATCACTGGTTTAAATTTCAACTAAATGTAAGTTGTATGTTAAATAAATGAAGAAAATAAATGTTTGCTAATATTTTTTTCAATTTACTTTATGAAATGTGTTTGCGCTTGTGAGCTTGTAGATCTTCACTCTTGTAGATTTTCACTCTATTTTCTTTTCTGGAATTTCTTATTTAGCATTTTCTTAAAATACATTATTTTTTGAATGTTTGATTATTTTCGTGACATTGATCTTGTAGATCGTATATTTTCACTTTTCATAATGTTTTTGGGACATCAACAATATTCCAATATGTCATATCTGCTCCATGCAGAACAAACGGATATCATTTTCAAATGTATTTGATAAATTACACTGTTCAATGAAGTTAAATCCACGGCCAATTACCTGCTGGAAGCTTTGATTGAATACTTTAACAGGTTCGGTGGGGGGGGGGTTTATTTACTCATGACCCAAGAAAATGTGTCCACGACCCACAATTGAGTCCCGACCCATAACTTGGGAAACAGCAGACCAGGGTCCATTTGTTGCCTTAAATGTATGAGGTTCTTTTGAAATATGAGAACTTTTTATTTAAAAAATTGTTGGAAACTAAAAGGAAAAAGGTGGTCTCAAAAACAAAGGAAAACTGGCAGAAATAAAGACTCACTCCACAAAATCCTTAAGGAAAACTCTTTAGACAGAGACTAAGAAAATCTATTTTTATTTTATTTTGTCATGTTCATAAAGTTCTCCAAGTGCTCAAAGTGAAATGTGCAGCAACACATTTAGGTCATAGGACCATCGTCAGTGCTGTATCATCAGATCTAATCATTTGCGGTTAAAGCTTCATTACGTCAGTCCACATCACATATGACCATAGTGTGTAGTGTAGTGTAGTATGTGATGTGGATTTACGTCTCGTATCATTTTCGCGTAATTTGATTTGCGTCTCCTTATTTCACGTCACAGTCATTTGCAGGTAAGTTTTCATCACGTCAGTCCACATCACATATGACCACAGGCCCTGTATGTGATGTGGATTTATGTGTTGTCATTTGCGGGTAAAGCTTCATTATTCACGCCGGTCAGTAGGCGAGGCACTGACGATGGTCCTTTGACCCAAACGTTTGCTGCTGCACTTTTCACTTTTAGCACTTGGAGCACTTTATGTGCATGAAAAAATAAAACACTTATATATTTGCTTAGTCTCTGTCTAAGGAGTTTTCCTTAAGGTTTTTGGGGAGTGAAAACATGGCTACCTATTTATGGTCTGTTCATGAATTTTCCATGGCCAGTCATTTGGGATCAATGTAAGTAGAAAAAAGGCTGTTATTTTAGTCAGGACTTGTCCTTTAACATGGTAGCCGTGTTAAGTGGTTAAACTAAATTGGTAAAGGATGAACTGTGACGGGATAGATGAGGGAGGTCAGCAAGAGTTTTTTTTTTGCAAATATTAATTTGAATATCTGTTAGTTTATTGTATCTATTATCTGTATTTTGTTTTAGTTTCTCCTTTTTTATTGTTGTACTCTTATTGACATGTATTTTGTGCTATTGTTTTCCTGTTTTCTTCTTGGTCGTCATGACTTCATAGGCCTGTCAAAATTACATAATAGCATTAGTCTTTGATGGATAATATCATTGGAAATTACGTAATATTTGCACAAAAAAATGACTTGTTTCGCTAGCACTTTCAGTTGTAATGTACGTTTTGTTTTAACTTCCATTTACTGTATTTTAATGTGATGTTTTTTTATTTGAATTGTATTTATTGTTTATTTATTGTATAAAAGGCGCTATATCACTAAACATTACCGTATCTAATCTCAATAGGCTCATTATCTGTAACTGTACAGCTGTGCTGCTTCAGTAGTAATTGTAGTGGAGTAAAAGTACAATATTTGCAACTGAGATGTGGTGGAGTAGAAGTAAAAGTTCTGAAAATTGGAAATACTCCAGTAAAGTAAAAAATCTGATGCTCAGATGCTGGGTTCATTTGTTTGTTCAGTTGACCTGGCATCCTATAGTTTCTATGTACAGATTTATTATTTTTTATTATACTGTTTAGACTGATGCTAGGTTCTTGGTTTACCTGTGATCCTAGTTTACTGAGACACTACACTGTCTCTGCATTCTATGCATGTGTTTACCTTGTTTATTGTAAGTCACTCTGGATAAAGAGTATAGATGAATAGCTACATTGTAAATTGTGAAGTGACTTTACTGTTGAAATGTAAATGTGTGAATGGTACCATGTGATTGTAAATGACAACAAAACAAAAACAAGGCTCTGGTGTGGTTCTCCTGGTTTACCGGGATGGGGTTCAATTCCCTGCAGTGCCCTAATCATAGTGTTGTATTTACCCTTATGTGGTTTGTTTTATTCTTTATGTTCATAGTGTTGTATTTACCCTTTACATGGTCTGTTTTATTCTTTATGTTCATAGTGTTGTATTTACCCTTTACATGGTCTGTTTTATTTTTTATGTTCATTGTGTTGTATTTACCCTTACGTGGTCTGTTTTATTCTTTATGTTTTTCATAGTAGTCCTCGATTATTCGAATAGTAGACTAATCAGTCGAGGGGTGTCTGAGTCGACTGCCAAGCTTTTAGTCTATGAAGAAAAAGTTATTTTTATTATTCGACAGAGATTGGCCTAGTTTGTTATTTTAATTAACTAATAGTTTGCCAAAAATAGGATATACATCATGATTTATTGGGAGAAACCAAGCAAGTATCAGACACTAAGCACCCCTACAGCCCAAATGGAATGTTCCTCTATTGCATAACATATTTGCATGATTTGACTGAGATGATTCGTGATTCGTCTTTTTTCTTCTTTTTTTTTTGGTGCCGCATTAGTCGACTGCCAGTCGACTATTGGCATTTAGTCGCCAATCAGATTCGACTATATAAATCCTTGGTCGGGGACAGGCCTAGTTCATAGTGTTGTATTTACCCTTACATGGTTTATTTTTTATGTTCATTGTGTAGGGTTTGGATCCTTCATTATAATTGTTGATGACCAAATGGACCATTACAGGTCTGTAACTCTTTAGTGTACAAATGGAACCAAATGTACCCGTTATGGTGTTCGTTGAAATTTAAAGGGCAAGACCACTTTGTTAGAGTTTTGGGTTGTGTATTTACCTTGCCATGATGTAACTCCAAAGGTGGACAAGAAATCAAGAATAATTGCTCCATTGATTAGAAATTGATAATTCTAAATATGCTCCTCATTGACTTACATTGTACGCTGAAATAGCTCTCAAAGTCACTCTTTTAGCACGTAAACGAACACAAACAAAGCTGAGTCAGACAATATAGAACATCACCAAACCCAGTACTGTTTATGTTTTTAATAAAAATGTCAACTTCCTGTTGATTTCGCTATTTTTATTAGGAAGAAAACCCGGACTGGATCCGCGGATCCGGATCTTCAACTAGTAAAATCAACAGGAAGTTTACAGAAATTTATGAAAACAACTAAACAGGTACTGGGTTTGGTGATGTTCTATAGTGTCTGAATAAGCTTTGTTTGTGTTCATTTACGGGCTAAAGGGGTGACTTTCTGAGCTGTTTCACTGTACAATGTAAGTCAATGAGGAGCTTAATTTGAATGATCAATTTCTAATCAATGGAGCATTTTTTTTAATTTTCTTGTCCATCATTGGAGTTACATTAAGGCAAGGTTAACTGCACAACCCAAACCTCTACCAAAGTGGTCTTGCCCTTTAAAGGTAAGTGATTCTCTCCATCTCTTTTAAACAGAAAATGCATTTTCAGGTCAGGATACCAATTTTATCCAATCAGGTTAGAGAACTCAGTTCAGGAAACAGATTGAACAAGTGAAATTGTAAGTGATGACACAAAGAAATGAGCAGACAAAATTGGAACTGGAACACTGTATAAATGAAGCTGATAAATGGGTACTCTCTCCTGATTGGCTGAGTTTTTGTCGCCTACCTGAACATATATCATATATTTTCTGTTTATTTAAGAGCTGGAGAGACTGGGAGACTCCTGTTACTGAACAAACACTATAGCAATGAGTATTACTATCAAAATAGTGCTTTAACCTTTTAACAAAAACCTTTTTTTTAACCAAAAAATATTGGCTTCAAAATCTGTAACTCATTCAAGCAGCTCCAGTCTGTCCGTCTGTCTGTCTGTCACAAGGACAGAGAGACTAGAGAATAGTCGTCTCCATTATAGGAGAAGTTGAAAATAACTTTATACTTAAGTTTTTAACCACTTGAACCCCTGCATCCCTATTCCGGGGGGAACATTCGTCCAAAATAGCAGATCTAAAAGGCTCGTAACGTTGTGAGCTTGTGTGGTATGTTAGCCCGTATGGCTTATAGTTATGAACAGTATGCAAGTAAAAACCATATAGAAATGATACTGAAGTTAAAGAAGAAATAGTGTGTTGTGACCCAGCATAGCGCCTGCATAATCAGGTACACTATGTTAATATTGACCAAATGTCTACAGAGCATGTGGCTGGTAGCCTAGAGTGCAGGGGTGTGAATGGCGATTTATATCTCTATTGTTAACCTGAAGACATCATACTGTTGCTAATCAGATAGAGACAATGATCAAAGGACATGAAAGGAGGTGATCTGGTCACCTTTCAGGGTGACCCCACCCCACTCGCCTGTATTGTAATGTGAACCTAGAGTATAAGAGTGACTGTAAATGACTTGTGAGTGAGTACTGACCACGCCGTGAGGTTGGGGGTGGACAGGGGTTCTGCCCCTGGAAGCTTAATGGACTCTGTGGACTCCGGACGTCTTCTCTTCTTCTCTTCTCTTCTTCTCCTCTACTTTATTACAACCAACCAGCCTGGTAACACGCAGTTACTGCCTCAAATACACGACACTTTCTGATCTGCTATTTTTTGCGAAGATCTACAACATGTGCACACACACACACACACACAACAACATGTGTATCCCTCCATCCTCATTGGCTGTTGAGCCCCCCCAGCCCCTCCCTCGACTTCATTTTAAAAGGAAACATTAAAGACTGAGGGTTTAACCCTAAAAGGACTGTTCATTTTATTTCCCTTATTTTCTCCAACTTGTATATTTAAAATACTTCCAAAGCATTCCACATTTGTCACATTTTCTTTAAGGTGTTAAAAATATGTTAAAAGTCTTGACTTGTCACTTTAGAAATGTGCAGATAGTCTGATTACACTTTATCTTCAACCTGTAAATAAGTGAAGAAGCAAAAGACGCTGGTATGGAACTCCTGGTTTACTGGGACAGGGTTCAATTCCCTGCGGTGTCTGCTGATTGCAGGTTAAAAGTGTATTTATAAGTGCAAGTTAAGTATTTTGAAGGTTGTGTAAATATGCATTAACGTGTACATATCTATGTACTAAAAGTGTATTTATCAAAAGGCTATGCATCGATGTATAATGCTATGGTACTGACTAAACCACTACTTAGTCAGTACCAAAGTATTATAGTTTGTTCAGTTCCAGGAATTAGTCATGCCCAGAGTATGTAATGGTTCCAAAAAAAACATTACATACTCTGGGCATGACTAATTCCTGGAACTGAAAAAAGTTCCAGGAATTAGTCATGCCCAGATTATGTAATGGTTCCAAAAACACCATTACATACTCTGGGCATGACTAATTCCTGGAACTGGAAAAAAATAATACTCTGGGCATGACTAATTCCTGGAACTGAACTTTTTTTCAGTTCCAGGAATTAGTCATGCCCAGAGTATGTAATGGTTTTGTTTGCTGGAAAAAAAGTATAATACTCAGGGCATGACTAATTCCTGGAACTTTTTTCCAGTTCCAGGAATTAGTCATGCCCCGAGTATTATAATTTTTCAGTTCCAGGAGTTAGTCATGCCCCGAGTATTATAGTTTTTCAGTTCCAGGAATTAGTCATGCCCAGAGTATGTAATGGTTTTGTTTGAAACCATTACATACTCTGGGCATGACTAATTCCTGGAACTGGAAAAAAAACTATAATACTCGGGGCATGACTAATTCCTAGAACTTCTTTCCAGTTCCAGGAATTAGTCATGCCCAGAGTATGTAATGGTTTTGTTTGAAACCATTACACATTCTGGGCATGACTAATTCCTGGAACAAGAAAAAAACTATAATACTCGGGCATGACTAATTCCTGGAACTTTTTTCCAGTTCCAGGAATTAGTCATGCCCAGAGTATGTAATGGTTTTGTTTGAAACCATTACATACTCTGGGCATGACTAATTCCTGGAACTGGAAAAAAAACTAGAATACTCGGGCATGACTAATTCCTGGAACTTTTTTCCAGTTCCAGGAATTAGTCATGCCCAGAGTATGTAATGGTTTTGTTTGAAACCATTACATACTCTGGGCATGACTAATTCCTGGAACTGGAAAAAAAACTAGAATACTCGGGGCATGACTAATTCCTAGAACTTCTTTCCAGTTCCAGGAATTAGTCATGCCCAGAGTATGTAATGGTTTTGTTTGAAACCATTACACATTCTGGGCATGACTAATTCCTGGAACAAGAAAAAAACTATAATACTCGGGCATGACTAATTCCTGGAACTTTTTTCCAGTTCCAGGAATTAGTCATGCCCAGAGTATGTAATGGTTTTGTTTGAAACCATTACATACTCTGGGCATGACTAATTCCTGGAACTGGAAAAAAAACTAGAATACTCGGGCATGACTAATTCCTGGAACTTTTTTCCAGTTCCAGGAATTAGTCATGCCCAGAGTATGTAATGGTTTTGTTTGAAACCATTACATACTCTGGGAATGACTAATTCCTGGAACTTTTTTCCAGTTCCAGGAGTTAGTCATGCCCAGAGTATGTAATGGTTTTGTTTTAAAGCATTACATACTCTGGGCATGACTAATTCCTGGAACTGGAGAAAAACTATAATACTCGGGGCATGACTAATTCCTGGAACTTTTTTCCAGTTCCAGGAATTAGTCATGCCCAGAGTATGTAATGGTTTTGTTTGAAACCATTACATACTCTGGGCATGACTAATTCCTGGAACTGGAAAAAAAACTATAATACTCGGGGCATGACTAATTCCTAGAACTTCCTTCCAGTTCCAGGAATTAGTCATGCCCAGAGTATGTAATGGTTTTGTTTGAAACCATTACACATTCTGGGCATGACTAATTCCTGGAACAAGAAAAAAACTATAATACTCGGGCATGACTAATTCCTGGAACTTTTTTCCAGTTCCAGGAATTAGTCATGCCCAGAGTATGTAATGGTTTTGTTTGAAACCATTACACATTCTGGGCATGACTAATTCCTGGAACTGGAAAAAAAACTAGAATACTCGGGCATGACTAATTCCTGGAACTTTTTTCCAGTTCCAGGAATTAGTCATGCCCAGAGTATGTAATGGTTTTGTTTGAAACCATTACATACTCTGGGCATGACTAATTCCTGGAACTGGAAAAAAAACTAGAATACTCGGGCATGACTAATTCCTGGAACTTTTTTCCAGTTCCAGGAATTAGTCATGTCCAGAGTATGTAATGGTTTTGTTTGAAACCATTACATACTCTGGGAATGACTAATTCCTGAAACTTTTTTCCAGTTCCAGGAGTTAGTCATGCCCAGAGTATGTAATGGTCTTGTTTGAAAGCATTACATACTCTGGGCATGACTAATTCCTGGAACTGGAGAAAAACTATAATACTCGGGGCATGACTAATTCCTGGAACTTTTTTCCAGTTCCAGGAATTAGTCATGCCCAGAGTATGTAATGGTTTTGTTTGAAACCATTACATACTCTGGGAATGACTAATTCCTGGAACTTTTTTCCAGTTCCAGGAGTTAGTCATGCCCAGAGTATGTAATGGTTTTGTTTGAAACCATTACATACTCTGGGCATGACTAATTCCTGGAACTGGAGAAAAACTATAATACTCGGGGCATGACTAATTCCTGGAACTTTTTTCCAGTTCCAGGAATTAGTCATGCCCAGAGTATGTAATGGTTTTGTTTGAAACCATTACATACTCTGGGCATGACTAATTCCTGGAACTGGAAAAAAAACTAGAATACTCGGGCATGACTAATTCCTGGAACTTTTTTCCAGTTCCAGGAATTAGTCATGCCCAGAGTATGTAATGGTTTTGTTTGAAACCATTACATACTCTGGGCATGACTAATTCCTGGAACTGGAAAAAAACTAGAATACTCGGGGCATGACTAATTCCTGGAACTTTTTTCCAGTTCCAGGAATTAGTCATGCCCAGAGTATGTAATGGTTTTGTTTGAAACCATTACATACTCTGGGAATGACTAATTCCTGGAACTTTTTTCCAGTTCCAGGAGTTAGTCATGCCCAGAGTATGTAATGGTTTTGTTTGAAAGCATTACATACTCTGGGCATGACTAATTCCTGGAACTGGAGAAAAACTATAATACTCGGGGCATGACTAATTCCTGGAACTTTTTTCCAGTTCCAGGAATTAGTCATGCCCAGAGTATGTAATGGTTTTGTTTGAAAGCATTACATACTCTGGGCATGACTAATTCCTGGAACTGGAGAAAAACTATAATACTCGGGGCATGACTAATTCCTGGAACTTTTTTCCAGTTCCAGGAATTAGTCATGCCCAGAGTATGTAATGGTTTTGTTTGAAACCATTACATACTCTGGGCATGACTAATTCCTGGAACTGGAAAAAAAACTAGAATACTCGGGCATGACTAATTCCTGAAACTTTTTTCTAGTTCCAGGAATTAGTCATGCCCAGAGTATGTAATGGTTTTGTTTGAAACCATTACATACTCTGGGAATGACTAATTCCTGGAACTTTTTTCCAGTTCCAGGAGTTAGTCATGCCCAGAGTATGTAATGGTTTTGTTTGAAACCATTACATACTCTGGGCATGACTATTCCTGGAACTGGAGAAAAACTATAATACTCGGGCATGACTAATTCCTGGAACTTTTTTCTAGTTCCAGGAATTAGTCATGCCCAGAGTATGTAATGGTTTTGTTTGAAACCATTACATACTCTGGGAATGACTAATTCCTGGAACTTTTTTCCAGTTCCAGGAGTTAGTCATGCCCAGAGTATGTAATGGTGTTGTTTGAAAGCATTACATACTCTCGGCATGACTATTCCTGGAACTGGAGAAAAACTATAATACTCGGGGCATGACTAATTCCTGGAACTTTTTTCCAGTTCCAGGAATTAGTCATGCCCAGAGTATGTAATGGTTTTGTTTGAAACCATTACATACTCTGGGAATGACTAATTCCTGGAACTTTTTTCCAGTTCCAGGAGTTAGTCATGCCCAGAGTATGTAATGGTTTTGTTTGCTGGAAAAAAAACTATAATACTCGGGCATGACTAATTCCTGGAACTTTTTTCCAGTTCCAGGAATTAGTCATGCCCAGAGTATGTAATGGTTTTGTTTGAAACCATTACATACTCTGGGAATGACTAATTCCTGGAACTTTTTTCCAGTTCCAGGAGTTAGTCATGCCCAGAGTATGTAATGGTTTTGTTTGAAAGCATTACATACTCTGGGCATGACTAATTCCTGGAACTGGAGAAAAACTATAATACTCGGGGCATGACTAATTCCTGGAACTGAAAAAATATATTAATACTCCGGGCATGACTAATTTCTGGAACTGAAAAAAAATAACATGAATACTCTGGTGCTGACTAAGTAGTGGTTAGTAGTCAGCACCATAGTATTATACTTCGATTTAAACTACACTTAGGGCACGCTCCCACCGCACTTTTATTTTACCTCTGGGGCAGAATCTGCCAATGCTTTGTCAATGTAAATACATGGATTCACGCAAGAGCGGATCTTTCCGCCTGTCGCGCAGACCTTGCGTTTATCTGCTCTACACGACTTGTCCATTTGAAGCAGAAAACTGGTGGAGGCAGGAGCTGATTTTCCCCCTCTGTCCAATCGGGTGAGTTGAAGGCGGACCCTCCCAAGACTCAGGAAGCAGGCAGCAGGCGGTGCAGGCTACGGGGAGGGTCCTGAAAGTGAGTGACAGGCGCGTCACTCCCGTTTTTTAGAATCCGCTGGCTGCAAAAAACTGTGGCCGCGCACAACCTGCGTTTAATGCTAGCCGACCATGTTTTGGTGAGAGCGTGCCCTTACAGTATAAATACACTTTTAACCTGCAATCAGCAGACACCGCAGGGAATTGAACCCCATCCCAGTAAACCAGGAGTTCCATACCAGTGTCTTTTGCTTCTTCACTTATTTACAGGTTAAAGACTTAGTGTAAACAGACTGCACATTTCTAAAGTGACAAGTTAAAAAGACGTTAAAAATATAAAATATGTTATGCAATAGAGGAACATTCCATTTGGGCTGTAGGGGTGCTTAGTGTCTGATACTTGTTTGGCAAACTATTAGTTAATTAATTTTTAACAAACTAGGCCAATCTCAGTCGAATAATTTAAAAAAAGAAAGTTTTTCTTCATAATTAGACTAAAAGCTTGGCAGTCGACTCAGACACCCCTCGACTGATTAGTCTACTATTCGAATAATCGAGGCCTACTATGAACATAAAGAATAAAACAGACCACATAAGGGTAAATACAACACAATGAACATAAAGAATAAACCATGCAAGGGTAAATGCAACACTATGAACATAAAGAATAAAACATAGACCATGTAAAGGGTAAATACAACACTATGAACATAAAAAATAAAACATACCATGTAAAGGGTAAATACAACACTATGAACATACAGAATAAAGCATCAGTCTAAACAGTATAATAACACTATGAACATAAAGAATAAAACAAACCACATAAGGTGAATAAAACAAACCATGTAAGGGTAAATACAACACCATGAACAAAGAATAAAACATAAACCATATAAAGGGTAAATACAACACTATGATTAGGGCACTGCAGGGAATTGAACCCCATCCCGGTAAACCAGGAGAACCACACCAGAGCCTTGTTTTTGTTTTGTTGTCATTTACAATCACATGGTACCATTCACACATTTATATTTCAACAGTAAAGTCACTTCACAATTTATAATGTAGCTATTCATCTATACTCTTTATCCAGAGTGACTTACAATAAACAAGGTAAACACATACATAGAATGCAGAGACAGTGTAGTCTCAGTAAACTAGGATCACAGGTAAACCAAGAACCTAGCATCAGTCTAAACAGTATAATAAAAATTATAATCTGTACATAGAAACTATAGGATGCCAGGTCAACTGAACAAACAAATGAACCCAGCATCTGAGCATCAGATCTTTTTTTACTTTACTGGAGTATTTCCAATTTTCAGTACTTTCACTTCTACTCCACTACAATTACTACTGAAGCAGCACAGCTGTACAGTTACAGATAATGAGCCTATTGAGATTAGATACGGTAATGTTTAGTGATATAGCGCCTTTTATTTAAAAACAAAATATATACAATAAATAAACAATAAATATAATTCAAATAAAAAAACATCACATTAAAATAGTAAATGGAAGTTAAAACACGTACATTACAACTGAAATAGCTATTTCCAATGATATCCATCAAAGGCTAATGCTATTATGTAATTTTGACAAGCCTATGAAGTCATGACGACCAAGAAGAAAACAGGAAAACATAGCACAAAATACATGTCAATAATACAACAATAAAAAAGGAGATAAACTAAAACAAAATACAGATGATACAATAAACTAACAGATATTCAAATTAATACCAATTTAGTTTAACCACTTAACACGGCTGCCATGTTAAAGGACAAGTCCTGACTAAAATAACAGCCTTTTTTCTACTTATATTAATCCCAATATGACTGGCCATGGAAAATTCATGAACAGACCATAAATAGGTAGCCATGTTTTCACTCCCCAAAAACCTTAAGGAAAACTCCTTAGACAGAGACTAAGCAAATATATAAGTGTTTTATTTTTTCATGCACATAAAGTGCTCCAAGTGCTAAAAGTGAAAAGTGCAGCAGCAAACGTTTGGGTCAAAGGACCATCGTCAGTGCCTCGCCTACTGACCGGCGTGAATAATGAAGCTTTACCCGCAAATGACAACACATAAATCCACATCACATACAGGGCCTGTGGTCATATGTGATGTGGACTGACGTGATGAAAACTTACCTGCAAATGACTTAAGTGACGTGAAATAAGGAGACGCAAATCAAATTACGCGAAAATGATACGAGACGTAAATCCACATCACATACTACACTACACTACACACTATGGTCATATGTGATGTGGACTGACGTAATGAAGCTTTAACCGCAAATGATTAGATCTGATGATACAGCACTGACGATGGTCATATGACCTAAATGTGTTGCTGCACATTTCACTTTGAGCACTTGGAGAACTTTATGAACATGACAAAATAAAATAAAAATAGATTTTCTTAGTCTCTGTCTAAAGAGTTTTCCTTAAGGATTTTGTGGAGTGAGTCTTTATTTCTGCCAGTTTTCCTTTGTTTTTGAGACCACCTTTTTCCTTTTAGTTTCCAACAATTTTTTAAATAAAAAGTTCTCATATTTCAAAAGAACCTCATACATTTAAGGCAACAAATGGACCCTGGTCTGCTGTTTCCCAAGTTATGGGTCGGGACTCAATTGTGGGTCGTGGACACATTTTCTTGGGTCATGAGTAAATAAACCCCCCCCCCACCGAACCTGTTAAAGTATTCAATCAAAGCTTCCAGCAGGTAATTGGCCGTGGATTTAACTTCATTGAACAGTGTAATTTATCAAATACATTTGAAAATGATATCCGTTTGTTCTGCATGGAGCAGATATGACATATTGGAATATTGTTGATGTCCCAAAAACATTATGAAAAGTGAAAATATACGATCTACAAGATCAATGTCACGAAAATAATCAAACATTCAAAAAATAATGTATTTTAAGAAAATGCTAAATAAGAAATTCCAGAAAAGAAAATAGTGAAAATCTACAAGAGTGAAGATCTACAAGCTCACAAGCGCAAACACATTTCATAAAGTAAATTGAAAAAAATATTAGCAAACATTTATTTTCTTCATTTATTTAACATACAACTTACATTTAGTTGAAATTTAAACCAGTGATTCTCCGCCCAAGTAATTGGCAAAAACATTAAGATTTAATATAAAAAAGTGAAATAAATGTAGTTCCAATGGATTGATTGGTCATTAAAGCATGCTCTGAAAAGGCCCACCCATCTGTCCACTTAACACGGCTGCCACGTTAAGTGGTCAGATCCAGAATAAGGAGAAGCACTGATTTACACATTTCAAAGATCTACAACTACGGCAGATGAAAACATAACCCTATCGATTAACGCTCTGTATATGAGCAACATGTAATTAAGTTTCACAATTAAGATTTTTAAAGGAAAAACTATTTTATTCAACACTTTTTTTTAAAGCTCTGTGGATTTTTTGTTTCACTTTTTTTTAAAACAACCTGATAATGCATTTAATCATCGGGTAAAAAATACATCATATTTTAACAAAAATATCCACATAAATTACAAGTGTGAAATACAATCTTGACTCTTCCAACAAAAAAATAAATAATTTTATCATTTCATCAAGCCATGTTAACATCTTTATACAGAGGGAAAACCGGTAGAAGAAAAGACTCACTCCACAAAAACATTAAGGAAAACACCCTAGACAGAGACTTAAGAAAAATAAATTGGTGTTTTATTTTTTCATGCTCATAAAGAGCCCCAAGTGCTAAAAGTGAAAAGTGCAGCGGCAAACGTTTGGGTCAAAGGACCATCGTACTGACCGCCGTGAATAATGAAGCTTTACCCGCAAATGACAACACACAAATCCACATCACATACTACACTACACTACACTACGGTCATTATGTGATGTGGATTGACGTGATGAAGCTTTAACCGCAAATGATTGCATCTGATGATACAGCACTGACGATGGTCCTATGACCTAAATGTGTGTTGCTGCACTTTTCACTTTGAGCCCTTGGAGCACTTTATGAACATGGAAAAAATAAAATAAAAATAAATTCTTAGTCTCCGTCTAAGGAGTTTTCCTTCAGATTTTTATGGAGCGAGTCTGCCAATTTTCCTTGGTTTTTGAGACCAGCTACCGTCAGAAAATATTCCTCTTTTTCCTTTTAGTTTCCGACAATTTTTAAAATAAAATAAAACATTTACAGAAATAAAAAGATTCTCATATTTCAAAAGAACCTCATACATTTAAGGCAACAAATGGACCCTGGTCCGCTTTTCCCCAAGTTATGGGTCGGGACTCAATTGTGGGTCGTGGACACATTTTCTTGAGTCATGAGTAAATAAACACCCTGCGCTTCCCCCCCCCAACCTGTTAATAAAGTATTCAATCAATCAAAGCTTCCAGCAGGTAATTGGCCGTGGATTACAGTTCATTGAACATTGTAATTTATTAAATACATTTTAAAATGATATGTTTGTTCTGCACGGAGCAGATATGACATATTGGAATATTGTTGATGTCCCAAAAACATTATGAAAAGTGGAAATAGCCGATCTACAAGATCGATGTCACGAAAATAATCAAAAACATTCAAATGTATTTTAAGAATATGCTAAATAAGAAATTCCATAAAGAAAAGAAAGAGTGAAAATCTCCAAGAGTGAAGATCTACAAGCTCACAAGCGCAAACAAATTTCATAAAGTACATTAAAAAAAAAAGCAATTCCATAAAGTAGGGAAAAGAATATTGGCAAACATTTATTTATTTTCTTCATTTGTTTAACATACAACTTACATTTAGTTGAAATTAAAACCAGTGATTCTCCGCCCAAGTAATTGGCAAAAACATTAAGATTTAATATAAAAAAGTGATACCAAATAAATAAGTTAGTTCCAATGGATTGATTGGTCTTTAACGCATGCTCTGAAAAGGCACACCCATCTGTCCACTTAACACAGCTGCCATGTGAAATGGTCAGATCCAGAATAAGGTTGAGAAGCACTGATTTGCACATTTCAAAGATCTACAACTACGGCATATGAAAACATAACCCTACCGATTAACACGCTGTACATGAGCAAAATGTAATTAAGTTTCACAATTAAGATGTTTTTTAGAGGAAAAACTATTTTATTCAACACTTTTTAAATCTGTGGATTTTCAAATAACCTGATAATGCTTTTAATCATCGGGTAAACAATACATAGATCATATTTTTTATTAAAAATATATATATATATCCACAGAACTTACAAGTGTGAAATACAATCTTGACTCTTCCAACAATTGTTTATTTTTTGTTTTTTATCATATCAAGCCATGTTAACATCTTTATACAAAAGGAAAACCGGTAGAAGAAAAGACTCACTCCACAAAAGCCTTAAGGAAAACACCCTAGACAGAGACTAAGAAAAATAAATTGGCGTTTTATTTTTTCATGCTCATAAAGAGCCCCAAGTGCTAAAAGTGGAAAGTGCAGCAGCAAACGTTTGGGTCAAAGGACCATCGACCGTGCCTCGCCTACTGACTGCCGTGAATAATGAGGCTTTGAGCAAATGACAACACACAAATCCACATCACATACTACACTACACTACGGTCATTATGTGATGTGGACTGACGTGATGAAGCTTTAACCGCAAATGATTAGATCTGATGATATAGCACTGACGATGGTCCTATGACCTAAATGTATGTTGCTGCATTTTTCACTTTGAACACTTGGAGCACTTTATGAACATGAAACAAATAAAATACAAATATATTTTCTTAGTCTCTGTCTAAGGAGTTTTCCTACAATTTTTTTACATGAATAAAATAAAACATTTAGAGAAGTAAAAAGTTCTCATGTTTCAAAAGAACCCGATACATTTAAAAACAAAAATCAAAGAAATTCCATTTACAACATTAAAATAAGAGTAGTGAAAATAGCAGATCTACAAGCCAAGCTTGCTATTCTCAATAGGTCCCAGGGAGACATCACACGTCTTTTGGGTCTCGAGCTAAAAGTTATGATAATCCTTACACTGGAATGTTCACATCCCAGTGTGTTTTTGCCATCGTTGTTTATTGTTAATTTCAGATCCAGATTCATTAGTGACTGTTCTTCCTGGGGTCAAATAGTAAAATTAAAATGAATTAAAAAAAGTACATATAAGAAGCAAGCAAAAATAGAACATGTGCCATTTCGTGAAAAACAAATCTAAGCAATAAATTTGAAAAAAAAAAGGTGAAAATAGATTTACATGCTTGTTGTGAGCTTGCAAATCTATTATTTTCACTAGTTTGGGTCCTGAGCTAAGTTTGGGAACCTCTGCAGTGTCACAATGCCTGGTAGCTGTTAAATATAGAGATTACAAATTTTGAATTACATCAGTTATGATTGTAATGTTTAGAATGACTAATGTTCATTTTATTTTCCAGAAGTAATACAGTCTACAGTGACTGAACTGCCTCTTACAGTGTCACAGTGGCTGCTAGCTGATGCCTATGAGTTCAATTCAAAGTTTACAATTTACATGGTGCATTTATCTATAGTAGCTTTTAAGCAAAGCACTTTGTAATGTGCATTACATTCACCAACCTACTCACCAGGGGGAGAGATAGAGAGATAGAGAGATAAGAGGGATAGAGAGATAGAGATACTCGTATACTTACGTCATTTGTGGATGATTGACAAATTATACGAGGCGCATATGACGCAATGGCAGCAGCATTCTTTGCTTCACGTTCTCTGCATCAGTCTCAGTCCAGCATCAGTCCATTTACTTCATTATTCTCCTGCCAAATGACGAGCATTGTCCGCAAATAACGTGAAACGATGTCCACATCACATACTGGTCATATGGTCGTATGTATCGTTTATATTATTTATTATTATTATTATTATTATGTGGATTGACGTGATGAAGTTTTACTCGCAAATGACGGCACAAATAACGAGTAACTATACGTGATGCACATGCCGACATCCGTCACACACCTTCACATCACATACTGGTCATATGTGATGTGGAAGTTTTATCCGCAAATGACGCAACGCAAAATCAATTGTGCCAATATCAGTAATACAGCAACAGCATGAAGAACATACAACACTATGAATGACATTAGTACACAACATACAACACAAGCAACAGGAATAACCAAAGTGATTAAATGCATATGATTGATGGCCCTACAGCTCTTCCTGTTCTGACCTAAACAACGGCGTGTACCTCGCCTAAAAGAAAACATTGCCGACCGATGTGAATGACGAGCTATCCGCAAATGTCGTTAAATAATCACACAATCACATAAGTCCACATCACATACGACCAGTAATGTGATGTGGCCTGACGTGATGAAGCTTTACACGCAAATAACCTGAAACGGTACAACGCGAATTAAATGACGTGAAACGACACGCGACGTAAAGGACGACATGCATCACATACCTCCACATATGTTCATATGTGACGTGGACTAATGTGATGAAGTTTTACCCGCATATGTTGTGAAATGACACAACACAACACATACATCACATCAATCCACATCACATACGGCCCCTGTATGGTCATATGTGATGTGGGCTGACGTGATGAAGACTTACCTGCACATGACGGACGTGACGTGAAATGATAAGACACGACGCAAATCAAATATGAAGCGTTACCCGCATATGTTGTGAAATGACACAATAGGCTACATCACATAAATCCACATCACATACTACACTACACTACACCATGGGCTTATGTGATGTGGGCTTATGTGATGAAGACTTACCTGCATATTACAGACGTGAAATCCTGAGACACGACGCAAATCAAATTAAGCGACGCAAATGACGCGCAGCGATACGAGACATAAATCACATAAATGCTGGCCGTCAACCAATAATAAAAAAACACTGGTCCAGTCCCTTCTTACTTAATATTCTTCACGAATGACGGGCATTGGACGCAAACGACGCAAAACGCTGGCCCGCCACCCGTTAAGTGACAACGCGAACGACACTTGCGGTTAAAACAAAAAATGTTTACTTGATACTATGACAGGGCAAAAAAGCTATATTTTTTAACTTTATCAAAAATAGCTAAAGCACAAATAGGTTTAACTATGTGACCAAGAGCCACATATACTGTACCCTGTCACTATATTACACAACCTAGCATACGTATACTGTACCCTGTCACTACATAAACAGCCTAGTATACGTATACTGTCAGTACACAGGTCCATTTGGTTTCATTTGTACACACAAAAACCACTAGTGGAGAACTAGTGCAATAGACAGGCAAGAAGAAAGAAATGAAATATAGACTTTATAAAGATTGTTATTCTGAGTAATCAAAGACACACACGAAAACAAAAACTAATAACTTTATTAAAGCAAATAGAGAAAAGAGGGAAAGTTAAAGTATGGAGGTCAGGTAGAAACCTTGTATGTCCAAAACTGTTACTTTTAAAAAATGGACACAAAAAAGAACCTGTGTTCCAATGGATCCAATGTAATTATCATGATCTTTGCGTTGTGAGCTTGTAGATCGGCTATTTGTACTGCTTTAGTGTGTGACACTGTAGTATGACCAAGTAAAAAATAATAATATATGTATATGTATATGTATATATATATATGTATATATATATGTATATATATATATATATATATATATATATATATATATACACACACACACACACACACACACACATATGGAGATACAAGGTTTCTGCCCGACAACCAATGATAGACCGTGTCACTACTATCACTTACCTTCAACAGCAGCCACGACTCAAACAGCAAATGAAATAAAAAAAACACTAAGGAAGCAAATGACACAAAGGACATCATTTGCGTTCTCTGTTAGTTTGCACAGACCTACAGCATAGATGGCTGTAAACACAGTGTTAATGAGGCTACATGCTACAATAATGATACCAGACATAAATCACATACCTCCACATCACATACATTTGTACACACATAAACCACTAGTGAAGAACTAGTGCAATAGACAGGCAAGAAGAACAAAATAAGAAAGTGTTTTTCTAAGACAAGAAATCGATCAAATAACTCGGACACAAAAGTAAATAAAAACAAATAATTGTGTTATTGCTTTATTAAAGCAAAGAATAGAGGAAAAGAGAAGTTACGACCACATATGGTCGTATGTGATGTGGACCGATGTGACCAAAGCTTTTGACGCAAATTACGTGAAACAATAAAATCACATAAATCCACATCACATAAAGGCACATGGTCCTATGTGATGTGGACCGACGTGATGAAGCTTTACCCACAAATGACGCGATGCAAATGACGTGAAACGATAGACGACGCAAATGACCAAATACATGGTATGGTAGCATGTAGCATCCTTAACAAGCAGCAGCTGCAATCAAAAGGTTCCTACCTTCCTGCCATCTTCACTGCACACAGCAAGCAGCAGCAGCAAGGTGTTCCTACCATCTTCATGTTCTGTAAAGACACAAAAAAGCAAACAAAAACGTTGAGTTGAGCAGGCCTTACAGGGTGACATTTTGGAAGCCATGATGGTCTGTAGAGCCATAAGCTTGTCTCTGACAGGGCTGTGTCACCATTATAGCATTTTACTTGAGTAATTGTCACAGATAATTGCGATTAACGATTTAAATTGTGTTTGTTTGGCATTGAACATAAAAAAGAATTGCTGGCTTTTAAGCTTCGTAAACAGGGCAGATTTTACTGCGATCGCGGCGCGTAGATCGGCCATTTCCTCCATTTTATGAACATGTTTGAAAATAAATGAACATTTTTCAAACATAGAAACGAATAGCGATTACCTCAAACAAATGTGCGATTTTGTAACCAGAAGATTGGGCACCCGGGAAAAGTGGGCCCTTCAATGTGTAATTGGCCATTTCTATTCCTCAAATTAAGTAATTAAGTAACTTAAAGGGATATTTCACTTTCAAAAAAACTTTTGGTCATTTAATCGTCCATTCAGGCTTTAGTGATCCCCCCAGACAGTTTATAAGTTGCTTGATTCAGTATTTAGATATTTGATATTCATTTTTATCAGACACGCCCCCTTCCTATACAAACTCATTATAACTTCAAACTCAATTTTTAACATTTTAGATTCATCAAAAACACCCGTCCTTGGTTCTGGTGACTCATCCTGACCTACTAATACGCGAGGGGGCCGTGTTTTTAAGATTATTTTTCATTTATTTTATTAAAATGTTTTATTTCATTATTATTTTTTTCATTTTCCAAAAACAATATTTAAAATAAATGAAAAAAGTTACCAAAAAAACACACCCCCCTCACGTATTAGGAGGGCGGGGTGAGTCACCAGAACCAAGGACAGGTGTTTTTGATGAATCTAACATGTAAAAAATTGAATTTGAAGTTATAATGGTTTGTATAGGAAAATGAAATGAATATCAAAAGTCTAAATACTGAATCAAGCAACTTAAAAACGGTCTGGGGGCGGGGCTCACAAAAGCCTGAGTAGACGATAATGAAAAAAAACAGTAAGTTAGTAAGTTGAAGGTACATTTAGGTCTGATAATGATGTACCGTACATGTTCACATCATGTATACTTTACATTACTTAAAGGGATAGTTCACCCAAAAACACACTTCTTTTCTATCGATTAGTCACCCCATGGAGACTTCAATTATGGACCGGTAGGCAGCGGTTCCGGTAGGAGATACAAAGGAGACTCTTTGTGTCTCCTACCGGAACCGCTGCCGGTCATCAAATTATTGTCTTAGGAATGAGACAAAAACAAAAACATATCCATGAATTCAAGTCTCCATGGGGTGACTAATACATAGGAAAAATAAGTCATTTTGGGGGTGAACTATCCCTTTAACACCATTTAGCAAATTTTGCAAACTATTTTATCATTTCATCAAGTTCCAGAAACAACTAAAGACAGCGGCTCTCAAAAGTTTTCATATCAAGGACCCTCAAATGAATATCCATTTGGCCAAGGATTGGGCCCCTTCCTTACTTCCTTCACATGTGTTACCAATGATACTGATGAAGGCTCTGCTCTATTTAGTGTAGCACAGTGGTTCTCAAAGGACCCCCATAACTCAGTGTACAGATGGAACCAAATGGACTGCAATGTGTTTCCACCTGTACACTCAGAGTTACACACCCGGAAGGGTCCATTTGGAATAGAGCCTTCATTAGCATCATTGGTAACACCTGTGAAGGGAAGTGAGGAAGAGGCCCAATTTATTTCCAATATGACTCTAGGGTTTTACTAGACCCGTCATATTGACATACATAATGCTCGCAAAGTTTTGCACAATCGTCATAATCGTTACCATGTTCATATATTTTCAAACGTTTTTTTTTTTTAATTGTGGGAATATCTACCAGCTCCACCAAAACGTGTCACGTTGGGCTTGTAGATCGTCCATTTCCACTCCGCTAATTCCACTATTAAAGGAATATTTCACTTTAAAAAAAACTTATCGTCTACTCAGGCTTTTGTGAGCCCCCCAGACCGTTTTTAAGTTGCTTAATTCACTATTTAGATATTTGATCATCATTTTATCAGACACGCCCCCTTCCTATACAAACCCATTATAACTTCAAACTCCATTTTTAACCTGTTAGATTCATCAAAAACACCTGTCCTTGGTTCTGCTGACTCACCCTGCCCTCCTAATACGTGAGGGGGCCGTGTTTTTTCGATTACTTTTTTCATTTATTTTATTTTATTTTTTTAATGTATTTTAAAAAATATATTTTCCCAAAAAATATATTAAAAATAAATGAAAGAAGTTATCGAAAAAACACGGCCCCTTCCTGTATAAGGAGGGCAGGGTGAGTCACCAAAACCAAGGACGGGTGTTTTTGACGAATCTAACATGTTAAAAATGGAGTTTGAAGTTATAATGGGTTTGTATAGGAAGGGGGCGTGTCTGATAAAATGAATATCAAATATATAAATACTGAATCAAGCAACTTAAAAACGGTCTGGGTGGCTCACAAAAGCCTGAGTAGACGATAAAATGACCAAAAGTTTTTTTGAAAGTGAGATATCCCTTTAATGTGTTTTTTAAAAGTATAAGAGTAATTAAATTATGTATATTATTATTTGTCATATCTGCCTTGTGCAACTTGTGTTTAAGAAGCCTAAAAGCACGGAAAAAATAATTGCATTCACATGTTCCAATGTTCAACGCCAAACACAATTAAATCATTAACCCTTTAAGACCGGGAACGCATCAGTGTCATTTTTAGATTTCTTTAGGCTATTCAAACATTGCAGATCTACAAGCTCGTAGCGCGGTACAGAGAGCCGCGCTATGAGCTTGTAGATCTGCAATTTCTTCGAAAGAAATCGTGATTTTTTTTGGCAAATCTTTGAATATATATATATTTTTTTTAAGCGAACATTTGTAACTCAAATCTTTGCTTCTGGGGGGATTCTACAAATGTAGAAATGCTCAGACCCCCGCAGACCCCCATCTCAAAATATTTTGTTCCAGAAGCAAAGAATGTTAGTTAAAAAATATATAAATTCAATGATTTGCACAAATTCAAGATTTTTCCAAAAAATAGCAGATCTACAAGCTCATAGCGCGGCACTATGAGCTTGTATATCTGCCATTTGACACAGATGCGTTCCCGGTCTTAATGGTGACACAGCCCTATAGTTTATACTGGCCAGGTGTGATCCAGGTACGTACCGTGTGGGGTCTTCCGCCGCGTGGTTGAAGATAGCTGGTATTAATAGAGCCGCGTAGGTTGTATGGCACCACGTCCCGAGCACCGTACGCCTCGTATCTCGGACGGAGAGCGTTCGTTGGCACCGTTATACGTTTCAGCTCTCAGGGCTCGTTGCTGCGTCGACTCCATCGAGGTTCCATCTTCAAGCCCCTTGTCCTGAGTTACAGACACTCTATTACCAGCTATCTCCTGATGACTCCATCCATCCAGGACCTTCACTGTAGAACTCATATACAGCGAGTCAAACGCTGAGTCATAGCTAGAAGCCATGACTCAGCGTTTTTAACTCACTGTATGAAGTAGATTTAGTCCACTCTGCTGAAGGTCACCACATGATTAACCTGCAAGACACAGATATACACCAACATTACATTTAAAATATTGTATAATAATAATAAAAAATCGAGTTTTTAAGTAGGCTATAGTGCAGGGGTGATGCAACTTTGATGATGTAGAGGGCCACTATATTTACACACTCACTCCAGAGGGACACATTACATATTGTTGCTGTCGGGCAGACCCTCTTATTTTATTATAATATACATTTAATTATCTCCTTATTTTTCTACTTTTTCCGTAAATGAAATTCGTCATTCTAGTATGTCACACAAAAGTAGCAAAAATAGCAGATCTACAAGCTCAAAGCACGTCGCGACGCGTTTTGAGCTTGTAGATCTGCTATTTTGGAATTGGAATCCTGAATTATTTTTTGATATTTTTTAATTTGAATCCTGAAAAGTATTTTCTTAATTTAATTTCAAATACATTTAGTTATACTTAAGTTAACTTTATGAACTTAAATACAAATACATTGGACATGAAGTCCTTAAAGGAGTAGTTCACCCAAAAAATGACTTATTTTCTATCAATTACACACCCCATGAAGCCTTGAATTCATGGAGATTTCTTCGTTTTTGTCGCATTCCTAAGCCAATAATTTGATGATAATAATAAAGATCCTTATGTATCCGGTAGGAGACTCAAAGGAGACTCTTTGTGTCTCCTACCGGATAGACCGTTGGAAATCAAATTATTGTCTTAGGAATGCGACAAAAACCAAAAAATCTCCATGAATTCAAGGCTTCATGGGGTGTGTAATTGATAGAAAATAAGAATTGTTTTGGGTGAACTACTCCTTTAAACTGATAATATAGACTGGAGTAATTAAAGCGGGTCATGATTGCATGATTGGAATCGTAACAGCTGAAATCAATAATATATCACTATTAACCTGCAGGCCGCATTAAGTGAAGGTGGGGGCCGCATGTGGCCCCCGGGCCGCCGGTTGCCCATGTATGCTATAGTGTCAAGTATACGTTTCATTGTTGTCGGGCAGGAACCTCGTGTCCTATTTGATCACACTACAGCGTCGCATAAAAGCATCAACAGTAGCAGATCTACAAGCTTGAAACGCACAAAGCAACATGTTTTGAGCTTGTAGATCTGCTACTTTTGCCATTTGACATTCTGAGGTTTCCTCCCGATAGAGACCATATTATAGTTTCATCTTAGCATTGGATCAAGACTCATAGATTTGTTATGGATTTTGATATGGATATTTACTTTAGATTACTTATTCTCCTGCCTGAGTGTTATGTTACAACATAGCTCTGTTTTCTCTATCCTTAGGCTTCCACACAGTGGTGGGAAAAGTACTCAAATGTTTTACTTAAGTAAAAAGTATCAATACTGCAATGTAGAAGTACTCTGTTACAAGTAATTGTCCGGAATTCAAAATTTACTTGAGTAAAAGTACAAAAGTATTGGTATCAAAATGTACTAAAAGTACCAAAAGTAAAAGTACTAAAATGTTTGAAAATAGCAGATCTACGATCGCGACACATCGCGACGCGTTGTGAGCTTGTAGAGCTGCTATTCTCAAATAGCCTAGGTATAAAATAGGGCTGAAGTGGTTAACGTACGTTTTATAATGTAATAATTTATATCTGCAAAGTAACTACGGTAGTAACTAAAATTTTCAAATAATTGTAGTGGAGTAAAGCACAATATTTGCCTCTGAGATGTAGTGGAGTAGAAGTAAAAGTACTGAAAATACTCCAGTAAAGTCAAAAATACCTAAACATTCTACTTGAGTACATATACTTAGTTACTTTACACCACAGCAAACATGAATCCATAAATGTATACATTCTAGATATAAAGTGTTTATCCCAAAGCCACAGATGTTATCCCACCATTTTATGTTCAGTAATATTCCACATTATTCAATTAATAAAGGTTTCAATCTGGTCTGTCTGAACATCACTGTATATCATTGGTTCTCAAAGTGGGGTCCGGGGACCCCCGGGGGTACTTGAGGGGGATCCAGGGGGTCCCCTGCTAGATGATGGATAGGAACCAAATGGACCCTTATCTGTAACTCTAAGAGCGTACAAATGGAACCAAATGGACCCTCCATTTGGTTCCATTTGTACATTCTCAGAGTTAAATTAACATTGATTTTACAATATGAATTGGGGTCCCAGAGATAGAAATGCCATTAAATGGGGGTCCGTAGCCTAATGCAGGTCAAACTGGGGGTCCTTGAAATTAAAATGGTTGAGAATCACTGCTAGAGCCGTAAAAAATCTTCTTATGGGGGTCCCTGGCTTATCTTTTCAAATGGGGGCCCGCGGGCAATAAGTGTCAATTTGGGGGTCCTTGACATTAAAAAGTTTGAGAACAACTGCTGTATATATATCATTCAATGGGTGTAAGTGGCGCTGTTGCAGCAGGTGAACGCCGGTATTACACCCCATGTAATCCAGGAAATACAATGACGTTCATCCACAGAGGAGATTAAAACACTTTTTTATTAAACTATACTGAACATTAACTGAACACTAACACCCCGTATGTACGGATAACATCTGTGGCTTTAAAATAGTCACTTTATATTTACAATGCATACATAAATATAGACGCACGAGCCTTAAACACAGAACCACAAACTATTTGGTAAAGTGGCGCTGTTGCAGCAGGTGAACGCAGGTACTACACTCCATGTAAACGAGGAAATAGAACGGCGTTCCGACACACACGGGATTAAAACACTTATTTATTAAACTCTACATAATATTATGGAACACAACAGACCCGTATGGAAGGGTAACATCCGTGTCTTTGGGTTTAAACACTTTATGTGTTGGATTGGGTTCATTTATGGGGATTTATGAGCCGTTTAAAACTACCAACAAACATCAGACTCGATCACCATCAATAAAATACCTGACCGTCTTGATCCAAAGCTTAAATAGATTATAAACGCACATTAATGTATATATGGCGGGATTAGATCTACAAACCCCCTCACAGTGAGTGTGGTTTAAGGTTTAAACTTTAGGTGACAATTTAGTTTAATGACCATTTGGAACAAATGTTTGTTTGATGATAGCCTTGGATCAAGACTATAATAGATGTTATTTTATAGATTTATACATTTCATTTCAAGTCAGACTCTATAATACTGGCTAGTTTGATGCATTTTCTCCCTCGGTTATAAAACACAATATTTCACATATTTATCCATGTTGGTGTCATAATAATTCAGTCCTAGAACACCTTGAAAGCTTAAATAATAATAGTGTTAAATATTGGTGGATAAAAACGTGTCATGTTGATATAAATTACCTTCTACAGAGCACAGCGGCGCGCTGCACACCAAACAATTCAAAGCAAACGAGCGTCGTGCGCCTGCGTCCTTTTTAAACCCGTATTCACATCCGGTCCAAAGCCCCGCCTACTGGATCCGGTGTGTCAGGTGAACACGTTCACCTAATATGGACGCACCATTTCCGTTTCCGTTTTCTGACCGGATGTTCAACCTGCAGAGTGAATTGATCCCCCCAGACTGCTGTCAGTCATCAACACTAAACCATCTACACCTGTGGTTCTCAAACTTTTTCATGTCAGGGTGGGACCCCCAAATTGACACTTATTAGCCCCTGCTGACCCCCCATTTGACAATATATGCCAGGGACCCCCATAAGAGAAGATTTTTTACGGCTCTAGCAGTGATTTTCAACCATTTTGATTTCAAGGACCCCCAGTTTGACATGCATTAGGGCTACGGACCCCCATTTAATGGCATTTCTATCTCTGGGACCCCAATTTATATTGTAAAATGAATGTTAATTTAACTCTGAGAGTATACATATGGACCCATAAGGGTCCATTTGGTTCCATTTGTACACTCTCAGAGTTACAGACCTATATTAAAGGGTCCATTTGGTTCCATGTGTATACTCTCAGAGTTACAGACCCATAAGGGTCCATTTGGTTCCATTTGTACACTCTCAGAGTTACAGACCCATAAGGGTCCACTCCATTTGGTTCCATGTTTGTGTACACTCTCAGAGTTACAGACCCATAAGGGTCCATTTGGTTCCATTTGTACACTCTCAGAGTTACAGACCCATAAGGGTCCATTTGGTTCCATTTGTACACTCTCAGAGTTACAGACCTATATTAAAGGGTCCATTTGGTTCCATGTGTATACTCTCAGAGTTACAGACCCATAAGGGTCCATTTGGTTCCATTTGTACACTCTCAGAGTTACAGACCCATAAGGGTCCATTTGGTTCCATGTGTACACTCTCAGAGTTACAGACCTGTAAGGGTCCATTTGGTTCCATATGTACACTCTCAGAGTTACAGACCCATAAGGGTCCATTTGGTTCTATTTGTACACTCTCAGAGTTACAGACCCATAAGGGTCCATTTGGTTCCTAACTACCCATCATTTAGCTGGGGACCCCCTGGAACTCTCTCAAGGACCCCTGGGGGTCCCCGGACCCCACTTTGAGAACCAATGATCTACACTGTTTAACAGGTGTTATGTGTGGAGTCAGAAAGCTCCACATTTTATACTTTGGCTTTTCAAAAAAGATCAGATCTACAAGCTCACCGCACGTCACTTTGTGGCGCGCGGTGAGCTTGTAGATCTGATGTGTTTTTAATGTTTTGAAAAAAATCTCGAAAATGTTTGGAAAAGTTTGAATAATGTTGAATTTCTTAACATAAATCTTCTCTTCTGGGGGTACCTGGCACAACATATTTTCAGATGGGGGTCCGTGGGCAAATGCATACATTATTAATGTTGGGGTCCTTGTCAAGGAAACTTTTTCATGTGACATGAAAAAGTTTGAGAACAACTGATTTATAGAGCCACAATAATCTCCAGACACATGTAGTGTCTGCTGATAGCCACTAGATGGCATCCAAACAGCAGTTTTCCACTCTGTCCATGACAAGTCACTGTTTTTTGTTACTAAGTAAGTAACTAAGAACATTTACTCAAGTACAATTTTTAGGTATTTGTTTTACTTTACTGGAGTATTTCCAATTGTCTATACTTTTACTTCTACTCCACTACATCTCAGAGGCAAATATTGTACTTTTACTCCACTACAATTATTTGAAAACTTTAGTTACTAGTTACTTTGCAGATATAAATTATTATATTTTAAAACCCTATTTTATACATAGGCTATTTTCAAAAATGTTTTGGGTACTTTATGTACATGTTGATACCAATACTTTTGTACTGTTACTCAAGTACATTTTTAATTCCGGACTTTTACTTGTAAGGGCGCGCTCCCACCAAAAGTTGGCTGGCCGCTGTTAAACGCAGGTTGTGCGCGGCCACAGTTTTTTGCAGCCAGCGGATTCAAAAAACGCTGTGACGCACCTGTCACTCACATTCAAGACCGTCCCCGTAGCCCGCACCACCTGCTGCCTTGAGCACCATGGTGCTTCCTGAATCTTGGGACGGTCCGCCTTCAACTCACCCGATTGGACAGAGGGAGAAAATCGGCTCCTGCCTCCAGCAGTTTTATGCTTAGTCGCGGAGAGCAGATAAACGCAAGGTCTGCGTGACAAGCGGAAAAATCTGCTCTTGCGTGAATCCACGCATTTACATTGACAATGCATTGGCAGATTCTGCCCCAGAGGTAAAAAGTGCGGTGGGAGCGCGCCCTAACGGAGTATTTCCACAATGTAGTATTAAGACTTTTACCTGAGTAAGAAATGTGAGTACTCTTTCCACCACTGGCACAGACATCAAACAGTGAGGTGGGAGGAAGTGCAGTTCAGGAAGTGACCTCACCTGATTGTCATCGTTACCTTTTGGTTACATATAAGTTCATGCAGGTGTTATTTATTTTGCCATAACCCCCCACTTTTACTGTACTGAGTACATCCATGAGTATTGGCTTCGGTGCCGGTGCTAGGCTGGACTTGAACCTGTGGCCTTGCTTGCAGAGATGGGAATCGAACCTGTGGCCCCGGTCGCTGTGTGGCTTTCTGTGCCAAAGCCCACAGAGGTGTCCACCAACTATCCTCTGCCCTATGGCTCCTCCTCCACACATTACACATGTTTCTATTAGTGTTTTTAAGTGTGGCTTCTGCTCTATGGCTCCTCCACACATTACACATGTTTCTAGTAGTGCTTTAAGTGTGGTTTCTGGAGGTTTGTGTTCAAAACATGCTTCAGAGTAAAGCAGGGGGATTTGAACGCACAACCTTCAGGTCATGTAGACAGGGTTGCTTTTTATTAATTGAAGGTGGAGATATGGAGATAAAATTGATTTATAAAAAATACAATACAAAACATAGAGAGAATAAACAGAAATTCCAATATTCAACATGTATCAATATATTCATGTTTTAATAATAGATTATGTTTATGTAATTGACTCAAGACTTGTAGATAATAACCAACAAACAACTTAAAGACATTTTAAACAGCCAAAACAGGAAAGTTTATATATATATATATATATATATATATATATATATATATATATATATATATATATATAGTTTATTTGGTTCATGTGTTTTGTTGTAAGAGTTTGTTGTGGTCTTCAGGATACTTAAGGGACCACAGTACCCATGTATGTAAACTGCTTCAAAAGAGTGAGAAATGCCCACGGACACACCACCAGAGGGCGCTCCACTGATCTCATTCCCCCAAGATTTGGCACAAACATGGGGATGAATTAATTCTACTATTATGACACCAAAACGTGGAATGCCCTACCACCACCAGACATCAAAAAGTGTGACTCCCTACCCTGAGTACCCTCCTTGAAAACCGCCATAAAAGTGCACCTGTCTGCAACGTGCAACCAGTGGTGTAAAGTAACTAAGTACATGTACTCAAGTACTGCACTTAAGTACAATTTTAAGGTATTTTTTACTTTACTGCAACAACTTCAGCAACAACAACAACAACACTGATGATACATCCATGTGATGTATTCTTTATAGTTAGTGACTCTATTTATAGTGGCTCATAGGACTTAGACTATGTGACAACCAGGAATAGTTTGGTGACCACCGGAGAGACGGGTGACAGCCGGAATGTAGACGGCATACCGGGAGCAGTATGGGTTAGCGCCCCAGGCTGCGTCTCCCGTGAGGAAGAAGCCCAACAAACCCACGGTGAGACCTTTAGGAGGGCCATTCCAGCGGAGTAGAGCTAATACCATTGGACGGCCCAATCTAGTGGTATCGGCCCAAGGAACCATCACGCCAGAAGGAAATGTTTGGATCGGGGCGGTGCAGCGGATCTGGTGCAGCGGATCTGGCGCTGTGCTGAGGTCATGGACCTGGTGAGACGAAGGAGGAGCCCGGCCATGCAGGAGGCCATCCACAGAGCCTAGTCCCTCAAACTAATAAATAATCCCTAATCCCAAGCTCACAGCGCAGCACAAAGTGACGCGCTGTGAGCTTGTAGATCTGCTATTTTCAAACATTTCAGTACTTTTACTTTTGATACTTTAAGTACATTTTGACACCAATACTTTTACTCAAGTAAACTCTGTTACTTGTAACAGAGTACTTTTACATTGCAGTATTGATACTTTTACTTAAGTAAAACATTTGAGTACTTTTTCCACTGGTGGAACGCACCCCGATGCATAGATGTGACTCAATATTAATACACAAGAACAATATCAGACTTTCAAGAGTTAATTTATTAAACAATTAAACATCTACAGATGATCATACAATAACATGTGAAGAATGAGAATAATATGGAATGAATATGCAAATAAAAACAACAATAACATAATGATGTAATAATGAATCAATAGATGAACAATGAATGATCTGAATGTCATTAATGAATGAATGCAGACATTTAGTAGATGTTTGAATCCAGAGTGATTTACAGAGTTCAACATGAGAGCAGTGGTGGAAAGTAACTAAGTACATTTACTCAAGTACTGTACTCAAGTACACATTTTTAGGAATTTTTACTTTACTGGAGTATTTACATTTTTCAATACTTCTACTCCACTACATCTCAGAGGCAAATATTGTACTTTTACTTTACTACAATGATATGAAAACTTTAGTCACTAGTTACTTTGTAGATTTTGATTATTATTACAAAACATACATTAACCACTTCAGTTCTATTTAAACTTTGGCTATTTTCAAAAGACTTTTACACATTTTAGACGGGACATTCTGCATAACTAGTACTTTTAGTACTTTAAGTACATTTTAATGCCAATACTTTTGTACTTTTACTTAAGTGCAAATACTTTAGTACTTTTTCCACCCCTGCATGAGAGTAAATGACATGAAGTCTAGTCGACCAACAACATGCTCACAGCAGTAGGAGAGGAAAGAGTTAAACATATCAACCCTAGAGTCACTATTCTGCTGTTGTCATCATAGATCACAATGAGCTGAAAATAGCAGATCTACAAGCTCACAATGACCCCAGGCAGTAAAGTCAACAAGGTTTAAGTGGTTCAGTAAAAAGGTTTATATACAAGAAACAACCATACTGTGATAATTACATGATCAAATATACAATGTTCCTCTGTCTATTGTGTCAAATATCACATATAAAACAATCACATGTCAAATAATAGAGTAGATGTGTTTACATAAGAGACACAAGTATGATACTGTGATTACATCATCATCTTCATCATCATCATCATCATCATCATCATCATCAGTGTTGATGGACAGTATTTATGATACATATTTATAAATGTGTGGAGTGGAGGTTTGAGCAGCGCTGTCTGATTTAAATTAATCTGATCTAATCTAATCTAATCTAATCTAATCTAATCTAATCTAATCTATAATCTAATCTATAATTTAATCTAATCTAATCTAATCTAATCTATAATCTAATCTATAATCTAATGATCTAATCTAATCTAATCTCAGATCTAAAGCTGTGGTGATGACTGATTTTGAGGGGGTCTCATTTACACACATGTTGATTTCATAGGGTTAACTTCTTCCTGTCAAGGACCCCCATCTGATCATAGTTTATACCAGGGACCCCTATACAAGACTTTGAACATTTGTTTAAAGAATATTCCACGTTTTTCACATTTCTTCCAAGATTTTTTATGACAACAGGAGATCTACAAGATCTGTAAGCAACCACAACGCGGCACATGGCAGCGCGTTGTGAACTTGTAGATCAGCTTTTTTCAAATATCTGATGTATAAATAGAGGTTAAAGTGTTTGAACTGATTTTGATGCTATATTAACACATTTAGCTGGGGACCCCCTGGAACCCCCTCAAGGACCCCTGGGGGTCCCTGGACCCCACTTTGAGAACCACTGGCAGAGTTTGATAGTCTGACACACACACACACACACACACACACACACACACACACACACACACACACACACACACACACACACACACACACACACACACACACACACACACACACACACACACACACACACACACGGTCTCAAAGTAAGGTCCAGGGACCCCCGGGGGTCCTAAGCAAAATGATTAAATATAAAACATAAAAAATCGCTTCAACCACTTTGACCATTTTATACTTCACTATTCCAAAATAGCAGATCTACAAGCTCACAACGTGTCGCATGGCGGTGCGTTGTGAGCTTGTAGATCGGCTATTAAGATCAACCCTTTAAGACCGGGAACGCATCCGTGTCATTTTAGATTTCTTTGGCTATTCAAAAACAGCAGATCTACAAGCTCATAGCGCGGCACCGAGTGCCGCGCTACGAGCTTGTAGATCTGCTGTTTTTGAAAAATCGTGAACATGTGTGCAAATCTTTGAATAAATATATGTATTTAAAGCGAGCATTTGTAACTCAAATCTTTGCTTCTGGGGGATTCTACAAATATCTTCTAAAACAGTTTTCTGAAAAACGTATGTTTCTATAATATCAGTGGTTCTCAAACTTTTTCATGTCAAGGACTCCCAAAATTACATGTATTTGGCCACAGACCCCCATCTCAAAATATGTTGTTTCAGGGACCCCCCAGAAGCAAAGATTTGAGTTAAAAATGTTTGCTTAAAAATATATATAAGATTTGCCCAAATTTTCAATTTTTCAGAAATAGCAGATCTACCAGCTCATAGCGCGCGCTATGAACTTGTATATCTGCTATTTTTGAATAGCCAAAGAAATCTAAGATGACACAGACGCGTTCCCTTAAAGGGTTAAATAAATATGAAGAAACGTGTTATAATTGTGAACATTTTTAACAACACAAACCTTCTCTTATGTCAGTGTGCTGCTTCTATACCCGTCTGCTTGTTTTATTTATGATGACATCACAATGATGTCACCATGAGTCAGTCATGCCCAAATATGGAGTTCTATGATGTCAGACTTAGCATGGTGTCAAAGTATCCATGGTAACCATGACAACCTGGACTCACTCAAACATGTGGAGTAACCATGGAGACCTGGTGTCCTCCTCACATAGAGACTCTATCTCTGCTCACACAGACGTACTGAGGAGGAGGAGCGTAACAAGAACCCAGCATAGAGCGGTTCAGAGAATGTGTTGTGGAAGGTGAAGGTGTACAGGTGAGTCAGTGAGTCTGAGCAGACCTCATAAAAGGACAGATTCCCTAACGGACAGTCCAGATACACTGCTACTCTGTTGGAGCTCCTAGAGGGACGGACAGGGAGGTCAGTCTGCTTACTATTGTGTATGACAATGTAACTGTTATCATCACAGAACAGACTCCAGGACTT
>NC_137625.1:4875538-4923038 GCF_963280865.1 Gymnoscopelus braueri | reverse complement strand
ATCTCCCACGATTTTGTAACCCTATTTTTTACACCCAGTGCCAATTGTCTATGTAATCCTGGGCACTACCTTCCTTCTGCCAACCTAGGGGGGCCAGGGCCGAGCTCATGCCTCCTTCAATGCATGAGAGCCAACTGACCTTCTTGTCACCTGACAGGGGAGGGTTTCCCTGGTTGGACGTAGCGCGTGGAAGGAACACGTTATTCCAACCAGTTCCCTTCCCCTCCATCAGGCGCCCCGGCTGGCCAGGGGGAGGCAGTATAGTGACCAGGATTACTGCATGTTTTTGTGAGGGTACCTACCCTAGGAGACACGGGGAGAACATGCAAACTCCACACAGAAAGGCCCTTTCGCCAACCCCACCTAGGGTATGGGCACTGATGACGCGGAGGAGAGAACACACCCCCAGCGCCCACAGCGTCCCCTGCGGGAATCGAACCCAGGACCTTCTAGCTGTGAGGCGACAGCACTACCGACTGTGCCACCGTGCCCCCGAATATTGACTTTCTCATCAATTAATATTCACATTTAGATATTCTGTTCAATTGATTGATCCGTCGCCTCCTCTCCCAATACACACAAACCTGTTTGTGATCGACTGTGATGGCTTTGAAGATCCACATGTCCACCGCTTGGTTACCAATGATCTACGAGCTTGTAGATCTGCTATTTCTATTTTAAATAAAGCTTATCTGCAAGATGATCTACAAGCTCACAACGCCTCAAGTGGATCTACAAGCTCACAATGTGGGGCGGTGTGAGCTTGAAGCTCACAACACGTTATGATGCAACATGTTTTTGCCATGAAGACGATCTAAAGCTCACAGTGAATAACTATACGACTAGTTTTCAACTTGTAGATCTACTATTTTTGTTATTTTGAAACACATCCAATCTACAAGCTGACAATGCATTGTGATGCGACACATTGAGAGCTTTGTAGATCAGCTATTTCTGATATGTTTGAATTATAGCCGATCTACAAGACAGACAGACAGACAGACAGACAGACAGACAGACAGACAGACAGACAGACAGACAAGATTTAAGTTAAAGCTGCCACACGTTGAGCTTGTAGATCTGCTATTTTGTGCTATTTTAAAAGTTTAACAGATCTACAACCTGATCTATAAGCTCACAACGCTGTGTGATGAGAGACGTGCGCTTGTAGATCGGGAAATTGGAACCATAGGCGATTTACAAGCTACAACACATTATGATGTGACACATTGTGAGCTTGTAGATCGGTTTTATTTGTATTTATTTTTTATATATAACTGATCTACAAGGCGTAGCAGGGTGACGTGTTGTGAGCGTCCAGGACTCTCTCCAGGGTTCAAAGTACAACATGTACAACAGATTAAGCAGGTCTATCTCTCTAAGAGTAAAACTACTCATAAAGTACTGGCCCTTAGAGCTCCTTAGAGTAGGCAAATGTAACCAAATGGACTGAATTTAATGAACTAACTATAGGCACTAAGTAGTTCTGGATAAAGACCAGATTGTAAATGTTTAAGTAATTTTCATACTTTCTATTTAAGGGACATTCAAGCTTATTCTATATAACAGTGAAAGTTAGAACTACATGAAACATTGCATTTCAATAAAGATCACTTAGTAAGCTTAGTAAGGAAGTCTATATGAACATATTAGATAACCCTATGGACCCCATTATTTTATGCACCCGACAAACCTAAAATACTGTTCTAACACAGTAGGTATGTAGTAGTATGTCAGCTATAGGCTACTCCATATGAAGTCTAGTCTAGCTGTTGCAGCTATATATAAGAGCTACAATAAGAGACATTGACAATGACATTAAATTGCATGTTTTCAACTTGATGAATAACACATGCCACAGTACTTTGCTTCCACAGAGCTATAGTTTGAGTGTGCGCTCTCGGCTATCACTTTAACTGACGGGGGAACAACTTTGTTCCCCCATAAATTGCGTTGCAGTAATCTGATCCCTGGTCAGTCAGTCTATCGTAGCAGCACTTGATTCTTGCAGCCTGAGCCTTCTTTAACACCCACAGCCAGAGCCAGCTTACAAAGATCAACGATTTGTTGTGTATAAGCTTGTCTGGCACCTAGATGATGGAGTTGAGAGAGCAACAGCACGTAACAGAACTAGAGCGGTCATTGCAGCGAGAGGCAAGCATGCAGCCAATACACAACAACGATAGCGCAACATAATCCGAATGATGGGGTGCTAGACCAGGGCCGTTTGTGGAAAAATTAAATAGACCAGCAAGATATGAAACCACTTTAAAAGAAACACGCACAGCTGAGATTAATACACGGTTTGATTAGAGTCAGCTAGAGCCCTGAGCTGCAGTATGTGATGGTGATCACTTTACTTCAAGTGTCTCAAACTAAAGACATTAAGACCTTCTTTGCTAGAAAGATGCATTCCAGATAATGTACAGAGTGCTGCGTTCATCCCAAACAGAAACCTGTTCATCAATTGCAATGGTACACTACAGTATCACATACTGTACATGGGCATGTGTGCACATGCAACAGCCACCCATGTGAATGGCAACGCATCTACTTAGCTAACACCCAATGCAAACTCATTCATATTAATTAGTCTAATAGTTTGGTTTTCAATTTGGCTTTTGTATTTTGCATGATATCCTAGTTGTTTATATTTGTGAAATAACCTTATTTAGGCTATTCTTTGAGACACACATACGGGTATTTCGGGGCGGTATTTCATGGACAACACAGCTTTCACCATTGGAACTGCATTACGCAACGCACACATTGTTACAATAAGAATTTGTGGGGGTATTTCGTCATAGCGCAACATATGGTGAAATATTGTAGTGCAGGTCATCATAACGACCACCGATCTTGTGAAAAATGAAAACAGGACCGCCAATTATTCTAAACTTTCCGGGATTCTGCCAATAATAATATTCTTTGAGACATATCCGAGTTTTTGCCGGATCAAACAAGGAATCATGTGACGTTCCCCTATTTGCTCATACTAGGACATGACGTATGTGCAGGCAGAATAATATTATTATTAATAAATAATAGGCTATTGGGGGGGGGGGGGGCAGGGTCATTCCAGAATTGGAGGACATTTTACGTCCCACCCATGAAATTTCTAATAATCAATGTACAAAATGCTAAATCATGCAGTTATTGTGTAACTTTTACTTGTCCTGAGACCAAATATAAATAGAGAAAAGATTGCTTGAAGATATTTTTAAAAATACCAAATAACCCCCTAAAATGCTGCTTTTCTCTTGTCCCACCCCCTTGGTGACCAAATTGAATCTCAGATAAAACTGTTAAGATGACATTTAAATCTCCTTTCTTTTGTACTATTTTGTTCATAGATGTCTCTTTTTTAATCAACATAATATTTTAAATAAGTATTATTACGCAAGGAATCTGTGTCCCACAACTTGCAAGCAACCCTGTTACCTTTTTAGCATGGTAGAAGAAAAAGTGTGAGTCACTGATACACTGGTAGTGACATCATCAAACACTTTACTAACAGCATGGGTAGAGCAAAGGTATGTCCTCTGTTCTATTTTTCATATTTGTATAACCTTGTCGGCCTTAATTGAATGTCTCAATCTATCTCGGGTAACACTGTTATGCATATTATCATCTATAGACAAATACTTGAAAAAAATCTTTACTTATTTACTTAAAGTTGTACTAGGTAACTTTTACAAAAAAAATAAAGTTAAATTGTATATCTTTTGTGAGTGGCAAATGTTTCACAACGCCCACTGCATGAATTTCACCCCCGAAAGACTTTTCTATTATATTTTCTATTGAAGCGGTGGCGGGCCGTCCTTCCCGCGAAAATGACGTCATCCGGCCGGAAAACAGAAACGGAAATGCACCGGTTTCCTGTTTGGAACTACCGCACCGGTTTCCTGTTTGGCCAGGGTCTACCGCGCAACAACAAAAAGGAATCTCACGCTGTTTTTAAGACCTTATAGGATTTGAAGATGAAAAAACAACAGCAAAAGAAAACACAGCTCACGGTAACTAATGCTCCACTGGCTAAGAGAAACAATCCGCAGATAGTATAAAACAATTAAAATCACTATTTTTGAAACGCTTCCGGTGAAAACAAATGGAATTCTGGGTAATGCAGGCCTACGGAAAATACATGCAGTGACGGTAGTGACCAGCAGAGGCTGCTAAAAGCTGTTATTTGTGGACCTGCCTTGTATTGCTTTAAGTAAGTTTGTCCTCTTGATAAATAGCAACAGCTAGCTCAACAGCTAGCTTCTATTCCTGAGAAAAAGCTAACATTAGCATGGATTTGCAATCCTGTTACTTACAACCCTGTTACCCTGTTGATTAGAGTAACAGGGTTGTACAACATTAACAGGGTTGCATTAATAGAATAAAAAAAACTTATTTATGGTTCAATTAAAAACATTACATAATCTAAACTAATTTAGGTTAATCTACATATTTTAAACATTCATGCATTTTACAGACCATATTGTTTCCTTTCATTTTCACCATGTAGTCAAAATGAGTTACAGTTGTTTGGTGGCAGTGGTGGGATGGTATGCCTTTATGAATTGGACATCTGTGAAGTAGACCATATGGTCGTGGAAGAGGCTGAGTTACCAGGTTGAACCCAGTTGAACAGAGGAGGAAAGAAAGTGTTTGGCCTAGGGGAGCATGGAGTTGGGCCTACCAGAGCCGTCTGGGAGAAATGCGGGGCCCTGTGCGAAGTCGCGTGCGCGCGTCGAGTCCCCAACCCCCCCACCGCCCCCACCCCATTATTTGCATTTACTTAATAAATGTGATTCTGTTCATTAAAAAAAATAAAAATAACAAAAAATTACGTTTTTTTTACTTTTTCTTTTTTTTCTTTTTTTTTGCGGGGCTCCCCCAAGCGCGGGGCCCTGTGCGGCCGCACAGTTCGCACACCCCTTCCTGCGGCCCTGGAGCCTACAGTTAAAGGAGACGTCGTCTCTGTTCCTGATCCACCTGACAGTTTCTCTGATAGCCGCCAAACTAAGTGATTAAGGACCAGTGGTGCGACCAAAAGAGGCTACATTACTCCAATGGTAGCCTCGATCTCCAGGCTTTTATTGCTTAGTTTTGCTAAAAAATAAAAGCCTGGCCCAACTATAGCCTGTCCTGGGTATGAGGAAGTGTTTCATTTCCCAACCAACCAGAGTGCAGTGGGCGTCGCTCGTAATGTTGTGTTAACGGGGCGGGGGTTGACGGACAGATCGGTGAACCAATGGGATCAGGCGCCGTCTCTCGCCGGCTCTATACACACGCCCCTTTATACACGAAATCAGGAGGGTTGCAGCAGGCTACTCCAATGGCAACACCTGTTGATACTAGCTTCATGGAAGAGATGAGGAACTTTATGTGTCATTCTAAATCTAAACAGACTGAAGAAATTGCTTAACCAAATCAGACAGATAACAGACCAGATGCAGTCAGCGTCTGTAAAGATTGGACGTTAAAAGAACAATATTCTCTTCCAACATCTGGCCGTAACCAAGTCTAAACAGCTTCTGGTGCAATGGACACAGAGACATCACGACAGCCCATGCCACTGGATCAGAGACCTGATAATCCACCTAACCGAAATCCAGCCTCTCATGTTTCAGAACCGAGAATCCCGGACATCAGATTGTCCGGGATTGTCAGATTAAAACAGCAGTACTAAACAAATAAAATGCTGCTGAAGAGACTTATCGACAGAGGTTCTGCAGCACCATTGTTCCAGCAGAGGAGACTGTCAGAGAGATCTGACTGAAGGGGCTGTACAAGCGATGGATGCGTCCAGGCAGTCGTACCAAGGACGAGATTGGAGAGGTCATCATTCTACTACTACTATGATACTACTTGCTGGGGAGGGAGTTCAAGCTGCTGACTGACCACTGAGCCCTAAAATGGATGCACTCGATGCACCATCAGAATGCCTGCATCCTCCGGTGGTGTCTATAGCCCTCCAACCATACCAGTTCCCTTTTAAGCATTTTCAGGGTAGGAAAAAACATACTATTTTTCAAGGTTACCTGAGGTGTGAGCAGTGTTGGGAAAGTTCACTTTTTACATGAACTAATTCAGTTCATAGTTCACAAATTTTAAAATGAACTAGTTCAGTTCAAAGTTCAACATTTTTAACTAAAGTTCATGGTTCCAAAAATGTATTATTTAGTAAAAAAAAATTCAATATGTTGCTGCGAGCAATTTTTTATCAAAATTATTGTCACAGCCCATATAAAACCACAGACAGCAATTATTTTATCAGTTTTAACACAGATTATTAGGCCTACTATTACTAATAGTATTACTAATATTATATTATATATATATATATAATAAGGGTCTCTCTCTCTCTCAGCTAAGGGGTCCTTGACCTGAAAAACATTGAAGACCCAGGCCTGTGTTATTATATTATATGAATATAATCCAGGATTATGCCAGTTTTAAAAACATAGCAGACCTACAAGCCCACAATGAGTTGCATCCACGACGCGTTGTGAGCTTGTATGTCTGCTATTTTAGGTACGGGACACCGTCGTGCTGCTAAGAATAAATTAGGCTCTAGCCCAGAGAGAACAGCAGCAGCAGCAGCAGCTGAGAGAAAGAAACGGCACCAACAGTGAAAAGTTGTGAAAAATACTTTGTTTTAAACACAAGCAGTACACCCGGTCCCAGCAATGTTGTTGTTCATACGTGTGTGTAGTTAATACAGCGCAGAAGCTTTCTTTTATTACAAAATGATTTTGCGTTGGAGACAGCTGTGGATCATTATCACTCAGCGTACTACAATGACACAACAACTGATAAACGGACAGGGATTTTATAAAGCTAAGAGGTGCTTCTCTTGCATTTTTAACCCGAGGGGCTATCTGTAATCATGGGTGCTGCATAGTAGTCTGTAGTCTGCACGTAGATTGAGTTCACTCCGCGCTGCACAGATGAATGTCAGACACCGCCTGGCTTTTCTTTTTTTTGGCGTTCATGGTGCCTCGGAAACACAGGATAGGATGAAATACAACATGACAAACCGATGTAACCATGGACATTTGGGACACTCTTTAACGAAGTTATACTGTGAGAGAACGCCGTTCACAAACGCCAGAATGAACACGTTCACAATAACGTTCATCTAGCGGATATACAGTACGTTCAGTTCATGTTCGCCCAAAATATGAACGAGTTCATGAACGATCCTTCATTGAACGCGTTCAGGCACAACACTGGGTGTGAGCCAAAGGGAGAAGGGGTGAAACATGTCATGGAGGCTCATTTCTCCATTCCCAAGATTCCAAACATGTAATCCCATTCATATTCATGTATTAGGTCATTGATTGTGTAATGTTTGCAAGAGGAAGGTTCAAATGCCTTTTGCTCATGTTTTCACTTTTCACTTGCCTACAGACTTTAATTCTTGGACATAACCCTTTAAGAAGGAGGAGTATTTATCTCCTTTAAGTTGTCATGTGATTTTATGGTTGTATTATTAATTTCAAAGAATAACATTAACACACATACTGTGTTTATTAACATTAACACAGTTTGTGTTAATGTCTGCATGTTATGGTTAATGGTTATGTCCTCTAACTTAATAGGCTTGGCATAATTGAGGTGTGATCAATGTAAGTGGAACTACTTAGTAGAGTCTTTCCTGCTTGGTCAGTTAGCTGGTGACCAGGTATAAAAGGTGTTTGAAAACTAGTAATCAAGTTGGGTTGATGTTGGTGAGATATGTGTCTTGTGTGAGCTCCTGTTTGCAAAATAAAACCTTGATTGATAGAACCTTGAACAGCACTGCTGCCTCCTGGTCCATTTTCCATTTCCACACTACCTACCAACTATCCATGTGTAACATATTAAAAGTTATTCAAATAATTTTCTGTTAACAAAAGTTATTAAAAGACTAATTATGTGGTATGGAGCATTTATTTGTCCAACTGACAATAATCTATAATCAAAAGTAATGTAGCTATTCAACCCTGTTAGTGTAATTTCCCTGTTACCTTATCATTTTAATCAAAAATAAGCATAAATTACTTCCTCAGCACATAAGGGTTTGACCTTTTGTCCTTTAAAGAGTTTAAGTAATTATGTGCATAATGGGTTAGAGCAAATATATGAAAATGAATACTTATATTAGTAAAGTGAAACATGCCACTATTGAAAAGTTGTGCAATACAGATTTCTTAAATTAATTGAAATAAATTCATATCTGAAATCAAATGGTTATTCAGAGAGAATGTTACTTCCTTAACCTAATGGTAAAGGAATTATATATTAAAAATTGCCTTTGATGCCTGAGCTGAGCCGAACAAGGTTTTGATGTTGTTTAATATCTATTATTGATGAATATATAACAGAAAATTGTCAAATAGAAGGTTCATTTTTCAAAAATTCTGACGTCCAAATATCCTCCAAATCTGGAATGATCAGCCAGGTAAAATCCTGCCTAGGGCACCAAATTGCTTAGGGTCAGTACTGGACACCTCACATTGCTGGGCCCGGGGTATGGGAAGCCAGTCAGTCTGCCCGGAATGTCTCAAAGTAGAAAACTTCTCTGCGCTGCTTACATTAAGTGCAAGGCATCAACTGTCATGATGACAGGCCATCATGAGGGCTGGTCCAATGTCCTTCTCAAAACTCAAAAGTGTCTCTTCCCTGTCAATATACCCTCAGATCCGGAAGCTGAGAAAGCAGTTGGTTTTTCAGTCTGGTGGTTTCAATCTGTTTCTCTACAGTCATATCAAACAGCTTCTGACTGACCTTCCCAGTAGTCTGCCCCATCACAAACAATACATAACTGCACCACATCTGTCACAAGGACAAACACACTGACGCTAAAATTAACCAACTCAATTCACCACAGGGACACCACCAAGCGTTCATTTGCAAATGTCAACTGATTGCTTATTTTTGGTTCAATTTGTACATTGACCTTTGATCTAAACGCATGTTCATGAATGCTGGTGATCTCAAAAGTGTCACCAAATGAAAGGGAATCCCCAATTTGGTTGGAAATTATACATTAAATGTTTTGTCTATAGTATTTGGTTCCAAGCGCAAGTTTTGGATTTGACCTCTCGTGATCCTCAGAGGTCAAATCTGACTCCCCTCCACATCTGAAAATAAAGGCATATGCTAACTACGCTGAAAGTGTCATGCTTCTATCAAAAACTGCACAATTAGCTAAAATATCAGTTATAGGCTACTAAGAGAGAGATCTATTGACTGACATTGTTCCTGTCTTGCTGGTGTTAAGGACCAGGCCAAGAGCAGAGAAACACCTGTATTGACTGAAAGCTACTGAAGAGTTTTCAGGACTCCACACCTCATCGGATACGTCTTTAACATTCTCTGTTGTTCACAAAATTATTTAGTTGATTGTTCTTAGGCATTATTTAATAAACACTCTTTTGTAATACGTTTACCCTGGTCTCCTCTCCCCAATGTTTGTCATGGCAAGAGACAGCTGTGACAATGGTGCTTCTTATTGATATATCTTGCCTTTGTATTGCTGTATACGACAGTTCTTTCCTTACTCTGTATATGTAACTCTTAACTGCTGTGCTGCCTCTAGGTGACTGAGATTCCCCCCCGGGATTAATAAAGGTATCCATCCATCCATCAGGGGCCAGTATAAAGTATCAATGTGTGACAGACAGACAGACAGACAGACAGACAGACAGACAGACACTCACATCTTGTAAGGAGCTGAGGATTATTCCAGTCTTCATGTCCTCCGTGTTTCACTCTTTAGAAAGTACACATTTTGTCCGGGAGTTAAGTAATATATAAATATATATTATTTGTAATGTACTTACATGAACATTAGTGTTAACAAAACATATTTTGTGATTACTTGTTATGTCGTAAAAGAAAAGGGAAATAAACGGTTTATGTATAACATGAAAGGAATGCTGGGGGTGAATTGAAATACAAATTAGAAATTAAAAGTCACTCAAATAATACTAATACTACTACTACTACTACTAATAATAATAATAATTGCTGTATGATCCAATTGCATGCAGCTTTATTCATTCACTTATTATTCATTCACTTATGATTCATTACTCATTTTACTCATATTCACCCCCATTGAAACATTCTAATAGAAACAGAGAACTAACAAACATGAACACAGTTCATTCTACTCACTGGAGAGTCTTCAGTCCAGAGAACAGCTGCAGAGCTGAGTCATTCAGGACGTTGAAACACAGGTCTAGTTCTTTGAGATGGAGGGATGGATTAGAACGTAGAGCTGAGGCCAGAACTTCACAGCATCTCTCTGACAACCAGCAATGAATCAGTCTAAATGAAGAATCAAACATCAGATATTACATTATTCCTGGGTAGAGAAACTAACCATTTAAAGGACCTGGTCTGACTGTCAGGGTTTTGGAGTAGAGATACAATACAAGAACTGAACCGTAACAGGCAGGAGTAACATTAACTAAATAATGATCTTAAAGAAGAAAGTAAACTTCCTGTTGATTTAGCCATTTTCTCTGGAAGACTGGAAGCGGACTGGTCTAAATGACTGACATCCCATAGCTCATACCCTCATATCACTATGGGGGTGAGAACTATGGGACACCAGTATTTGCTTTAAGAAGCATGTCAAAGAATTGATCAACAGCAGGTTGCAAGCCACCCTAAACGACCAAATTTAAAACAGATCCACTCAGCCCGCTCCCACCTGGAGAAGAGGAACTCCTACAAAGGGAGTACTGTTCATAGATTACAGCTCAGTGTTCAACACCATAATCCCCTGCAGACTTGACACTAAGCTCAGAAACCTCACCCCCAGCAGACTCACCCCCAGCCTGTGCAGCTGGATCCTGGACAGAATAATATGAGGAGGTGAGGGCCGTGTCCACAGAGAGTACCTTTTGAGCTGGCAGCACCAGTCTGCTATGTATTTCTATGGTAAAGACACACTGCTGTGCTCTTCTTCCTAGCGCCCAAGCATATCGCTTCAGCGCTCCCAACGGCCAGAGTTTTTGGCACAGCACCCTGGGCGCTTCAAGCTTGAAACAGTTCAACCTTTGTAAAATGGTGCATTTATATAGCGCTTCTATCCGAAGCGCTTTACATTGATTGTGCCATTAACCCATTCACACACACATGCATACACCGATGGCGGAGGAAACCATGCAAGGCACCAACCTGCTCATCTGGAGCAATTAGGGGTTCAGCGTCTTGCTCAAGGACACTTCGACACTAACTCTAGGGGAGCGCCCCAGCCCGGGATCGAACTGGGAATCTTGCGATTTTCCAGTTCACTCTACCCGGCCACTCTACCCCTGAGCCACTGCCGCCCCGTAAAGGCTCTATTGATCCTCCTGGCTGTGTCTGACAAGCCGGTGATTTACAAACCGACATTGAATCGTTACCACAACCATGAGAAGTCCATGTTTACATTGTTTCAGCTAAACTATTTGGTCTTATAACATAGATCAGGACATTTGAACAATTTGAGCAGTTTGAATGTTGCGGTGTCAATACACGCTGCATGTGAGTGCTATGGACATGATATCCACTATGGACATGATATCCACTATGGATCACTATGGACATAATATCCACTATGGCGCTCCTCAACTCAAAAGTAGTTCTCAGTGGACATGTGTATCTCAACATGGCTTTACAAACTGTGGTCAGTACACTTCATCATTATTCACATAATAAAACAGAACTGTATAAAAAATGTATAACTGTTGAATGAATCTGACCTGAGAATCTCTAGACAACAATGTGGACTCTTCAATCCAGCGCACAGCAGCTCCAGTGAAAGTTTGTTGTAACTCAGGTCCAGTTCTTTTAAATGTGAAGGATTAGAGCTGAGAGCTGAAGCCACAACTTCACAGTGTGTCTCACTGAGGTTACAGCCAACAAGTCTGTAAATACATATTCAATGTAAAATCAGAGAAGATCAAAATAACTTTGACCCTGTTCACTGTCAAGGATAATAGAATGCATGTCAGTGGGTGGGGAAACAAAATCAACGATAGTTTTACAAGCTATAAATGTAGGTGTGTGTGTGTGTGTGTGTGTGTGTGTGTGTGTGTGTGTGTGTGTGTGTGTGTGTGTGTGTGTGTGTGTGTGTGTGTCAGCATGACACTTAATCAGCATCTGAAATGCATTTGATCCTTCACTCAAAAGCTATTCTGAAACTCAGGTTACGTTTTCAGCAGTATATATTTATAGGCTAGCTACCTGTCCATGTTCAGTTGTTGTTGTAATTATTCCATATAAAGACAAGCACAGACCACAAAGAGGTGAAATTGCCCCCCATTACTCTGGTTGGGACCATGTTAATATCATTGTTTGGAGAGACGGAGTGTTGACGGGTTAAATTGCGTTAACTGCTGTCTATTATTTCTTTAAGTACCAACAACAAAGCTGCATGCTAGACTAGACAGCGTTAGTATGCATGCATATCACCCAGGCATTCACAGTCACACCGCTTGATTTGATGTGGCGGGTAAGCAGTCTTGTGGGCACACACGTGTCGTGCACAGCAGTGCATCTGCGGGCACGTGTGTTTTGGTCAGAAAAGGTGGTCATAGGCTGTAGCGAGTGTTAGGGAGAAGTATGTTTGTATTCTGAAATGGCAAACAAAACAAAAAAAATAAGAAAACAAACCGAGCCTTTCTGACGTTCCTCACAGCTGGGACCAGTCTCTGTCGCCCCTTCGTTGATGTGTTGTATGTGTCCAGGTCCAACTCATCCAGAATCTCCTCTGACATCTGCAGCATGGTGGCCAGAGCTGAACACTGGGTCTCAGAGAGTTCCTTCCCTGATCTGTTCTCTGACTCCAGGTACTGTTGGATCCCCTGACTTAATGAATGGTCCTTCATCTCCATCAAACACTGGAAGATGTTGATACATCTTTCAGGAGAGATGTTGTCATCATTCATCTCCTTCAGGTTGTTGATGGCTCTCTGGATCTCCTTTGGACCGTTCTCTTTCTGACGCAGCAGGCCTCCTAACAGACTCTGGTTGGACTCCAATGAGAGACCATGAAGGAAGCGGACAAAGAGGTCCAGGTGGCCACTTTCACTCTTCAGAGCTTTTTTCATAGCTGCCTTCAGGAAGTCAGAGAGGGACCTGAAACAGTCTGAACTGTCACTGTCTGAACTGTCACTGTCTGAACTGTCACTGTTAGGATTGTCATCTTTCAGGAATGTCTTCAGTACCTCCATGTTCCCTCTTTTGAACCAGTGGTGCCATAGCCTCTTGTTCCTCTGTGTGAAACAGTGGTACAGGTAGACTGCAGCCAGAAACTCTTGGATGCTCAGGTGAACAAAGCAGTAGACAGTTTTGTGGAAGCAAGCACCGTCTGCTCTGAAGAACGATGTGCACATGCCTGAGTTCAGCAAGTCTTTGTTCACATCAAGACCACAGGCTTCCAGGTCTTTCTGGTAGAACAGGATATTATCCTTGACCAGTTGGTCAAACGCCAGCTTGCCCAGCTTCAAAAGAACCTTTCTTTCGGCCTTTATGAGCTTCTCTTTGTTTGTCTCATCTGATTTACCATATTTCTTCTGCTTCCTCTTTGTCTGAACTATCAGGAATTCACAGTACAGCTCAACCAGGGTCTCAGGCAGCTTGTCTGTCATTGTTCTGTGCTGCACAACAACAGCAATGATCCAACAGAAGACTGGGATTTCACACATGGCGGAGAGGGTCTTTGATTTCTTGATATGTGACATGATTAAGCTGGTCATTGAGCTGGCTTGGTTCTCATCACCGAAGATCTCCATGAACCTCTTCTTGAAGTACTCCTCCTTCTGGTCATCTCTGATGAACCCTCGTACTTCTGTCATCCTGTCAACAAAGTCCTCAGGGATCTGATCGACTGCTGCAGGTCGTGAGGTTATCCAGATGTGAGCAGAGGGAAGCAGTTTCCCCTTGATTAGGTTTACCAGCAGTACCTCCACTGGGAAGGATTCGGTGACTTGATCCGACTTGGTGACTTGGTCTGAGAGGTCATCTTTAGTGAAATGCATCCGGAGCCGGTTTTCATCGAGCCCATCAAACACAAACGTCACTTTGAAGGGACTTTTGTTGTAGTTGTCTGACTCCTGCAATGTGTTGAAGATTTCATTAAGAGCTTCTTCCTCAATGCAGTTGGTTTCCTCGATGCATTTGTGAATTAGCTTTGCCAAACAAAAGCTTTCTCCCTCGAGAAGATTTAACTGGCGGAACTTGAATGGGAACAAGAGATGGGGGTCTTGTGCAAAACATTCCTTGGTCCAGTCATATATATATTTGTGTACGAGGAAGGTTTTGCCAATACCTGCGACACCAACGGTCAGGACTGTTCTTTCGTTTATTCCAGAAGGGTCTTTAAATATGTCACTGAGTTCGAGGGTTTTTTCCAGTCCTGCCTTATTCATCTCCATCTGTCTGCCCTCATGATGTTTGTGCATGTCTTTGAAACTGGTGTTTATGTTGTAGAGAGGGACATATACGTCTTCAAACTTTATCTTGAGGTCATCGTCCAGTTTTACACGCAGATATGTCCTGCCCATCTTATCTTGAAGCTTGCCTTCATAGTCAGTAATGTGATGCCCTGCTATTTTCACCAACAAATCTGTAATGAACAAATTAAGCAATTCTTTAACATCTTTTCCCAGAAAGAAAGCGATCTATCAGACTTTCAGGACCTACCAGAGCTCTACCAACAACACAATAAACGATGTCTAGCATTCTCATTGTTGATAGGCTCGAGATTTTAACAATATTGTTTGGAAAACAGAGGTGATGTTTAAACAGCACTGACCTGAGACAGATACAGCTGCTCCTTTGGGTTGTAGTGGAGGAAAAGGCTTAGTGTCCCTGCTGTGAAATGCAAACAATTTGATAAATATACAAATCCCAAATACTATAATGTAAGTGAAAAAAAAAACTCAAGACAAAATACATTTTGTTTTTGTCTCTTGAAGATCACTTCACATGCAAAAGTTAGCATCACAATGACAAACATAAAAAGTACATGGAAATTCTGGTTGAAATCATTCATATTTGTAAGAATTACTGTATGAATACATTGATTGAAGTGTGGGTCTCTTGGAAAAGAATGATACATGATACTGAACATTTGATTGTACTAAAACAATGTTTGGCCTGAAGATGAATGTAAATGTTAATTACTTACAGATCATCAAGAAGAAGATTCTCATGTTCTTCTAGACCTTTGTAGAAAATGTCTTTGGCTTTGCTGGAGTTCAGGAGTGTATCGAGTTCCCTCATCATCTCCTGAGTGGTGGACTTAGACCTCACATTATCGTAGCCCTCTTTGGTGATGACACCCTTCTCAAGGAGCAGATCCAGGATGGGATTGACCATTTTCACTTTGTCAATCAGGGAACACCGGTGTTGGTCAACAAAGTGTTTCCCTGAAGATAAGTGGAATGAACATTAAGTTGTGGGTGAGACTATGTGGGTGAAGCATATTATTGTAACAATCCCCAAATGACAGTAGGAAGAGACGTAGTTACGGGTTAGATGCATCGGCTTTATTATCCAACATGAACTTTATCAGGTAGGTTACGCTAGGTTTAACAGGTTCGTAGATGTACAGAATGTAACAACACTCTCCAACCTATGTTCAACACACGTCACTTCCCCTGGAAGTCCCATCCTACAGTCTGGCAACACCAAGAGTGCAATCCTATATTAAAATTGCCCAGAGCCACGGAGGTTGAGGGTCCGAATCCATCGTTGTGCATCCGGCCGTCTATACGAACACAATTGGTCTGTGTTCGGGAGAGGGAAGCCGGGTGGGAGGGTGATATCGGTCATTGCACGTACTCCTACAGTCAGTAGGGAGTGTTGGGCGGGAGGAGTAGGACAAAGGCTCTACGTTCTCCTGGTGGAGGCTCCTCACTAGCAGGTGAGTCAGTAGGATATGACAGCAGTGACAACACAAAAAAAAAATCAGAAATAAAATAAAATTGCCTAGGGTGGATCACAAACGTAACATGCGAGGCGCACCGTTGCTCCGATCCGCACCAAACATGGGACCAACACTGGTCAGGGGTCTGCCATCAGAATAGCCACACCAGGAACCACAGGCGCACCATTGGTCCGCCCCCTCTGTGTTCCCATTGGCTGGGAGCCATAAATCCAGTTCCCAGCATGCTAAATGCCCCAAACTTGGTAGTTGCTCTTAGATGGCCAATAGGGACAGGCTGTAATTGCTGAAGCCCCACCCTCTCTTTGTTCCTATTGGCTGGCCTTTAAACAGCCATTACTCCAGTTCCCAGCATGTTAAAGGCCCCAAACTTGTGGGTGCTCTTAGACGGCCAATAGGGACGGGCTGTAATTGTCTGATGCCCCACCCCCTCTGTGTTCTAATTGGCTGATGTTTAAACAGCCATAACTCCAGTTCCCAGTATACTAAATGCTTAAAACTTGGTGGGTGGTCCCACAGACTTCCAAATTTAATAAAAATTCCCTAGAAACTTCACCCACTCTCTGAGGGGTGTGGAGTTCAATGGTGCAACCCGGAAGTGGATCTGTTCACTTCCGGTTTTACCAGTAAGTGGTCGTGTTATAGCAGTGTTTAACACTTCAAATGGCCAAACTTCTGTGACCATTGCTCTTATCAGTGCAACATAGGACTAGGTTTGAAGGCCACATAGTGGCCTGAAAATCTAGTACACCAAAATTCCCAACAGGGTCGCTACACTTCCCCCCCCGCACAAAAGTCTTCATCCTCTAGCAATGGCATCGAAATGATTAAAAAAACTGCCTTCAGAGCAACAAAGACACCACATTAACTGAGCTAGTATACTGGGTTGCATTGCTCATGGGACAGCCTTGCATGACGTGCAAGAACCTATTGAACAGGAGGCACATGCATAGATTTAAAACAACTTTAAATTCACACCTCAACAAAGTTTACAAAGGCTCCCAACTCACACCAGGTGGATTAACATAGGAATGAGCCTAGATGCATGTCCTTGTGTGACCTGTAGTGTAGGTGTTAAGCGACGTGCGCGTGACGTCTTGCTCAAGGACACCTCGACACCAACTCTGGGGGAACCCGGGATCGAACTGGGAACCTTCCGGTTCCCAAGCAGCCACTGTACCTCCTGAGCCACTCTCTCCCCCTCAGGCTACAGCTGTGATATAACACCACCCCCCCCCACCCCCACACTGCTAGCGTCAGTGTCCAGCATGAAGGGCAAGGCGGGGTCAGGTGGGTCGAGTACAGAATGCCTCCTGACACTCCTCAGACCACACATAGTCTCTGTTCTTTTCTAGCAGCCGGTACAGGAGCAACGGTGGCAAAACCCTGCACATGTGTCCTATTGTACGAGGCCAGACCGACAACACTTTTCAACTGGCCCTGGTTCGTGGGGAGTGGGCCACTCCTTCACAGTCCGGACCTTTTCATCCATGGTGCCGATGCCCTCCACCCCCAGCTCGTGCCTCAAGAAGGTCACCTTCCTCTGCATTAAGTGGGGTGCAACATCAGACCCGTTGCTCTTATCTCCTGAACCCGCCTCAGGGACCCCAGGGCTGGCACGAAGGCACGGCTGTGCACCAGGATGTCGTCCAGGTACACCAGACACTCGTGGCGGGGGATACGAGCCAGCACTTTGCCCATCAGCCGGGCGAACGTGGCATTACAAACGTGGAGCATTACAAATCCCAAAGCTGAGGACCTTGAACTGGAAACTTAGCCACATGAAGGGGGTTGTAGGAGCCATATCTGACTTTGTGTTTTTATTATTATTGACGTGAACGTATGCACATTGGTATGGTGAAGGACTTTGTAGTGAAGGACTGTGTGTTGTGGAGCGAGGCAAACCACCTCCGGCTCAATGCTAGCAAGACAAAGGAGAGATGGTGGTGGACTACCGCATGCTCAAGAGGGTACCTCTGATCCCCAGCACCATCAATGGGGAGGTTGTGGAGATCCGGGGTCCAACTGTATGAGACTTGCATGTCCTTTGTGTCGGTAGCTCTGACTTTGTAGCATGATGACCGCTTCGTAGTTTCACTGGTGTTTTCATTCTTGACACAGTGGTCTGACATTTTGAAGTCAATTGACTTTGCTCCAGAACTTCTCAGAAGGCTCCCCGTCCCTGACTTTTCCTAAATATTCTATACAAATGCGGTCGTATTTTAGTTTTATCTGAAATGTTTTGGCACCTTAATACCATCCCGGACATACATTTTCGATTTATCAGTAATTTTAATCCATTGTGTGTAGCTGCTTTGTCACCCATGATGTGGGTGTAAAAAAAGGTGTAGTGTGTCACTGTTTCTGTCACAGTCTGACCTTGTCCTCAGCCCCACCCTCTTCCTTCCACCTTGGCAGATGAATCAGATCTCATGCTCGTATCCTATTTGGTTGAGCAGTATGTGAGGCACACTGAACATCGCTAACTCTCTCTCTCTCTCTCTCTCTCTCTCGCTCTAAATAAAAATGAAAACTAAAACATTGTTTAAAATGACTCCAGCCCCTACAAATGACTTCTCTGAACTTAAGACAGACAGATAGTGTATGTAGTTATGTAGCAAAAAGAAGTTAAGTGAATGTTTCATATAGATTCTTGTTTTTTCTGTTCTATGGACCCAGTAGGACACAAAAAAAGCGGTTTACATTTTTTTCCCCCGCCCTGGCACTATTTTGGCACCATGGCAACATTTGGCAATGTGACGCAGTATTTTATGTCTGTCTGTATTTCTGTCAACATCATTTCTTCAAATCTGCATGGCCAATCTTCACCAAATTTGGTGCACAAATGTATGATGTGTCCCAGAAGACGCCATAAACAATTTTCACCATGATCGGCCAATAGGTGGCGCTACAGCAACCAATTCAAAAATCAAATTCATGATTACTTACAAACTACTCGTCGATTTTTTTATCAAATTTGATGGGTTGTTGCATCATGAGCTGAGGCACAAACTCTGAAAATTTGACCACAATCCACCTATAGGTGGCGCAACAACAACAGATTCAAGAATCAAATAGAAGATTTTCAGGACAATTTTCATGAAAGGATAACCAGAACGATTTTCATGTAATTCTGTAATTGCAACGTTATTTCTCATGTATGTACTAGCTAAGTAATATGAAAAGCTATAGGGAGGAATGAGATAAGAGACACTCTGCGTTGGATCATGTGACAGTGGAACATCAGCACCTAGTGGACAGCACATGGCACATGGTAGTGGCCAGCACAATGTGGTAAGAATAAATATAAACAAATATTCAATGTGTTGCATTTAATAATTTTAGTGCCATTGACTGATTCTTGACAGATTTATTTGTAGGTCCTCCCTGCCATTGACTGATTAACCTGATTTTTTAATTCTATAACACAAGGTGGCACCAAACTCCATCCTGTGACTTGGTAAGGTCAGGAAAAAAAAATTATTGAAAATGGCTGGCAGAGGGAGAACAAATCTTGAAACTAGTCTTGCAGTAAGTGAGTTTAAGTATATTCCTGAATATCCTGAGTTGATTTAAATTTGAGCCTTGTTTTGACATTACAAGCTACCGAAGCTAGCTAGCAAAAATAGGCTAGCATGGCTAACATGTTTGGCTATATGAGCTAGTTCCTCACTAATGTTAGGCAATGAGGATTGACCGCTCATAATTCTGACTTCCCCATTACTCTGACAACTCAATGGTTTGACTAATGATAAAGATACATCTATCTAATCTCTACTTCTTAATAGGCATACATTACAGTTAACAAGAGCACTCCATGGTAAGTGTTTACCCATCTTTTATTTTTTCACCTGCCAACAGGTAAATAATGGCACAACAAATAGGACCTCTGGAGAAAAGGGCAGGTACTGAATGGTCAACATTGTTCAAAGCAAGAACCCCAAAGTTCAAGGGCAGAAGAGGGACTGTACCATTGCAACTGGTGTACAGCACACGGTAAATGTTTGAAAGAAATGTAGCCAAAATATTATTGTCAGTTTAACTGCCTGTTATAAATCATCTGTTATATATTCTGTGTCTTCAGGTAAATCATGGCAGCCAAAGAAGAATCTGAAGAGGGAACGTCAAGTAATTTCCAGCTTTGCATAAAATGCCAAAAAGGACCTTTAAATGATCTCGTACTCCCTAAAAAACGTATGATAAATTCTTGGCAGCAGTTAGTAAGAGAGCAGAATTTGGGAACATTGACTTTATTGCACTCAATGAGAGAATCAGAAACTTTTCTGCACAAGATTTAAGTGACAACAATGTTATGTGGCACAAAACATGTTACGGCAACTCTGTGAGTAAATTACACATAGAACGTGATGAACAGCGCCACAAGCGAGCCTGTGAAACATCTGATGTTACTGTCCTTAGTGACCGAAGTAAAGGGCGACCATCTACTTCATCAATGGTAAATAAAACAGAAGAGGTCCCAAAAAAGTACACCCGATCAAAGAAGACACCTTTTGATAAAAAATAATGTTTCTTTTGTCAATGCAAAACTAATTGTCCTTTGATTGAAGGTCGAACAGGAAATGTTGGGAAGCAAATAAAAGACATAGTACATAATTCAAATAATGAAGAATGGAAGGTTAACTATGCCACTGTCATAGCTGACAACGATGTCCTGGCATGTGATTTTGTTTATCACAAGAATTGCATTACCAAGCAGTGGCAGGGAAGCATGCAAGCAATGAAGCAGGGAAATTAAGCAGATAAAGAAGTGACGCCAAGCAGCAACACGGAAGACAGTGGATCAACAGTTGACCACATAAAAGCTGAGATATAATTATTTGCTGAAATACAAGAACGTATTAAAGGGGGAGAATTTATTCCAATGAACGAAGCTCAAAACCTTTACATAGCTAAGATGGCACAGTACAATATCAAGTACAGCTCAAAGTTTGTCACTGCTAAGGCTTAACGGAAATGGATTCGGGAGAAAATACAGGAAAATGTACCTGCAGTGCGGTTCACAGAAGTACCAAAGAAGCCTGCACTGATACATTCACAAGCTACACAAGATTCTGCAGTTAATAAGGAAGCAGGAAAGAGCACATATGATGACATGAAGAATCTTATTGAAACAAGCCTGGCCCTACGTAAGAAGATCGAAGAGAACAAAACAAATCCATGGACATTCTCTGGAACACTTGAGAATAGTGAGTGTGACATTGTACCAACAGAGCTCCACAGCACGATCCTTTGGATCATAAAAGGTACAGTTACAGTCAAAACTGAAGCCCACCTGAGAGAATTGAATAAATCTGCATCAATCATATCTCAGCAGATTGTTCAAGCCCACAAATCTAATCGTCAATTTTTGCATGACCCAAAGACGCCAGATGCAACATTTCGATCGACTATTGAAACTCCTATCACACTTGGCATTTCACTGTATTGTGAACACAATTATAGAAGCCAGAAACTGTCCAATTTACTTTCTCATGCCGGTATAGGAGTTCCATACAGACGAGTCAAGCAGTGTGTTGCTCAAATCTCAGAGGGAGTACAGAGGAATATGGAGAGTAATAATGGAAACTATGTACCACCTGGACTACAAAAGAAGAAGCGGTTGCGTTTCTCCATCGACAATCTGGATGCGAATGTTGATACGTACGATGGAAGAAATTCATTCCATGCAACAGCTATGGCTGTGTATCAACGGGAACCCAGTAGGGAGGAAAATGTGGAAGTAACAGAGTGTGCAATCCCCACACAGAGCAAAGGAACAGGGCCACAGAAGGATGTACCCAAGACTGTCATCCCATTGATATCAAGCTGGATAAAAGGTGCCCCTAAGCCTCACAACAGTCCACAATATCCAAACTTCAAATTGGGAATGAATGAGAAGGAGCTCAAAAGACCTGCAACCGAGGATCTAGCTTGGCTGTTGGTTCGCCATTCCCATCGCACTGATGCCAAATCAACAAATGACCCAGCCGAGTCGCATGATGACACTCATGTTCAACAACAGCCTGTGCCTGTCTGGACGGCATACAATTCACTTCTGCGTGTGTCAACATCCAAAACTGAATCTGTGACACTTGATCAAGTGCATGCACTGCCTATCATAAATGCACCAGCCCATGAATGGACAACCCTTACTACATCATTGACTCAGCTCTACAATCTCAACAAGTTGATGATGGAAGACACTCAGGATGTTGAGCCAATACTTGTTTGGCTTGACATGGACTTGTACAAAAGAGTTCGAAAACTGAGCTTCCTTGACCAACAGTTCCAATCTAACATCATAGCAAGTCCTGGTGCCTTCCATGTCGTTCTGTGTGCTGTACGATGTCTTGGAGCAACCCTTGAAGGGAGTGGTCTGGATGAAGCTTGGGTGGAATCCGGTCTATATAGCAGTGTTACAGTTGTACAAATACTGAATGGCAAGCACCACAACAGAGCATTGGAAGCTCACCAGATCACACTGCAAGTTCTATTTGACTTGTGGATTGAAGCATTCTTCGAACAGCACCCAGTGCTACACCAGAAACTGACGTCTGCACTCGAAGATCTGAGAAAAGCGTGTGAAAATGGACTCTGTGTTTCTGAAGCTCATGGCACACTGGTCAACATGATATATGATCTGCAGCTGCTGGAAACACTGGACCAATTTGACAGTGAGAATGAGAAGTACCCGATGTTCAAATGGGCTCGTATATATATGAAGCAGGTCAACAATCTTCTCCAGTTCATACGAAGTACTCGTGATCAGAATTGGCTCTTGCACCTAGCCTCATTGGAGCATATGTGCGTTTACTTCTTTGCCTACAATAGACACGACTACGCCCAGAACATACCCGACTACATTGCACACATGTATCACTTGGAACACAGCCATCCCTCAGTATGGCAAGATCTCAAGAGTGGCGATTTTGTTGTCAGTACCAACCCCGTTCCTTTCACATCCATTGGGCCTGATCATGCTCAAGAACACGTGAACAAGATTCATAAAGGAGAAGGTGCCATTTCTGGCTTGACCACTGATCCTCAGGGTCTGCTAAAATACTGTCTGAGTACCCCAGTACTGGCAAGACTGGCTGGTGAAACTGAGCGCTTACTGAACATAGCTGATGCCAACCCAAAGAAGCATCACCAACACTCAATGGCAAGAAATACACGTCAAGAGAAATCTGTGAAACAACTGAAGGATGTGCTGAGCAGCGCAAATCCCTTCCGTCCACCAGGAAATTATGATGAATCTGAAATGAAGTTAGTCAACTTTGTTTCCAAACAAATAATGACAACAGCAGTACAGAACGATGTCTTGGACATTGAGTTACGAGGGAGCAGAGAACTTGGATTTTTTTGTGAATGAGAGGGTCAGAGGGGAAAAGAACATGTGGGACAAAATGTCAAAGCTTAAGTATCTGACCTGGAAAGATGGATGCAAAACTATCAAGCTTAAGGCATCATCTGAGGTAGTCAGCTTGAAATCAACCAACTCACTGTTTGTTCGCCTGCTTCTCGTTGCCAAGTCCTCTAGAGAACTTGACCTGCAGAACGTTGTGGGAACATACGAATTTGCGGATCACAATGCAAGCCTAATGAAGTCTGATGGTTCTCTGTTTCCGACTTTAGCCAAGTCTGCTCTTATCCATGAATTGGAAGGAGTGGTTTCAGGAACTGCATCTCCTGAAGAATCGATAGAAATGCAGAGTAGCCCATCAGCACACATGTTGACCAGTATCTTGATTGATGGCATGGCAGTCGTGCAGGAGATGGTTGTCCGGAAAGGTGAAATAAAATGTTGCTGAGATCTTGCAGAATGTTTTACTCGGAGTATTGACATACACAGATATATACCTGCTATTTGACAACTATACAGTCACAAAATCCATGAAGGACCGAACAAGACAAATCCGTACAGCAGGAAGAGCACAAGACAAGGGGTACAAAATAGAAGATTCCACACCGATCAAAGACTTCAAGGCTTTTCTGGGAACCAAGGAAACCAAGGTCAACCTTGTTCTCTACCTTGCACAAAAAGTTGTTGAGCTTTGCAAACTGCCAATCACAACACACACACACACACACAAGGGTGTCATGTCCACAAACACAAACATGGTGAACGTCACAAGTACACAAGAAGAGGCAGACACATTACTGGTTCTGTATGCAGTAGCAGTGAGTCGTTTAGGTAAAACACCACATATATACTCATGTGACACTGATGTGTTGGTACTTGCCCTTCGAAGGGTACCAGACCTTCAACCAGAGAGCGCAATCATCATGGGCACTGGAGATCAAAGACGGATGATAAAACTGAGACCCATCTACATGGCCATTGGTCCTGAACGAGCAGCAGCATTGCCAGGATTTCACACGCTTACTGGTTGTGATACCACTGGTCACATCAGAGGAAAAGGAAAATCTACCTGCTTCAAATCATTCATGAAGGCTGGTGATGATGTACTCCATGCACTTTCTGAGCTTGGTGTTGGCCCTTATCCATCCTCAGAGGTGTTAGCTGGGTGTGAAAAGTTTATGTGTCAGCTCTTCAAACCTGGCTATGAATCAGCTGAAGTACTTCGGTGGCACATGTTTAAACAGCTCAAGGCCAATCAGGGTGTGGAAAAGATATGTCCAACGCAAGGGTCCATCATAGAACATATCCTGCGAGCACATTGGCAAGCAAATGTATGGGCACAAGACATTGTGGCTCAGCCAAAGGTTTTAGATCCACTATCTTTGGGATGGAGGCAGCAAGAGGATGGAAGTTGTGTCCCTGTAGTCTCAAAGGTTCCACCTGCACCAGAGGCAGTCGTAGAACTAGTCAAGTGTGCATGTGTTGCCAGCAAGTGCAGCGGCCGCTGTTCTTGCAAAGTCAATAATCTTCCATGCACAGAGCTCTGCAAATGTGAAGCTGCAGAAGATTCATGTAAAAATCTTCCAAATGATGATGCTGAGAGTGATGACGATGATGCCTACAGTGATTGATTCTTTGTTGATTTGTTAAGTTGAGAATGTGTACTGTTGAGCATTCCTTTATATATTTTTTCTCTGGAGGGGGGAGTATTATTATTTTTGTTTTCTTATTATCAAGGATCCATGTTCCATTTTATCAAAGGTTCAAGACAAATAAACCCTTTGAATTGAAAATAAACACTTTCTGTTTCTGTTTAAATAAGGTTTTTGTTAAAAATCGTCAGGTAGCTCTTGCACCATTGTGTATTTGCATATTGAATCTGTTGCTGTAGCGCCACCTATAGGTGGATTGTGGTCAAATTTTCAGAGGTTGTGCCTCAGCTCATGATGCAACAACCCATCAAATTTGATAAATATTTGATGGGTAGTTTGAAAGTAATCATGAATTTGCGTTTTGAATTGGTTGCTGTAGCGCCACCTATGGGCCGATCATGGTGAAAATTGGCCATGCAGATTTGAAGAAAAGATGTCGACAGACAGACATAAAATATTGCGTCACATTGCCAAATGTTGCCATGGTGCCAAAATAGTGCCAGGGCGGGAAAAAAAAATGTAAACCGGGTTTTTTGTGTCCTACTGGGTCTATAGATCAGAAAAAAACATGGTTTACAAGAATCTATATGAAACATTCACTAAAATACACAATGACATGAAGTTATCAGTCTGTCTGTCTGTCTGTACCTCGGCGCACGCAGCACTAAAATCCTCTGTGTTCATGTATCCATAATTAACTTGAGATGGAATTTTCCGTACGTTTGATATCAAACTAATAACTTTCCAAGGATAATGGGTGACGTGTACGGAAACACTTCCGTATAAACCTGTATAGCCTTCTAGAGGTCTGTGTGTGGGGATGAGGACGTGACATCACATACATAACCTATGGATATACGGTACTGTTCATTTTATTATAGAATTTAAAAGACAGCACGCACAGTTTCACATGTTTTGTAATAACTTATAAAACCAGGAAAATATATTCAACGTGGAACATACCTGGATATTTTGTCAAGGACTTATGGAGGAATTGTATCAACGTCAAAATAATAAGCAGTAAATACAAATTTCAATCAATCAATCAATCTTATAGAATGTTAGATCTAGGACATGTATATGGCCCTGTTTAACAGTACCCACCTACCTACCTACCTACCCACCCACCCACCTACCCACCCACCTACCCACCTACCCGCCTACCCACCCACCTACCCACCCACCCACCCACCCACCTACCTACCTACCTACCCACCCACCCACCTACCTACCCACCTACCCACCCACCTACCTACCCACCTACCCACCTACCTACCTACCCACCTACCCACCTACCTACCCACCCACCTACCTACCTACCCACCTACCCGCCTACCCACCCACCTACCCACCTACCTACCTACCCACCCACCTACCCACCTACCCACCTACCCACCTACCCACCCACCTACCCACCTACCCACCTACCTACCCGCCTACCTACCTACCCACCCACCTACCCACCTACCCACCCACCTACCTACCTACCTACCTACCCGCCTTCCTACCTACCTACCCACCCACCTACCTACCTACCTACTACCTACCCACCTACCTACCTACCCACCCACCTACCCACCCACCTACCTACCTACCCACCTACCCACCTACCTACCTACCTACCTACTTACCTACCTTCCTACCTACCCACCTACCTACCTACCTACTTACCTACCTTCCTACCTACCCACCTACCTACCTACCTACTTACCTACCTTCCTACCTACCCACCTACCTACCTACCTACCTACCTACTTACCTACCTTCCTACCTACCCACCTACCTACCTACCTACCGAACCTATCTAATAGACAACAAGCTTTCCAGTACAACAATATATGGATGGAAAGTTATCTTAGGAACGGAATGTTTAATCTGTTTTAATATGATGTAGAACATGTATATGGCATGTATATACTATTTTTAACAGTATGTGAAACACTATATACTATACTACACTACAGAAAACAGGTAAAGGTACAGCTTTATTGAACATATATATTCATAGTGTCAGCTCACCTTCGGTTTTAGACACTCTCGTTGTCGAAGTTGAAGTTGAAGTTGAACTTGGTGGGTCAGCAGCTTCATGCTGGTCTGATGTTACAACTATTGTTGTCATGAAAACACAACAGACTTGAATAAGAAACCTGGTTCTACAGTCAGTAATGATCCTGATATTAAATGGATTACATTTGTGTTTAAGCAAGGTATTACCCGTTTAACTTAGCCAATTATCCATATGTATATGTTTATCCATGAATCGGTTTATGTTTATCCATGACTCACGAAAGCAATATTACATCGTAGATCGGCTATTTGTGGATAAGTTTCCCCCAGAATAAGTTTGCAGGGTGGTTAAGTGGTTAAGGAGAATCAAATACTTCCCGTTTATATATTTTTTTAAAAAATGTATACTTTACTAAATGTTACTGTTACTGATTGCTACATTATTATGTTTACAGTGAGTGTGAAGAATTCTGTTAATTAATTACATTTATTTATATGACGATTTCATTATGAAGTTTAAGTTAATAGCAGTGGTTAGTACATGTTAGCCTGGTACCAGATGAATCTGCCAGTGCAAAAAAAAAAAAATGCACTCAGCGATTTGGGTCTGGCACCGCTCCATAGAGAATCCATTTCCTGCTCTTGAAGACGGGGGTAACCAATCAGGGCCCAGTATTCAAATATGGGAGACTGTAATTGGTAGTTGGTTTGTAGGTCTAACCAATTGCGTCGAGAGTCATTGTTTTGATCCCGCCCCCTTTGAAAAAAACGTCCTCATAGAAGCACCAGACTCATATCCACGCAGTGATATAGTCTGGCTACGCGAGGCTAAGTACATGTAGCCTATATTTTGGGGGTAGGCCTACTTACACATTCAGTCTATCCACTATTGCCTCCCAAAATATCCTCTCTGTTTTATTACAGCATCAGTATTTAGTTTACTTCTTCTCCATTTCAGGATCAGTAAATCTGTAATCTCTCAAGAACAGATTCTGCTCTGCGTTGGAATCTGTCGTGAAGGCTCGTCATAACATGTACGCACTGGGCTACAAGTGGGCGTGTCTTTAGATCAGGAAGCAGGCCGCGCTTTACCCAATAAAATGTAGTGGGCGGGATTCACGTGTCCGTCGATCTTTCCCCCTTGAAACAAACCCAAACTAATTTAACAATAGCGTCCGCGGAGCAGACAAAACCACAGAAAGATATTCACATTTTAACTTACTCTTTCATCATAGAAACAAGTGGGCTTACAACCAAAACGATCCATGTTCTCTGGGAGAAGTGGTGTTAGTGTTCCGTGTAGAAATATTGTTAGTGGGAATGAAAACATAGTGACACCACCGGAAGTGAAAGCTGAAGGCAGACCAAAACCCCGGTTTCCTTTGCGCACGGGTCCTACGTCGTCATTGTCCCAGAGCCAGTGAGAGATAGTACAAACAGCAGAGGGCGCTGTTTTTCATTCTCACTGGCTCTGGGTTCCCAGATTGGTAAATCTGTGCTCCACCACATGGTCTACTGGGGAAGACGTTGGCTTGACAAAGTCTGGCTCGACAACGTCTCTCCTTCTCAGCCTGGCTTGGTGTTCGTGGAACAAAATAAACCAGGCTGCACTGAGCACACTTTGTCAAACCAGGATTTGTCTTAATTAATACATTTAATTCTGCCTTTGTGAAACGGGCCCGGGCTTAAGCCCCGGCAGCCCCTTCAGTAAAACAACACTTGCAGGTCTACACCTAATTGAATTGTCTATTTAGAGTCAACCTACTTTAAACAGAACTCACCTGAGACAGATCTAGCTGCTCCTTTAGGTTGTTCTGCAAGAAATAAAACAATGTTTAAATGAACAGATTAGCATTCAGCTAAATGACAACAAAAGTGGATCAAAGATCAGTAGTGCTCTATAGGAACACTGTGAAACAAACCAAAGTATAAAGATTATCTCCAGAGTTCCATTACTATTTACACTACTGACTGTAAATTTACCTGCACACCCCTCCCCCATAATACCCTCAATGTGCACTAGACTTATATACTCAAAGACTGCACTAGATTTATATTCATAAAGTATTCACTAGACTTATATACTTAAAGGCTGCACTAGATTTATATTCTCAAAGTATTCACTAGACTTATATACTCAAAGACTGCACTAGATTTATATTCATAAAGTATTCACTAGACTTATATACTCAAAGACTGCACTAGATTTATATTCATAAAGTATTCACTAGACTTATATATGTAAAGATGCACTAAACTTATGTATTGAATATACAGTTGCACTTGAAATGATTCAGCCCCACTGCAAATTAGATTTATTGGCAACATTCACAAACTGTCAGCTGTTTGCAATAAACCAATGAAACGAGGACAATTGAAATAGCTCAATAGAGAAATTCAACACATTTAATGACTACTAAAGGCTGAAATGATGCCTGCCCTTCATGACAAGCATCTTGTAACGATTTTCACTGAATTGGTTATTTGTAGTAGTAGGGGTGCCAGGTAGACTCTGTCTACCAGAGAAATATTATTTCTCATTTTTTAAATTATGAGCTTTTCCTCATCTGGAATTTTAACCAACCACTGAAAGGACTTACATATCAAATACAGCCCGGCTGTTTTTGACATTTTGAAGTCAATTAACTTTACTCCGGAACCTCTCAGAAGGCTCCCCGTCGGAGCCTTCGGTCATATTTTCAGTCATATTTTGTTTTACCTGCAACGTTTTCCATAAAAAATGCAATATGGCACCTTAATACCAACCCGGACATACATTTTTGGTTAGATTTAACAGTCTCACCCCCTCTCCCCCAAGGAGGGCATGTCTTCACACCGTCCGTCCGCCCACCCACCCGCCCGCCCGCCTGCCTGTACCTCGGTACATGCAGTACTAAGATCTTCTGTGTTCATGTATCCAAAATTAACTTGCGATGGAATTTTGCCGTATGTTTGATATCAAACTAATAACTTTTTATTACAGAAGATAAAATACAGCACACAGTTTTACGCGTTTTGTAATAACTTATAAAACCAGGAAAAGTACATTCAACGTGGCACAAACCTGGATATTTTGTCAAGGACTTAAGGAAGATTGTATCAACGTCAAAATAATAAGCAGCAAACTTTGACAACATTTTCTGGTAAGATATTATTATTTACCTTCTTTCTGTCTCAAACAAATAAAGCGTTCCTGTGAGCTGTGAGTAATTACATGTTGTGTAGCCAAAGCAAAGCTAATCGACATTTAAAAGACAATGGTGTCCCTGCTGCTATCCAGCTGGGTGGGTGAGTAGGTGTTAGACCCTGAGGGAGGGATCTATCTATCTATCTATCTGACAACAAGCTTTCCAGTACAACAATTTATGGATGGAAAGTTATCTTATAGAATGGCATGTTAGATCTGTTTTAATATGATGTAGGACATGTATATGGCCCTGTTTTAACAGTATGTGAAACATATACTATACTATGCTACAGAAAACAGGTAAAGGTACAGCTTTTGGAACATATATATTCATAGTGTCAGCTCACCTTCGGTTTTAGACACTCTCGTTGTCGAAGTTGAAGTTGAAGTTGAACTTGGAGGGTCAGCAGCTTCATGATGGTCTGATGTTACAACTATTGTTGTCATGAAAACACAACAGACTTCAATAAGAAACCTGGTTCTACAGTCAGTAATGATCCTGATATTAAATGGATTACATTTGTGTTTTAGCGAGGTATTACCCGTTGTGTACAGACAGTTTATCTGCAGCAGGAAAGACAACTACAATATAATAATGTGTGGTGCTCTTGTAGTAATGGTAATGAAGATATACCTGTATATCTGAACATAAGAAGAATGGATCTTCCGTTGAGTGGCTACATAATTAAACATGTTTTGACGACGACCACAAACCTGGGGCCCGTTTCACAAAACCTAGATAGTAGATTAACCCAGGATTTATCAGATATTCTGGATGAATTTATCTTGGCTTAGCCTTGAATCGGTTTCATGAAACCTGAGTTATCTCACCAGATTAACTTAGCCAGCTATCATGGATATGTTTAGCCATGACTCGGTTTCATGAAAACAATATTACATTAGTTACCATGGAGATTTATTCTGTGAAGTGGCTAACAGCCAGGTTTAACTCATCCTGTTGCCTTTACTGTTAATTAAGCAATCAGTCTGTCAACAAACCGATGGGTTTTTCACATTTATTCCATTATCATATGTTTATGTTGCCTTATTTTTACTAGCCTGCATTAAAATATCACAGGTACACACATTGCCATTAAATTACAACTTGCCCTATGTATGTTATTGTACATCAAATAGAAGAAAATATATATTGGCTGCAAAACCTCTTCATGACAGCTTATGAGCTGGTAGATCGGCTATTCAAAAAAAGAAAAAAAGAGAAAATGTTGAAAGATTCTAAAAATGCCATTAAACATTGTGACCATTTTATGCTAATTATTTGTGAAGTCAGACTATGTGAAACCATATTCATGGGCGATCTATTTTGCTGGGCCTATTTGTGGAATATATAACTGCATGCCAGAATCACTGGAGTTAGGCAAGGCACAGGAATAGGAACTGTACTAGATGTATTGCACAAATGGCTGTGTGCAAATTCAGATCAATTGCTCCAGCCACTGAGGGGAACCGGGCACACAGCTTTGGTCTCACCACCGTCGACCGACCAACCACCCACCACAGAGGTTTGTCAAATTATAGGAGGATAGGAGGATGTATATGATGATTTCATTGTGAAGTTTAAGTTAATAGCAGTGGTTAGTACATGTAGCCTATATTTTGGGGGTAGGCCTACTTACACATTCATTCTATCCACTATTGCCTCCCAAAATATCCTCTCCGTTTTATTACAGCATCAGTATTTATTTTATAAGCTTCGTAAGCGCTTCTTCTCCATTTCAGGATCAGTAAATCTGTGCTCCACCACATGGTCTACTGGGGAAGACGTTGGCTTGACAAAGTCTCTCCTTCTCAGCCTGGCTTGGTGTTCGTGGAACAGAATAAACAGGCTGCACTGAGCAGACTTTGTCAAACCAGGATTTGTCTTACATCCAGGATTATTTAATTCTGCCTTTGTGAAACGTGACCATGGTCTCTTTTTCCCCCTCTTATGCTTTTGACCACAGTGTGCCGGAGGGCTTAAGCCCCGGTAGCCCCTTCAGTAAAACAACACTTGCAGGTCTACACCTAATTGAATTGTCTATTTAGAGTCAACCTACTTTAAACAACACTCACCTGAGACAGATCCAGCTGCTCCTTTAGGTTGTTCTGCAAGAAATAAAACAATGTTTAAATGAACAGCTTAGGATTCAGCTCGGTGTTCAAATGACAACAAAAGTGGATAAAAGATCAGTAGTGCTCTATAGGAACACTGTGAAACAAACCAAAGTACAAAGATTATCTCCAGAGTTCCATTACTATTTACACTACTGACTGTAAATCCTCCTGCACACCCCTCCCCCATAATTTCATCAATGTGCACTAGATTTATATACTCAAAGACTGCACTAGATTTATATACTCAAAGACTGCACTAGACTTATATACTCAAAGACTGCACTAGACTTATATACTTAAAGACTGCACTAGACTTATATACTTAAAGACTGCACTAGACTTATATACTTAAAGACTGCACTAGACTTATATACTTAAAGACTGCACTAGACTTATATACTTAAAGACTGCACTAGACTTATATACTCAAAGACTGCACTAGACTTATATACTTAAAGACTGCACTAGACTTATATACTCAAAGACTGCACTAGACTTACATACTTAAAGACTGCACTAGACTTATTAGGTCCAATAGATCATCCCCAGAGTAGGGTAGCTTGCTGCCAGTACCATGATGTGCTTTAGCCAGCATCCTCCTTATAAGAGCAACACACTTTGCTTGTTTGAGTACTGTAGGCTAACTATCATATTTACCAGTGTTTCTGTAGTTGTGTATGGGTTGTGTAGTTGTGTATAGGTTGTGTAGTTGTCACTTATTTTACTCAAGGCTCCGGAAGAGGGATGTTTTTACAAGTCACATTATTTTTAATTATTTTTGATGGTGTGACCTACGATTCATTTTTCAAAAAGGATTTTGAGCCCCGAGGCTAGAATCCATCAGTAGGTCATAATGAAATGAAATGTAGCATTTTATCTGCTTCTTACTGGTAATGCTGCTAAGCCACCTGACTACAATGGCTGCCACCAGATTCTTTAGGAAAGCAGCTGGTCTATGCATCATGTTTGCAGCAGATCATAACAGCAGCAGGAGAAGTACTAAAAGTGGTTATCATGAAGGGTGAAATCATTTGGAGCCTGCAGTAGTTTAAAAGTGTCATTTTGTGTTGAATTTGGATAAACCACTTTTAATATGAGTTGTGTTGAGCCATTTAAATAGTCCTTGTTTTATTTGTTTATCAAACAGCTGACAGTTCTTGAATTCTGCCAATAAACCAGTGATCAATGAGGCTGAATCATTTTACATAAATTAATAATAATGTCTACCCTCTCTTCACCTACCTTTGGGCGTATTTTGAAAACTCTCCACTAGATCTTTCCTCTTGATCTTCTTCAGCACATTGATAACGATCGGAATTTCTTTACTGGGATATTTCTTTATGATGAGATCAACGGTGTCCATCCTGTTAGCTTCCTTCAGATCACTCTTTGTGAGCGGCTGGAGACCTTCAAGGTTAACAGGCTTCTGCAGATACCACTGGAACTCCTGGAACTCATCGTCACCCAGATTCTTTAGCGTTTTCAAGATACGTTCTTCTAGTGTCTCCATGGTTGATTCCTGGAACAAACAGAGGATGTTATTGTCTCAGCTGCATTCTCTTAATGCTTTCTTTGGGTTGAAGAGAGCATGAAGTCAAGTACATCAGGGAATACACATTAATGTACCAAGATATAGATTATTTTAATTTACTTACAAATATGTCAGTGAAAGCTAATCCATATAGATTAAACACTGTAACTGAACGTATTGTTTTTCTCTGAAGAAGATGTGTACAAACACTTATGTCAACATCCTAGCATCAAAATGGAAAAGTGTATAAACAATTCAGGATCAGATCTCATTACAGATCTCAAACATGGAGACATCAATAATATCACCAACATACATCAAACTGGTTGTTGTAACAGACACAGTCATATAGTAAAGTGGATAACGTTTTGCCCATTACTATAATAATGTACTTATTAAACTGTTTTACAAAGTCATTAATAGTAGCTTAAAATAAATATAACTTTTAGCCCATCACTATAATAATGTACTTATTAAACTGTTTTACAAAGTCATTAATAATAGCTTAAAATAAATATAACTTTTAGCCCATCACTATAATAATGTACTTATTAAACTGTTTTACAAAGTCATTAATAGTAGCTTAAAATAAATATAACGTTTTACACAAAGGGGACTAAAAAAACGTTCTTTTTAACAAGGCATTTGCCTAGATGAAGATAGTGGTTTTACCTTAAAAAAAAAAAAAACTTGTGTTTTGCTGACTTTGATCTGAATTGTATTCATGTCACTGTTTTATTATTATTGTTTTCTTGTTCTCTTTTTTGTTTTTTGTTTTTAACATGTAGCGCTTTGAGATTTGTTTCAAATATAAAGTGTGTTACAAATAAAATGCATTATTATTATTGTTATTATTATTATAGTCATTAATAGTAGCTTAAAATATATTTAATATCTTTTAGCTCATCACTATAATACTGTACATATCAAACTGCTTCACACAGTCATTAATAGTAGCTTAAAGTAAATGTAATAACTTTTAGCTCATTATTATGGATGTTTCTCTGTCTCAGCAACACTCTCGTGGGATCTATCACCAGTAAACATCTGAACGAGATCAGACGGCGCTCACGTAAGAGACCATCAGAATGTGTGTAGCATTAGGCGTATCTTTAATTATTGTATATCTTTGGTCCAAATGACAGGATCTCTCATAGCAGTGTGTTTGTAGATCAGCTTACCTGTGACTCCTTGTCTCTGTCCCTCTGTGTGCTGCTGCTGCCCTCTACTGGCTGTTCTGATGATGTCTAATGGAACAATGATATTATACGAGTTTATCAGCTAATAGTTATAACAGAGGTCTTCCTACTTACACAGTGGGCTTCAACATCCTCCCTAATTTTGGGATTTTTACTGTGGAAAGTAACTAAGTACATTTACTCAAGTACTGTACTTAAGTACATTTTTTAGGTATTTTATACATAGGCTATTTGAAAATAGCCGATCTACAAGCTCACAATACGCATTGCAACATGTTGTGAGCTTGTAGATCAGCTATTTTCAAACATTTTAGTACTTTTACTTTAGGTACTTCAAGGATATTTTGATGCCAATACTTTTGTACTTTTACTTTGATTGAACTCAAGTAACATTTTGAGCCCAGGTCTTTTACTTGTAACAGAGTATTTTTATATTGTGGTATTGCTACCACCAAGTGCTTCTTCCACCACTAAATTTGACCCACTGGTAGTCAACTATAGTCGAGGTTTACCTATTAATAATAAAGACACGCACCAGCTAGGTTGCCGTGACAACGGATATACACAAAAGTAGGGAGGCTAGCAGCTTAGCATTGTTAGCTCGTCGTCACGGGCGTCCTGGCTTTACTCCAACCTGGTGTTTGCACTCTCCATTTACAACCCGTACATCTACATAAACGTTCAGATTTAAAATATAAAGTGCTTACCTCATGGCCACAGATGTTACATTTCACTTTGGGTGGGTCTACGTACCCGTATCTTCCGTATTGTTCAATAAATAGCATTTTAATCCGATCGGCGGCCATTTTCTCATAGAGTTATAATGTATCAGAGTGCAATACACCCCTCAACCGCTACGGCGACGTAGTTGAAAACAAAACGGAGACAATGGCCACCAATCGGATCAAAATGCTTTTTATTGAACGATACGGAAGATACGGGTACTTATGAGGGCCCGTACATAATTATAACACCCGTGGCCATGAGATAAGCACTTCATATTTGAAATCTGAACGTTTATGTAGATGTACGAGTTGTAAATGGAGAAATGCAAACACCAGGTGTAAGTTCAACCATGCCGCTTGACGACGAGCTAACAATGCTAAGCTACTAGCCTCGTTACTCCACCGTTGCTTCAGTGAAATTCTTCCATACAAACGAACGTCGAGCGGGCTGTTGTTTAGCTGGGGCCGCCCTCACCCATTAGCTGCTGTGTTTGCAACATGTGAGCAACATAATTTCTTTGGTTTGGGGTGTTTTTGCCACATGAGCACTTTAAACCTACTGTATACATCGGCTATTTGAAAATAGCAGATCTACAAGCTCACAATGCGTTGCATCGCGAGCGACGCGTTATGAGCTTGTAGATCTGCCATTTTCAAATAAAAATCTTGGGGGCTAACTTATAATAAAAATACCTGGCAACACTGGCTCATCGTGTGAAGATAGGCGGTGCTCAGAGTGAAACCGGAGAACAATGCCTAGCCATGACCAATCGAAACCACTATGCAAATCTCGGCCAAGTGTCTCTCCACCCCCCAAAATAACACACAGACTCGCACAAAAGCAGCCTACTTTGCCATACAAATGTAACCATTTAATGATTCTAAAACGACAATCTTTTGCAATACAAACCTTCTTCAACATTCGAAATGTGTTAATATGAAGGAAAAAAAAAGAAAAACACAAAAAAAAGAAATCAAATTTAATTTGCTGTTTTCTACTGTTTCTCAACTGGCGAGTTGATCCCCAAATCTCCAGCCACTGTCACATAATATTCATTCATTTATATGAGTTTATCAGCTAATATTACACACTCTACTGGTTGTTCTGATGTTGTCTAATGGAACAATGATATTATGTGAGTTTATCAGCTAATAGACCACCGAAGTCTGACGTCATTTACACATCCTTTGTTTGTCTACCTGGTTCGCAGTTTTCCACCCCCATTCTGAATCCCATAGACGTGTTTAATATCGCGTCAAATAAGAACTGTGTTCCAAAAACAAACAAATGACCCCGGCGGTTTGACTCTTATGGATATGAAGCATGAACTGACGGTGAGAAAACGATAATGTTACTTCCGCCAAATTAGTTACATTTTCGCCAGAAACAGACTGTATCAAATATAAGTGACTGACTATCATAAACGATACAGAACCTCCTCCCTGACAATAACGCCGGGACAGTTTGTTTATTTTTGGACCACAATTCTTATACGAGACGATTCTAAGATGACCCAATGTTATTCTCCATAGAGAAATTACTTCCGCAAACCTGGGGATGAACGAATGACGTCAGGACTTCGGTGGTCTATTGTCATAACAGAGGTCTTCCTACTTACACAGTGGGATTCAACATCCTCCCTGATGTCTGCCTGCTTCCTGTCTGCCATGTTGTGCTAAACACACACACACACACACACACACACACACACACACACACACACACACACACACACACACACACACACACACGAGTTAATTATGGCAGGAATAAATATAATTTAACTTAACTCTATATCAAAGGACGACTTCACCCATTTTCACCTTTAGAGTGTATGAATGGAACCAAATGGACCTGTAACGGTCCATGTGGTTCCATTTATGACTTATGAGAGTGTATAAATGGAACTGAATTCACTCACAAGTGCTCCTCGTTTCTCTGTTACTTTGAACCAAATTGATTATACCAAGCTATAATGAATAATCTAAATACACTTACTCTTTGTCAAATGATCTATTTTACCTCAAATTTAAAAGTAGTCAAAATAAACCACACCCTACAAGAAGTATCACATGACCACATTACCCTGAGGTCACATGACTTACTGTCACCTGTCACTCTAGTATAGTGACAGTTGTAAAATGTCACTTATAGCTCTATCTAACTCACTGGTTCTCAATGTGGGGTCTGGGGACCCCCAGCGGTCCTTGAGGAGGATCCAGGGGGTCCCCAGCAAAATGAGCAACAGTGTAAAAACTTGAGCCTTATTATTTATTTTTTGGCAAGTTCAAATCAGATCTACAAGCTCACAATACTTTGCCTGGCGACAAGTTTTAAGCTTGTAGATCTGTTGTTTTCAACAACAAAAAATGAAGAAATCAGAAACAGAAAAAGTCCTTTTGAATACGTAACTATGTTTCAAAGCAGAGACCTGCACTAGTGTGTGTAGCCTGACACTCAGCCTGAATTTTCATTTCGTTTCACTCCATTATTCAGTCTGAAAGCCCTCTCAATGCAGCGGAGTTCTGAGATGGGGGCGTGGCCAAAGTGGGACTCCAGTATGAACCAACGTGATTGGTTCATACTGGATTGTCCCGATCCCGATTCGTCGTACAGATTTTCAACCGAGGAACACCCGCCTTCGAAAGCGTCACCAGACCCTGAATGCTAGGCAAAGGATTCAGGGGGTGGAGCCAGGCTACTAGTGTGTGTGTAACTGTACAGGATTCGAAACGTCTCTTTATACCCACAATATCCTCATACCTGTCTAACTTCTTCTCCAAAGTGAGTAACACCCACAGCCACACCACTAGAGGGAGCCACCCACACATATTTAGAACAGATATAACATTGTCATTTCACTACTTTCACACCCTGACACCATGCATTAACCACTTAAACCCCAGCATCCATATTCAGAAAAAGCTTTCCCTACAAGAACAGAAAACAGAACATACACTAGTATTGAGCCCTGAGGGACTCTGGTTACCCACCTGGGGTTTAAGTGGTTAAAGGATGTGAAAAAACATCAATCAGAAAAGCACAAAGAGAGATAGATGATAGGAGCTGTTTGAACCTTTTCTCCTTTCTACTTCATATTAATGTGTTAATGTTATATGATGAGTTGATGAATTTAATACATAGGACCACAATGGAAACAAGTCTCCTTATCCTTCTAGTCTTAATGTGTGACTGTACCTCCATGTTGTTTACATTTATGACTGATAAACTATTTAATCAATCAATCAATCAATGTTTCTTAATGAGGGGTCTGGGGACCCCCAGGGGTCTTTGAGGGGATCCAGGGGTCTTTGAGGGGATCCAGGGGGTCCCCAGCAAAATGAAGAACAGTGTAAAGTCAACACTTAAGCCTTAATATTATTATTTGTGTTTTTTGTTCAAATATAGCAGATCTACAAGCTCCCACTGCGTTGAAAATAGAAAGATTCCATTGACCGGATCTGTAGAGGGCGCAGTGGAGTAACTAAGCAATGTTTTCCTTCTGGTGAAATATTTCACATTTTGTCCAAAAAGTGTATTTTAGACGTGAGGTGGGGGGTCAGAGTGTTCCCACTTAGTAGAGTAGGCTTTCAACTAAAACCATCTTTGTTTTGGTGAGTAGAGAAAGTGTATTTTTTATTTGTACTGCAGACGAGACGCTAAGCAGCCTGTGGTGCGAGCGCAAAGGCTGGAATGTCCCTTAGCCTTAAGGAGACTGTCACTCTAACCTCACTACAGTACATATGACCCGCCCTACTCTGCCTGTGATTGGTTTAGGTTTACACATGATGAGTGATGATTGGTTAAAGGTACAGTGTCACATATCATGGTAAGCCAATCTGAGGCAGAGTTGGGCGGGTCTTTGTCTTGGCTTTCCTGGAGCAAGCAGAGTGATATAGAATGAGAGTGACGACACTAACATAGACTCCCATCGTAAGAATGGAATGAGGAAATGCTATGTCTGTCTCAATGAGGAAGTTTCAATGTTTGGAACTACAGCCCATAGCAGCATGACGGAACGCTCTCTCTCTATGGCTCTGGGAGAAACCAGAGCGCCCCACCCACCCACACACACACACACACACACACACACACACACACACACACACACACACACACACACACACACACACGCACACACACACACACACACACACACACACACACACACACACACACACACACACACACACACACACACACACACGCTGCAGGGGGGGCTCACAGGGGCGGCGCCCCGGTAGCTCTGGAGCTGCACACACGCGCGCTCCACAGGCACACACCGTCAGTGGCGAGCCGTGCTCAACACCTGAAACAATAGCCTCTACATGGCTGCTCTGCATAACATTATGCTAATGGGGAAAAGCCATGGACTTTACTCTACCTCTCACAATGAGAGACAACAGTCTCTGCACTGCAGAGTGTGAAAGGGTTAATCGCTTAGCAGAGGATCAAGAGCTGTAGACACCAGACACTAAACAGCGAGGTTATCCCTGTCTGTTGGTGGAAGTTCTTATGACTTTCATATGATTGTTTTAAAACCACTGTTTTGAAAGCAATGTAAGTCTTTAAAAAAAATAAGTAAATACAAGTTGTCTGATTATTTTAAGTACTTATGTGTGGGTGAGTCTATAGATGGGTTTCCTGTTTGTAAACATGAGAGGATGATGCGCGCGCAGTGGCGGGATGAGCCTGTAGAGGGCGCTATTACCCTAAAAATATCCTATACCCTATTACCCATAAAATAAATGGTCTTCACCAGGTTTAATGAAAGTAGATTAAATGATGCAGTTTGTAATATCTTCTTTACTCAATAAAAATGATTTGTCGGAAGTTGGATCTGTTTGTATATAATAGCAGTGTAGCTCCTCGCACAACAATGATGACACAGGTCGGGTTCTTTATGAACGGGCATTTATTGCTTCAGGCATTCTCCTCATCCCTCAGTCATGCCGTGAGAACTACATGTTCACACACAAAATAATAAACAATAATCAATAACTTGCACGGTAAATAACAACATAGATCAAAGCATACATAAATGAAAATACAATGACCTGTAGAAATGCGCATCGCGCAGGTTAAACACAACGGCAACATCAAAGCAAATCTAAACATAGAATACCTTGTTGGCCGCTTGTTGTGGAAAAGAGTTTCTTCGTTGTTGAGTTGCTTAATGTCCTTAGAATGTCTTTTGACCGTCTGTCTATCGTTTCAGACGTCTTTAATAACCTTTAGCAGCGTGATATCACAAGAGCTGCAAGTTTACAGAGCTTAGTCGACCAGGTTTGTTTGCACCACCTGTCAGTAATGACATGCAATCATGCGTCAATCAATAATGGTCCGGTGTGCTACTGACAGACAGGGAACCTTTGTTCCGCTCCAGAACTTTTAATCACATTATGTTTTTACATTTTTTACTTTACATGAAATCAATTATGACCCAAAATATTTATTTATATCATGAAATTAGGAATTAAACCTTATGAACTTATGACCATTAATTTCTGTATTTTAGCAATTTTAGTATTTTTATAGTTTGCATTTTAATAGCAGCACTTACACTCCCACCAAATCACTCGTTATTACAAACGTGGGATTTTTTGCAATCAAAATTATGAAAAACAAACAAATATTTCGAACTTGAGTGAGTGTGACCTTAAGTATGATTACGTGCTTTAAGTGTGTATGTATGTGACCAAGTTGGCCTTGTGTGTGGTGTGCCTTATTCTAAGTGTGGTGTCACTGATCAGTGGTTTGATCTTTTGCACCATGCCATCTGCACTGGGGTATCCATTCTTCCATCTTGGCCAGAATTCACTGGCTAGGAAGTGCACTCTTCTCGAACTCTTGTTTAGATGGAGGTCTTCTTTGTGGAACTGTCCATGTGGGGGTGGAATTGTGGCATGTTTCACGTAGTGGCTCAATGTCTTGAGCCTGGCGACAGGCCTCACTGCCCTGGTCCAGTTGGAGAATTTCTTTAAGTGGTTCACCACTGAATTCACTTTCTTTAGCTTTACATTGTCGACATGGGCTGTGCAAAGCAAAGGGTTGGTCGTTTCTAGTTCTCCCACCATCTTCCTTCCATGTGGAAGATTCTGCTGCACAGGACAGTCAGGTCGCTCCAGCTGGTTAGACTCCTTTGACTGAACTGTGTATTGTTTAACATCTGTCAATTTGATCCCTTTAACTTGAACTTTGCACACTTTATGCACTTCTGTCTTTATCTCAACCGATGGCTGCACAGCAGGTGTCACTTGTTGCACTATGATGCTGTGACTGGTTCCCACTACATCACTGCAGTCGTCCACCGGATGTGAGCAGCCGACGATGCTCCAGCCGAGATCGGTCCGCTGTGCATATGGATGACCATCTTCACCTGACAGGATCTCTCTTGGTAGGAGGGCTTGTTGACAGTTGTAGCCGATCAGTAGGCCTATTTTGCAGTCCAACAGTGGTGGAATCTTCTCCACCAATTGTTCCAGATGAGGCCACCTTAGAGCAGTTTCCGAAGTTGGAATGTGCGACCTGTCTGCTGGAATTAACTCTTGTGAGTAAACTGGTGTCAATGGAATCCTTTTTTCCAAGTTGTAACCTCTCACTTGTAGATTGGTCAACTTCTGACAGTGTTTGACTGTTGACCTTGCAGACATTGTGGATAGTCGCATCTTGACATTCTCTTTGTTTGCGTTTAAACCTTGGGCCACTTCGTCAAGGATGAACGTCGTATCGCTCTGCGTGTCCAAGAGCGCGTAGACAAGAACTTCTTGATCTGGCTGTTTCATGGATGAGACCCAGACTGGTATGATTGAGGACACGTGTGTATTTAGACCTTCTTGTATGACTCTATTGGCAGTTGCATTTACAATTATCTCTGTGGTGTCTGCCTCATCATTTGAATTGGCTCCTCTTGGAGGTCTAGAGCTTTGTCGTTCACTGAACTTGTCATCATGCAAACATGTCGGGTGGCTCCTCTGACATTTTTCACATGTGCTCTTGTCATCACACACATTTGAGCGATGACCAGTCTTCAAACATCCAAAGCAAAGCTTCTCTGCTTGCACAAACTTAACACGATCTTGAACTGTCTTTTCTTGGAACTTTCTGCACTTTGCAAGGTCATGTCCTGGTCTTTCGCAGAGCATGCATGACAGGGTATCACTCCGTGTTGTGTTTGTGGCCAATGTCTTTGCTTGAATGGGTTGGCTTCGTGGTTGTCTTGGTGTCTCACCTTCAGTATTCCTGAGTGCTTGCATTGAGCATACAGGATCACAAGCAAGGTCTGCTTCTTCTGCCAGGAAGTCTACAAATTCTTTGAATGGTGGATAGTACTCAGCGTTTACTTGTCTGTATTTCATGGCTCTGCGGTTCCATCTGGATGCCAACCAGTCTGGTAATTTCCGCAGAAGGTTTTGATTCTCATTAAAGTGATTGAGGATTTCCAACGTCTTAATGTGGGGCATTGCGGCTTGGCAGCCCTTGAGGAAGTCAGACAATTCTCTTAGCTCCTGGCCATCTTTAACGCTTATTTTTGGCCAAGCATGCAGCTTGTCTGTGAAGGACTTCCCAATCAGGAATAGGTTTCCAAACCGTTCTTCTAGCAGCTGCCAGGCTGTGTCATATGCTTCTTCTGTACCTAGTAGGAAGAAACCTTCAACTGCTTTCTTCGCAGCACCACCTAGGTACTTTCTCAGGTAATACAGTTTTTCGTTCTTTGGAATGTTTTTCTTGTCAATTAATGTCTTGAAAGACAGTTGCCAGTCTTTGTATCTCAAAGGATCTCCGGTGAATACCGCAGGCTCTGGCGTTGGAAGACGATTGGCACTTATAGCTTCTGCTAGCACCTTGACAAAATCAAGAGTGTTCTGCTCTTGGGGCATGGGCGTTGCGCTTGTTGCAGCTTGTGGTAGACTTTGGGGACTAGGGGCTAGGCTTGTGACTTGTTGATATTGAGGAATGAATGAGGGGCTTGAGACGTGGGGAGCTTGTATTGTAACTGGTACGGATTGAGGAATGAATGAGGGGTTTGAGAGGTGGGGAACTTGCGTCGTAACTGGTAGGGCTTGAGGAATGAATAAGGGACTTGAGGCATGTATGGCTTGTGCTGTAAATGGCAGAGATTGGGGAATGAATGGAGGGCTTGAAATATTGAGGGTGTGTGTTGGGACTGGCAGAGGTTGGTAAGTGGATGGGAGGTTTGGGGCATTGAGAGAGTTTCCTTCGGTTAGGTCATAGACTCTCACTCGAGCTTGTGCAGCATTCAACTTCTTCACTTCGTCTAAGCGTTCAATCTTCCGTTGCCTTTCTTTTATCACTTGTTCTCTGGCCAGCGTCTCGGCTTCCATTGCTTGTTGTCTGGCTAGCTTCTCGGCTTCTCTGGCCAGCGTCTCAGCATCCATCGCTTGTTGTCTGGCTAGCTTCTCGGCTTCAAATTGCGCCAGTCGATCCTTTTCTTCAGCCTGTAGCCTTAGATGTTCGGCCTCCATTGATTGTTGTCTGGCTAGCTTCTCAGCTTGTAGCCTTAGAAGATCTCTTGTTTCCCTCTCTTGTTCTTCCAACACTACCAGAACTTCTTGGGATGCAGCGGCTTCAGCTGCAGCCTCATTTCTTTTGACTGTGTTGCTTGAGACGGTAGAAGTACAACTTGACTTCTGAGACGGTGACTTTAGCCAGGAACCTGTTGAGTCTAGGATTGAACCAACGTCAGGCCATGGATCTTCCTCTTCTTCTGACGTATGCCCTTGAAGTTTCTTTGTTGCCTTCTTAACAATGAATTCTGAAAGAGACACACAGGTGTCTACCGTACGCCGTATGTCTGGCTCAGGGGTTTGCAGTCGACGTAATTCTTCATAAATGGACGTTACCTCAGAATGGATGATCTTCATGTTCTGAATCAGTACCTTTAATTCTTCTTCGGGGGCCTCAACAGCCAGTGTTTCTTTGCTTATTTTTACATGACACTTCCACCTTTCGAAAGTCATTCTGTACCTACGTTGTACACCTTTTAGCTTTTCTTCTTCAAGTTCTTTTCCCTTTTCTGTCAGGGTTCGATTTCTTTCACTTCTTCGTAGTGTCTCCACTTGTTCTGATTCAGTGGCTGTAGCCTCAGATAGAGTAGATGCATTGACATCTTCTGTAACCTGGGGTTGCACAGGTGGATTGGCGTTTTCCTGGGCGGTTTCGGTGCTTGGGTCAGACATGTTGAATGAATTTGTATGGTATAGAATGTGTACAAATAATTAGCTTAAATTGTCTTCTTAGTAGTGCGTGTAAACTGTGTGTAAATATGACCATATGTATCCTGTGTGCACTGTGTAGAGTCCTGTATGTGGGAAACTTAGGTAGCCTTTAAAGTTAACTTCAATTTAGAACCAAAATAAGAAATAACTTTGGCAAAAATGCAGAATTAACCTTAAATGCAGATACAATATGCTTAGAAATACCTTAAATCACTTATTCTAAAAATAAGGAAATATTTTTACAACAGTGGAGTTGTCCTTTAACCTTGGTTACTTTCATGAAAACAAAAAACAAACAAAAACAAAACACATTAGTTCTCCTTTAACCTTCTTATTTTTAGGTGTAAAACCAAATGAGTTGTCTTTTAAACCTTTGTTTTAAATAAACACAAAAATAAGCTTGTTACCCTTTAAACTTCTTAAACCTTTGTGAAAACACAAAACGAATTATCCTTTAACTTCTCATCATGAAATACAAAATGACTTATACTTTAAACCTTTTAGTTTGGTAAAACACAAAATTACAATCTTAACTTAAATGTCCCTTTTTTTCTTTTTCTTATTCCTATACTAAACTCTGTTCACTTGCTTATGTGAGTTTCTTCTTTCTTCTTAAAACCTTATAATGTAGCAACTGAAAATACCAGCAAATAGAATTATCCCCAAACGTGTAGGTTAAGCTAAATAAGCAGGGTTAATAGATCTGAGTCCTTGTGTTGCAATGTCCAAGTTTAACCGCTTCTCAGACCACCTTAAACTTGAGGATTGTGGTAGAGAACTTCTTGGCTATAGCTTGAAACGTTGCGCTTTCAACACAGTCTATCACCGTTGCTTGCTGTGGCTATGCCAACACCTACTTTGTGGGCTTGCTTCTCTTAATGCTGGACGTTTGTTGCGTCGCACCCGCGGTGGTCGCGTCGTCATCCGCGGTGGTCGCGTCGTCATCCGCGGTGGTCTCGTCGTCTCGCCTACCCGTGCTGTGATGAGCAGTCAAGTTCTCACTGTAGCTCCTCGCACAACAATGATGACACAGGTCGGGTTCTTTATGAACGGGCATTTATTGCTTCAGGCATTCTCCTCATCCCTCAGTCATGCCGTGAGAACTACATGTTCACACACAAAATAATAAACAATAATCAATAACTTGCACGGTAAATAACAACATAGATCAAAGCATACATAAATGAAAATACAATGACCTGTAGAAATGCGCATCGCGCAGGTTAAACACAACGGCAACATCAAAGCAAATCTAAACATAGAATACCTTGTTGGCCGCTTGTTGTGGAAAAGAGTTTCTTCGTTGTTGAGTTGCTTAATGTCCTTAGAATGTCTTTTGACCGTCTGTCTATCGTTTCAGACGTCTTTAATAACCTTTAGCAGCGTGATATCACAAGAGCTGCAAGTTTACAGAGCTTAGTCGACCAGGTTTGTTTGCACCACCTGTCAGTAATGACATGCAATCATGCGTCAATCAATAATGGTCCGGTGTGCTACTGACAGACAGGGAACCTTTGTTCCGCTCCAGAACTTTTAATCACATTATGTTTTTACATTTTTTACTTTACATGAAATCAATTATGACCCAAAATATTTATTTATATCATGAAATTAGGAATTAAACCTTATGAACTTATGACCATTAATTTCTGTATTTTAGCAATTTTAGTATTTTTATAGTTTGCATTTTAATAGCAGCACTTACAAGCAGCATTATGCCTATTATGCCTATAATAGCAGCATTATGCCTATCTAAATCCCGAAAATAACAATAGAGTGAATGGCGCTTCCGGTTCGTTCTCCCCCGCGCATGCGCAGATTGCGCACTCTGCTCTGTGATGACGTCGCGCGGAAACCCATCTATGTAAAGGGTTTTTATATAAAACTAAACTAAAATAATTAATTAAAACAAAAATGAAAACAATAAATTAACAATGCAACTAAATAATAAGAAATATAATCACATTAAAAATCACATGTTGAACACAGTATTTCAACTAGCACTGAGCTGATCGGCTATGTGCACATACGTGCGCGTGACGTCATAAAACAGAGCCCCACTAGCTCAAAAATCCACAGCTCATCACTGCACACACACACACACACACACACACACACACACACACACACACACACACACACACACACACACACACACACACACACACACACACACACACGAGTTGAAGCAGAGAGAGACGGGGAGATAGAGAGGTAATATTCAAAGTTCTCCCTCAGTGTTCGTATGTTAGATTAACCAGACTTCTTCTGGATGAGAACAAGTGGTTCTAATATGTTATAAAGCACTTAAACAGCTTTAAGTGTTGATTAAAGTATGATTACCTTACATTAACCTCTGTAATACCAGAAACCTGATTCATAACATTTACCCTAAATGAATCTATGCTTTAATCCAACATGTAATACCATATAGATTAATAACACTTACCCTAAACTAATCTATGCTTTAATCCAACATGTAATACCATATAGATTAATAACACTTACCCTAAATGAATCTATGCTTTAGTCCAACATGTAATACCATATATTAAT
>NC_137625.1:4863038-4870538 GCF_963280865.1 Gymnoscopelus braueri | reverse complement strand
TTAGTAAAAACAAGGGATTATTTTGTCATAATCGTTATTTGACATTTTCAAAGCGCTACTTTCCCGCACAATGACAGTGTACCAACCAGCTGTCTCCACACACACACACACACACACACACACACACACACACACACACACACACACACACACACACACACACACACACACACACACACACACACACACACACACACACACACACACACACACACACACACACACACAGAGAGAGAGTTCTCAACGGAACTGAAAATTATCCAGAGGCCCGGCCCGAACAATTACCATGATTTTAGGCCTGAAAACCTGAAAACATGTCATTATGTGCTTAATGTCCTCAAAGTCACACATCCAACAAGCTTTAAACTGAGCAGATTGGACCTTCTGTTCCAGAGGTAATGACCTAAATGGCCACTTTGCCGATTTTCTATCGCTGATTTTTGATTGAGTTTAGGCCTTTGTCGCCCGTTCACACATTCACACACACATTCACACACACATTCACACACACATTCATACACCGATGGAGGAGGAAACCATGCAAGGCACCAACCTGCTCATCAGGAGCAATTAGGGGTTCAGTGTCTTGCTCAAGGACACTTCCACACCAACTGTTCAGCTTGCTAGTGCAGTCCATGCTGTTGTAGCTCAGTCCGTGTTTAAATAACTATAGGCCGTATACGTACTGTATGATATACTAACCTAACGTAGCCTCACATGCAGCAACTTATTTTCGGTAGAGCAATGTTAGATGCACCTTTTATTTTCGCCCGCTTGAACATGTCTGTTAAGAAAACTCCCTCTGGCATAATGGTTGTTTTTACAGTAGCTGTGATCCAGAGTGTTAGAGAGAGTTCTAACGTCCTACACAAGTTGTAGAATGCTCTACTCTGGACACATCTCCACTCACAGGCTTCACACAGTTTTTCTTCCCACTGTTTGTTTTAAGAACAAAGTCTTTTCTTTATCCACAAGTTTCCTAGGGCGTGTAGGCATCACTTCCTGTCGATTTCATTGGATTTCTTTGGATCTAATCGACAGGAAGTGATGCCCACACGCCCTAGGAAACTTGTGGATAGGAGGGCATCGTCCTCTCTATATCCTCGGCTTTCATGCTCACCGTGCTCACAGCAACCAGCACACATTTTTACACACACACAATAATGTACCCGCCCACGTGAGGAAATCTCACACAAGCACACACACATACACACACACGCACACTGTGCATGTCTGCCCTATCAACGGAGCGGCACCCCCAGGGTCCTAGCGCCCTTCAGCTACAGCACACAAACACAAAGGCAGACAGACGCACTTAAAAAAAAGTTGTAAAATGTCACTTATAGCTTTATCTAACTTATTAGTTATCAATGGGGTCAGGGGTCCTTGGGGGGGATCCAGGGGGTCCCCAGCAAAATGAGGAACAGTGTAAACATGTTAGGCTTATCATCATTTTTGGCTGTTCAAATATAGCAGATCTACAAGCTCACAATGTGTCGCCTTGTGACAAGTTTTAAGCTTGTAGATCTGCTATTTTCAAAATAATGTTATGGGGGTCCCTGGTACAACACCTTGTCATATGGGGGTCCCTGGTACAACACCTTGTCATATGGGGGTCCCTGGTACAACACATTGTCATATGGGGGTCCCTGGTACAACACCTTGTCATATGGGGGTCCCTGGTACAACACCTTGTCATATGGAGGTCCCTGGTACAACACCTTGTCATATGGGGGTCCCTGGTACAACACCTTGTCATATGGAGGTCCCTGGTACAACACCTTGTCATATGGGGGTCCCTGGTACAACACCTTGTCATATGGCGGTCCCTGGTACAACACCTTGTCATATGGGGGTCCCTGGTACAACACCTTGTCATATGGGGGTCCCTGGTACAACACCTTGTCATATGGGGGTCCCTGGTCAAATACAGTCAGTTTGAGGGTCCTTCACATGAACATGTTGTAGAACCAGTGTTCTAACTCATTATTTTATAATGGTCTAAAGTTCTCTAAACTAATGAACTATTTGTACTGCAGACGAGAGGCTAACAGCCTGTGGTGCAGTCGAGCACAAAGGCTGGAAAGTCCCATAGCCTTAAGGAGACTGTCACTCTAACCTCACTACCGTACATATGACCCGCCCTACTCTGCCTCTGATTGGTTTAGGTTTACACATGATGAGAGATGATTGGTTAAAGGTACAGTGTCACATATCACGGTAAGCCAATCTGAGGCAGAGTTGGGCGGGTCTTTGTCTTGGCTTTCCTGGAGCAAGCAGAGTGATATAGTGTGAGAGTGACGACACTAACATAGACTCCCATCATAAGAATGGAATGAGGAAATGCTCTGTCTGTCTCAATGAGGAAGTTCCAATGTTTGGAACTACAGCCCATAGCAGCATAACGGAACTCTCTCTCTCTATGGCTCTGGGAGCAACCAGAGCGACACACACACACACACACACACACACACACACACACACACACACACACACACACACACACACACACACACACACACACACACACACACACACACACAGTTGAGTTGAGAGGCAGAGAGAAAAGGAGGAGGGACGTTGTTTGTATTTTACATTCAACCAAACTGTAGAAAATGTTCTGGTCCTTTTAGCTGCTAATTGTATCTTTTTAATAACTCTGTTAACATGAACCCACTTGTCATCACAAAACTCCCAGAACCATTATCCTGAAAAGTGACGCTTTGTGAGCTTATAGATCTGCATTTTGAACTGTTTTCTGTAAAGCAATGCATTGATATTAAAACAGAAAAAGTCCTTTTGAATACGTAACTATGTTTCAAAGCAGAGACCTGCAGAGACGGAGTCTGCAGAGACACAAGGCAGAGGATGTGGTCAGGTTGAAGCTTTCACATCGTCACATGATCTACAGCCTTCTCTGTGACCACATCCTCTCCTCTCCTGCTGTTCTCTACACCAGTGCTTCTCAACCTGTGGGTCGGGACCCCCAGGGGGGTCACCACATGATTTTGAGGGGGTCCCGAGATGACAGTAAAGTGACAATTTAAGGACTTTTAAGACCTTTTAAATACTATATATACAAACTGTTCAAACATTGGCCAAATTGTGAAAAAGACGATCTACAAGCTCACAAGCTTGTAGATCTGCTATTTTCACCATATTTATCTGTGGAACCCAGACAATTTAAGGACTTTTAAGACCTTTTAAATAGCAAACTATAGAAACAAACTGGTCAAACATTGGCCAAATTGTCAAATTGTGAAAATAGACGATCTACAAGCTCACAATAGCAGATCTAAAAGCTCAAATCGAAAATCAAATCTACAAGCTCAAATCTATCGACAAATAGCAGATCTACAAGCTCACAACGCGTTGTGAGCTAATAGATCTGCTATTTTCACCATATTTATCTGTGGAACCCAGTTAAACGTAATTGAACTCCTACAATTCCAAGTGTTTATCAGGGTGGGGGGTCCCCAGTTCAAATAGGATTATTTTGGGGGGTCACGGCCTGAAAAGGTTGAGAAGGAGTGGTTCTACCTTTTATACATCTAACAGTGTGTCTGCTGTGGTGTAGAGCAGTGGTTCTACCTTTTATACATCTAACAGTGTGTCTGCTCTACACCACAGCAGACAGACTGTTAGATGTATAAAAGGTAGAGAACCACTGCTCGACATCACAGCAGACACACTGTTAGATGTATAAAAGGTAGAACCACTACTCTACACCACAGCAGACATACTGTTAGATGTATAAAAGGTAGAACCACTACTCTACACCACAGCAGACATACTGTTAGATGTATAAAAGGTAGAACCACTACTCTACACCACAGCAGACACACTGTTAGATGTATAAAAGGTAGAACCACTGCTCTACACCACAGCAGACACACTGTTAGATGTATAAAAGGTAGAACCACTACTCTACACCACAGCAGACAGACTGTTAGATGTATAAAAGGTAGAACCACTGCTCTACACCACAGCAGACACACTGTTAGATGTATAAAAGGTAGAACCACTACTCTACACCACAGCAGACACACTGTTAGATGTATAAAAGGTAGAACCACTGCTCTACACCACAGCAGACACACTGTTAGATGTATAAAAGGTAGAACCACTGCTCTACACCACAGCAGACACACTGTTAGATGTATAAAAGGTAGAACCACTGCTCTACACCACAGCAGACACACTGTTAGATGTATAAAAGGTAGAACCACTGCTCTACACCACAGCAGACACACTGTTAGATGTATGAAAGGTAGAACCACTACTCTACACCACAGCAGACAGACTGTTAGATGTATAAAAGGTAGAACCACTACTCTACACCACAGCAGACAGACTGTTAGATGTATAAAAGGTAGAACCACTACTCTACACCACAGCAGACACACTGTTAGATGTATAACAGGTAGAACCACTGCTCTACACCACAGCAGACACACTGTTAGATGTATAAAAGGTTGAGAACCACTACTCTACACCACAGCAGACAGACTGTTAGATGTATAAAAGGTTGAGAACCACTACTCTATACCACAGCAGACACACTGTTAGATGTATAAAAGGTAGAACCACTGCTCTACACCACAGCAGACACACTGTTAGATGTATAAAAGGTTGAGAACCACTACTCTATACCACAGCAGACACACTGTTAGATGTATAAAAGGTAGAACCACTGCTCTACACCACAGCAGACACACTGTTAGATGTATAAAAGGTTGAGAACCACTACTCTATACCACAGCAGACACACTGTTAGATGTATAAAAGGTAGAACCACTGCTCTACACCACAGCAGACAGACTGTTAGATGTATAAAAGGTTGAGAACCACTACTCTACACCACAGCAGACACACTGTTAGATGTATAAAAGGTAGAACCACTACTCTACACCACAGCAGACAGACTGTTAGATGTATAAAAAGTAGAACCACTGCTCTACACCACAGCAGACACACTGTTAGATGTATAAAAGGTAGAACCACTGCTCTACACCACAGCAGACAGACTGTTAGATGTATAAAAAGTAGAACCACTACTCTACACCACAGCAGACAGACTGTTAGATGTATAAAAAGTAGAACCACTGCTCTACACCACAGCAGACACGCTGTTAGATGTATAAAAGGTAGAACCACGGCTCTACACCACAGCAGACAAATTGTGAAAATAGACGATCTACAAGCTCACAATAGCAGATCTAAAAGCTCAAATCGAAAATCAAATCTACAAGCTCAAATCTATCGACAAATAGCAGATCTACAAGCTCACAACGATGTATAAAAGGTAGAACCACTACTCTACACCACAGCAGACACACTGTTAGATGTATAAAAGGTAGAACCACTACTCTACACCACAGCAGACACACTGTTAGATGTATAAAAGGTAGAACCACTGCTCTACACCACAGCAGACACACTGTTAGATGTATAAAAGGTAGAACCACTGCTCTACACCACAGCAGACACACTGTTAGATGTATGAAAGGTAGAACCACTACTCTACACCACAGCAGACAGACTGTTATATGTATAAAAGGTAGAACCACTACTCTACACCACAGCAGACAGACTGTTAGATGTATAAAAGGTAGAACCACTACTCTACACCACAGCAGACACACTGTTAGATGTATAACAGGTAGAACCACTGCTCTACACCACAGCAGACACACTGTTAGATGTATAAAAGGTTGAGAACCACTACTCTACACCACAGCAGACAGACTGTTAGATGTATAAAAGGTTGAGAACCACTACTCTACACCACAGCAGACACACTGTTAGATGTATAAAAGGTAGAACCACTGCTCTACACCACAGCAGACAGACTGTTAGATGTATAAAAGGTTGAGAACCACTACTCTACACCACAGCAGACACACTGTTAGATGTATAAAAGGTAGAACCACTGCTCTACACCACAGCAGACAGACTGTTAGATGTATAAAAGGTTGAGAACCACTACTCTACACCACAGCAGACACACTGTTAGATGTATAAAAGGTAGAACCACTACTCTACACCACAGCAGACAGACTGTTAGATGTATAAAAAGTAGAACCACTGCTCTACACCACAGCAGACACACTGTTAGATGTATAAAAGGTAGAACCACTGCTCTACACCACAGCAGACAGACTGTTAGATGTATAAAAAGTAGAACCACTACTCTACACCACAGCAGACAGACTGTTAGATGTATAAAAAGTAGAACCACTGCTCTACACCACAGCAGACACGCTGTTAGATGTATAAAAGGTAGAACCACGGCTCTACACCACAGCAGACACACTGTTAGATGTATAAAAGGTAGAACCACTACTCTACACCACAGCAGACAGACTGTTAGATGTATAAAAGGTAGAACCACTGCTCTACACCACAGCAGACACACTGTTAGATGTATAAAAGGTAGAACCACTACTCTACACCACAGCAGACAGACTGTTAGATGTATAAAAGGTAGAACCACTGCTCTACACCACAGCAGACAGACTGTTAGATGTATAAAAGGTTGAGAACCACTACTCTACACCACAGCAGACAGACTGTTAGATGTATAAAACGTAGAACCACTACTCTACACCACAGCACACAGACTGTTAGACGTATAAAAGGTTGAGCACCACTACTCTACACCACAGCAGACACACTGTTAGATGTATAAAAGGTAGAACCACTACTCTACACCACAGCAGACAGACTGTTAGATGTATAAAAGGTAGAACCACTGCTCTACACCACAGCAGACACACTGTTAGATGTATAAAAGGTAGAACCACTACTCTACACCACAGCAGACACACTGTTAGATGTATAAAACGTAGAACCACTACTCTACACCACAGCAGACAGACTGTTAGATGTATAAAAGGTAGAACCACTACTCTACACCACAGCAGATACACTGTTAGATGTATAAAAGGTAGAACCACTGCTCTACACCACAGCAGACACACTGTTAGATGTATAAAAGGTAGAACTACTACTCTACACCACAGCAGACACACTGTTAGATGTATAAAAGGTAGAACCACTACTCTACACCACAGCAGACAGACTGTTAGATGTATAAAAGGTAGAACCACTGCTCTACACCACAGCAGACAGAATGTTAGATGTATAAAAGGTAGAACCACTGCTCTACACCACAGCAGACAGACTGTTAGATGTATACAAGGTAGAACCACTACTCTACACCACAGCAGACACACTGTTAGATGTATAAAAGGTAGAACCACTGCTCTACACCACAGCAGACAGACTCTTAGATGTATAAAAGGTAGAACCACTACTCTACACCACAGCAGACACACTGTTAGATGTATAAAAGGTAGAACCACTACTCTACACCACAGCAGACACACTGTTAGATGTATAAAAGGTAGAACCACTGCTCTACACCACAGCAGACAGACTCTTAGATGTATAAAAGGTAGAACCACTACTCTACACCACAGCAGACACACTGTTAGA
>NC_137625.1:4853038-4858038 GCF_963280865.1 Gymnoscopelus braueri | reverse complement strand
GGCTGTAGAGTGTCAGTGCATAGAGAGAGAGACAGACAGGAAGTGGGGGGAGGTAATAACCACAAAGCAGAAGTTACATATTGTCGTTGTCAGGCAGAAACCTTGTATCTTCATATTCCATCATTTTATGTCATTTCCCCCCTTAAAGTAGACTAATGTCATCGTTGATAAATTGGTGAAAATAGCAGATCTACAAGCTCACAATGCGCAGCTATGTGATGCGTAGTGAGCTTGTAGATCTGCTACTTTTGACAGATTTTTACTATGATATTTGCTTTACCTTTTACATGCCAACAATGGGTTTGACAGGTTTAAAGTTAAGTGTGTTTTATGAATATTGAATCAATATAAAGTATTAAAAACAGCTTGTGAATAAATAATAAAGGTTATTTTTTACATTTTCTGAAAAGTAAAGTATGAGTTTTGGACGAACAAAGTTTCTGCCTGACGACAACCACATGACAGCATGAGTACACACGCACACACACACACCACACCACACACACACACACACACACACACACACACACACACACACACACACACACACACACACACACACACACACACACACCTAACTTAGGTCACGTCAATGTGTTTCCTGTTAATTCAACCGTCTGTCTGTCTGTCTGTCTGTCTGCTCACTCTGTCTCAGAAACCTGCCTACCAGTGACATCATCGGTTTGGTCATCTCAAACAGGATTTCCGTTTTTCTTTGTTATTATTATTATTATTATTATTATTAATGTGAGAACAATGTCTTCCATTATAACATGCTAACTTTCCTGGATTAAAAACTGATGTTTCTATTAGCTTGGATTCCCCATCAATGGAAAATCCCTTAACCCTGTAAGACCCGGATATATTTCTACTTGCAAAAAAAATCTTTTAACCTTTCAGATGGTCTTGTAGGAGTACTTAGGAGAGGAAAATATAATGTTTTTTTTATTTTTTATGTTTTGGTAAGTTTTTATGCAAATGTTTCCATATGGAAACGTTGGGTCCATCAGGTAGCAAAATTTCCTATAGGCCATTTTTAAGGATAACATGGCAAATGTGTAATTACTTCACTAAAACAACTTAAGGATTCATTTATATGGTTTATTATTTGGCCTCAGATCAATTATGAATAATATTTGGCCTCAGAACAGTATACATTATGAATAATAACACCAATAAGCCATATTTTTAAATCAATTTTATTAAAAGAACAACAAAATAAAAATCTGTACAATATATGTAGTAAAGAAACCTAATAACCTAAACCATTGTCAGTGGTCACACAATACTGTCTGTGGGTTCACTGGGTGGTTCACTGGGTGGTTGGTTTTCTTTGGACCCCATGCCACAGTCCTCTTCATCTGACTCATTGATGTCTATGTCAACATCACTCTCTCCGTTCATCACGATATCCAGAACATCCCTTGCTGAGAAGCGAGGCCCTTTCTGTTGTTGTGGCATTCTGAAATGAAATAAAGACATACCATTAGTACATTTAGTAGTGCTTACACATCACTGCTTACTGCAGTGATGATGAAACAACATTTCACAAGTCATACAATACTGTCTGGCAAACATATTGTGTGATGATGATTGCCCCTAAGTGGGCATCATTCCATTGCCCCTAAGTACCCACCACACCTTGATTGAATAATGAATAATAATGAACAACCCCCACAACCCCCAACAAGTACCACAGTGGTCCCACTGTCCTTGTAGTATTGAAAGCAAATTAAACATATTGAGAAATAACAAGGGAATATATTGGTTGAATATGTATTGTTTAGGGGGAGAGAGAAAGTTTGGGTGGACATTTTCTGAGGCTTACTGCTCAAAGCAAACAATTCAGTTTTTGTGAACAAAGGAACCAGCTTGTATGGTTCTGACTGTTAAAACAATGGTTACAAATATCATTGGAAATTAGAAATTAAAGTAAAAATGCACATATAGCCTACTCTCTCTCACTGTTTCTCTCTCTCATATATATATATATATATATATATATATATATATATATATAGTAATGCAAAGTGGGGGAAATACACATATAACTATTTAAATCTATTGTGAAAACGATATATAAGGCTGAACAGTAGCAGGTGAACAGTAGGCCTGCCCTTGTATTTTTTGCAACCAAGAGGGCCCAACGATTCCAAAAAGACACAAGTATGAATAATGCTCTAATTTAAATTTGGGACATATATTTCACAATAATAACATATGTACATGTTCTAGACATTGTAATGTTCACCAAAACAAATATTACAGGCATATTACTTACGTTTTTGTGAGGAATATCTTCCAGAGAAAAAAGAGATGCTGTTCCAACAGAGATTTTTCAAGTTGTGATGATTCCCCGCTCTGTGGGGGGTATTTATATGCAAATATCCTGGCCAATGGCATTGTAAGACTAAACAATAGGACCCAATGAGGATTTAGAGGTGAAAAAAATAACAGAAAAATATTAATATTATATATTAATAATATAAAATATTTAAACATCTTTCTTTATAAAATATAATTGTTTCCAAAAGGGATCACTGGGTCTTAGAGGGTTAAGGGTCCATTTGGTTCCATGTGTACACTCTCAGAGTTACAGACCTGTAAGGGTCCATTTGGTTCCATGTGCACACTATCAGAGTTACAGACCTGTAAGGGTCCATTTGGTTCCATTTATACACTATCAGAGTTACAGACCTGTAAGGGTCCATGTTGAACCTCCTCAAAGAACCCTGGTGGTCCCTGGACCACACTTTGAGAACCACTATGTGATCAGAAGCAATAGAAAATTGCTGACATAATTGGGGTTTTGATGCCCCCTAGTGGTCAGTCTCACTCACTTCAGGACACGTGTTGCCAATGTTGATGTGAAGAAGTGGTGAGCTGTAATCTATACATTTATACATGTTTTAAACTTTATAATATAACTTTATTTAACCCTCCAATGTTGATGTGAAGAAGTGGTGAGCTGTAATCTATACATTTATACATGTTTTAAACTTTATAATATAACTTTATTTAACCCTCCAATGTTGATGTGAAGAAGTGGTGAGCTGTAATCTATACATTTATACATGTTTTAAACTTTATAATATAACTTTATTTAACCCTCTAATGTTGATGTAATCTATACATTTATACATGTTTTAAACTTTATAATATAACTTTATTTAACCCTCTAATGTTGATGTGAAGAAGTGGTGAGCTGTAATCTATACATTTATACATGTTTTAAACTTTATAATATAACTTTATTTAACCCTCCAATGTTGATGTGAAGAAGTGGTGAGCTGTAATCTATACATTTATACATGTTTTAAACTTTATAATATAACTTTATTTAACCCTCCAATGTTGATGTGAAGAAGTGGTGAGCTGTAATCTATACATTTATACATGTTTTAAACTTTATAATATAACTTTATTTAACCCTCCAATGTTGATGTGAAGAAGTGGTGAGCTGTAATCTATACATTTATACATGTTTTAAACTTGTATAAATGTATAGACTGGAGGGATGGTTTGGTCACGCCCTGATTGGCTAGTTGGTTGTTAGGCAACCCTTCTATTCATTCATTTATTAATTTTACACCACATCTGTTGGAACCAAATGTGATACTCATTTAATATGTGAATAAATGATTAAAATGTGTGTGTGACAGACATGGCTGAGCAGGAGAGACTCAATAGGGTCAACAACATCCTGGTTGAGCAGGACAGGACAAAGAACACACCATTACCTGGACCCCTGACCTCTGTTAACCAGTAAGTCATGATCTCATGAACCCCATCCCGATTGGCTTAAAAAAAAAATATATATTCAAAGATTTGGACCAAATTTTCAGCATTTAAACAAAAATAGCAGATCTACAAGCTCTTAGCGCGGCACTCAGTGCCACGCTATGAGCTAGATCTGCTATTTACCATAGAGTTCACTTTCTCTCTCTTTCTCTCTCTATTGCTTAGATTTTCAGAGAATCCAATGAGTCCGGCCTCCAGCCTGCAGAACCCTCCTGCAGATGTATGATCTTCTAAACCTCTTTTAACTGTTTCTTTTAACTTGTAAATACTAACTGTTTCATTATAGAGAGTTTGGCTGCAGCATTTCAAAACTCTTAAGTATCCACTGTATTTTAAAGCTTTTGACAGTACTCGACATTCTAAATGGCCAACTGGCCCGGACCCGTTATTGAAAGACTCTGGATGAGCTCTGGGCCTCTCGCCCACTTGGGGCAGTTAAATATTTAGCCTAACAAAATAAGAAACAGGGGCCATACCAGTGGTGCAGGGGGAAAGTTCCTGCCCACCGACAAGGGCTCCAATCGTCCGTTGGGCTTTTTTAATTATGTTTAACAGAAACAATCTAGACGTGCAGAGCAACTACTAACTAAAGCTGTCAGGTAAATGTAGTGGAGTAAAAAGTACAACATTTGTAAGTGTAAATATTGAAAATATACCATATACCATATACACATACTAAATATGCCCCCCACCCTCTCAGCCCCCCCAGGTGGTGGTTCGTCCCAAGAAGAGGCGTGCTGGCGGTAAGAAAGGCAAGAGGGTCGTCATAGATAGACACTGGCTGCGGGTACATGGACAGTTTCATTCGGAATGAATACACTTCTATTCGGAATGAATGAATGGATGAATTCATTCAGAATAGAAATGCTCATGTAAACACCTCAATTGGAATAGAATATTCCATTCCAGTCTGACCCGAATGAATTTTCATTCGGGTTAGGAGGGGTGGTATAGACCGTTTGAATCGGGATATACCAATCGGAATTGACCATGTAAACACTTTATTCCGAACGCTCCTCTCTGTTTGGAATACATGCATTCCTTTGCGCATGTCCGTGCTTATAGTGCTGTCAGAATTGTCCAAAAAAGATCTATCAAATCTCTAATTCGGCCACGGTCGCTCCTGCGGGATAAAATTAATGATTCTATTCTATAGCGTCATTTAATAAGCCATGGTTAAGCCCAGACTTGTCCAGGAG
>NC_137625.1:4818038-4848038 GCF_963280865.1 Gymnoscopelus braueri | reverse complement strand
TCACATTTGAACTGGGGACCCCCCACCGTGTAGGTATTACATCTAGTTTGACTCAGTTCCACAATATTGTGAAAATAGCCGAACTACTCGCTCGTTGTGAGCTTGTAGATCGGCTGTTTTCACAATGTTTGCCTCTTTCACACATCATATTTGACAATTTGGTATTAAAAAGGTGAGAAAACAATGTTGCACATTAAGCTACAATCATCTGGGGACCCCCCAAAATCATTTCACTGACCTACTACAGTAACAGCAATGAGCAATGACTAATAAAGCTGGATTGCACAACTACACAAGCACCAGTGTACTTTAAGTACAATTTGATACCAATACTCTTGTACAATTAGTACATTTGACTACTAAATTTTACTTGTAACAGAGTATTTCTACATCGCAGTATTGATACTTTTACTAAAAAGTGTGAATATTTTTTCCACCACTGCATGATTGTTATAAATAAAGATTTGTGAAACGAAAAAACAAAAACCCAGTTACACTACAACTCCCAGCATGCACGTCGTTCCTCCGTGATTATGCGTCCACCCACGTGACTCTTGCCGCATGTAAACATTGTGTTGAGCGCCTGGTTTGTTTACTGAGCTTCAGGATCTGCGTGGTTGGTGAAGGAAAATAAATATGGATCTTGAAACGTACATATTTGGGGATATCGGCAAATATACAACCGAGGAGGGTCAGGGTACTAAAGTATAATTCGGCTCCTGCATGAAGCATGGATAAAAAAAACCGTTTATTTTATGCAGGAACCGAATTATACTTTAGTACCTCCCTGACCTTTATGGTTTATGGTTTCTCAAGGACTATAGCCGTTTACTCATGATACAATTTCTCTTTCATAACAGATACATACATGTGCCAGATCAACACAGTTGGCCAGATAATCCCCACACCAAGAGAGTAAAAAGAGAAAAAACGTTTCAGTCATTCAGTCCGACTTCACTGTAGACTAGTAGCCTTTTCATAAAAGATATTTGTACTTAGGCTGTCGTGAAAGTTTATAATATTTAGAGAAATGTAAAGTTTCAAATACAAAAAGACAATGAAGAGGATCCCCTACATGACAACAGACTGTGTTAAAGGGATATTTCACTTTCAAAAAAACTTTGGGTCATTTCATTGTCTACTCAGGCTTTTGAGAGCCCCCCAGACCGTTTTTAAGTTGCTTGATTCAGTATTTAGATATTTGATATTCATTTTGTCAGACACGCCCCCTTCCTATACAAACCCATTATAACTTAAAACTAAATTTTTAACATGTTAGATTCATCAAAAACACCCGTCCTTGCTTCTGGTGACTCAACCTGCCCTCCTAATACGCGAGGGGGCCGTGTTTTTTCGATTAATTTTTTCATTTTTTTTTATTTGTTTTTATGGTATTACATTCTTTTCATTTTAAAAAAAGAATATTAAAAATAAATGAAAAAAGTAATCGAAAAAACACGGCCCCCTCGCATATTAGGAGGGCAGGGTGAGTCACCAGATACCAAGGACGTTTTTGATGAATTTAACATGTTAAAAATGGAGTTTGAAGTTATAATGGGTTTGTATAGGAAGGGGGCGTGTCTGATAAAATGAATATCGAATATCTAAATACTGAATCAAGCAACTTAAAAACGGTCTGGGGGGCTCTCAAAAGCGTGAGTAGACAATAAAATGACCAAAAGTTTTTTTGAAAGTGAAATATCCCTTTAATTTCCCGGCGCAACACCGTCGTGTGACGAAGTACAAACCAGGCTTTTTCCTCCGCCTGCTGATAGGAGCATGCAGACAGAACGGGCCCCGCCCCCTCCCTCTAGAATAAAACTTCTATTCTTTAAACTCTCGGTTCCAATCAGTTGCAGTCAATCAGTCAGTCAGTCGGTCCAAGGAGTTCTGTTTTTCTCAGAACACACAAACCCTCTGGTGAGTTGTTGCATATCCACGCTAATTGGATATTTTCTTATTTAGATTGTTCATTATTTTTGAGCTTATGATGAGTTTAGCTATTGAGGCTCAATCTTGGGTTCTGTAAGGTTAAACAATGTAATGTAATCCCTTTAGTTTTTCTTCTAGCTTCATGCTTAGCTTTTGGATATTATAGATGCATATATTGTCATTGCAAAACACAACAACACCCCATTATAAAATACCATAAACATTCAGAGTTACTTTTATTATCAGCAGGTTAATATGTATAGCTATTGCTCTTGGGGTAGTTTGACCATTTACTGAATCATGATGTTAGTTTTCCTTTTGTGAATTATTTTTTATTTGGGCGCCTCTTCAGCACATGGGAGGTATTATTAGAGAGCTCCTAAATGTATTGGTGTGACTGTTGAGGATAATCTGCATGTTAAATATTGAGTGTAGCCTATTGTATAATCTAGTTTGTGGATGCATTTCAGTGAACTAATAATTAATTTAAAACAAATGAAAAGTTTATCTCCATTTATATAAAAAAGAAAAAAAATATATATTATTATTGTTATTTATGTTTTTATATAGAGCCTATGGAAACCTCCAAAACTGTTACTTCTCAGGATTCAAAAAAAAAAATAGCAAAAGTATCAGATCTATAAGCTCAAAACGTGTCGCTTTGCGCAGCGCTTCGAGCTTGCAGATCTGCCGATTTTGTAGCCCTAGAATGTCTGTGATCTTACATACATTTCAAGTATTCCAAATACACAGTCATAGATCTCTCTCGGTCCGCCACTGTGTAGTGCCCATCTGCGCGGCCATAAAAGTGCTCTAAACTCCGTCTGTACTCACCCAATAATTAATTCCTAAGACGTCTAGTCATATTTTGTCCTCTAGTTTCATATCCATGTGAAAGTTCTGCCAGAAAACGTGTGTTTAGTCAAATATCTCCACTTATTCACGAGCTGCACACGGACGAGTTCTGTGCGACGCGAGGGGCCAGGAATGATTGCAGCACTGAATATACGTAACTTCCATAAGGACGCACAAATGTTTGGGACACACAATTGACAGGTGCTTGTGATTGGTGCGGGGTAATGAATCATCACCTGCCAATTGTGTGTCCCAAACATTTGTGCGTCCTTATGGAAGTTACGTATATTCAGTGCTGCAATCATTCCTGGCCCCTCGCGTCGCACAGAACTCGTCCGTGTGCAGCTCGTGAATAAGTGGAGATATTTGACTAAACACACGTTTTCTGGCAGAACTTTCACATGGATATGAAACTAGAGGACAAAATATGACTCCACGTCTTAGGAATTAATTATTGGGTGAGTACAGACGGAGTTTAGAGCACTTTTATGGCCGCGCAGATGGGCACTACACAGTGGCGGACCGAGAGAGATCTATGACTGTGTATTTGGAATACTTGAAATGTATGTAAGATCACAGTCATTCTAGGGCTACCGATTTTGATGCTTTTGTGTGACGCCCTGGTATGATGAAGTAGGGCGTTCATTTACAAGAAAACACAAAGATATAAATATGGAGACAAGAGGTTTCTGCTCCGACAGCAACGATATGCTTTAATGTCTACAAACAACAGAGAGAGGAAGTGGGCGTCGATCAGGAGAGAGCGGTGAGAGAGAGAGAGAGAGAGAGAGAGAGAGAGAGAGAGAGCATGGCTGAGGAGACGACGAGTGGGGCCCCTCCTCCCGGGGGGATCGCAGCAGAGGACACGGGGGGCCCCCACAAAGCAGACCCCGAGGTCGGGGACGGCGGGGTCCACGAGGCGAGGGGAAAGTGGGCCAACAAGACGGAGTTCCTGCTGTCCATGGCCGGGGAGATCATCGGCCTGGGAAACGTCTGGCGGTTCCCTTATCTCTGCTACAAGAACGGAGGAGGTGAGAGATGGTGATGATGGAGTGATGTTTGAAGAAGTTATGATGGATGGTGATGGTTTGTCTCTGTATGAACCAGCCTGGAATTCATTGTCTAATCCAGGGGTCTTCAACGTTTTCAGGCCAGGGACCCCCTAGCCGAGAGAGAGATGAAGCAGGGACCCCCACTATATTTATAACTTTAAAAATATATATATATCTGCTCTTTTTTTCCTCTACACCTATACCTCTTTGCCAAAAATAGCAGATCTACAAGAAATCAAATACAACGCAGATCTACAAAAATAGCAGATCTACAAGCTCACGACGCCTCGCTCTGCGAGGCGTCGTGAGCTTGTAGATCTGCTATTTTTTGGCTAAAGTTCTTCTCAGAAAATGGATGCTCGGGTTCAAGTGGTTAATGTAAAAAAAATAATCCTATCACACAAAGGTTTGGTGGACCCCCTGTAGTAACTCTGAGGACCCCCTAGGGGTCCCGGACCCCCTGTTGAAGACCCCTGGTCTAATCTACTGCCCTGCAGTAGTGGGGAAGTTACTCAAGTACTGTACTTAAAGGGATATTTCACTTTAAAAAAAACTTTGGGTCATTTTATCATCTACTCAGGCTTTTGAGAGCCCCCCAGACCATTTTTAAGTTGCTTGATTCAGTATTTAGATATTTGATATTCATTTTATCAGACCATTTTACCCCTTCCTATACAAACCCATTATAACTTCAAACTCCATTTTTAACATGTTAGATTCATCAAAAACACCCGTCCTTGGTTTTGGTGACTCACCCCGCCCTCCTAATATGCGAGGGGGCCGTGTTTTTTCGATAACATTTTTCATTTATTTTTAATATTATTTTTGGAAAATGAAAAAAATTAAATACAATAAAAAGAATTAATAAAATAAATGAAAAAAGTTATCAAAAAAACACGGCCCCCTCGCGTATTAGGAGGGCAGGGTGAGTCACCAGAACCAAGGACGGGTGTTTTTGATAAATCTAACATGGTTAAAATGGAGTTTGAAGTTATAATGGGTTTGTATAGGAAGGGGGCGTGTCTGATAAAATGAATATCATATATCTAAATACTGAATCAAACAACTTAAAAATGGTCTGGGGGGCTCACAAAAGCCTGAGTAGATGATAAAATGACCCAAAGTTTTTTTGAAAGTGAAATATCCCTTTAAGAACAATTTCCAGGTGCTTATTACTTTATGAGTATTTCCATTTTTTGATACTTTCAACCCCACTACAAAAATAATTTACAATTTAGGCATTTAGCAGAAGCTCTTAATCCAGAGCGATTTACAGTAACCAAGGTCAACACAAGGTAATACATCAAAATGCATAGAAATAGTCATCTAAGATCATAGGTAAACCAAGAATCATCTAAAACAGTGAATCATCGGTCTAAACAGTATAATATATAAAAAAGAAACTATACAAACTACAACTCCACTACATTTTACTCCACTATACAGTTATCTGGCAGATTTAATTACTAGTTACTTTGCGGATTTTGATTATTAATACAAAACATAGATTAACCACTTTGTGGCAAGTTTTGCATTTTTCATGACAAATGTGGGAGAAAAACTGTGCAATCCCTTCCAAATAACATAATGATTTAAATACTTCTTGGTAACCACTTGGTGGTTAATCACAAACTCACAAGTTGTGAGCCTGTAGATCTGCTAGCTAAACTATATATATTTAGTTTTTAAAATTAGTCAAATTTGAGTACTTTTACTTTGGTTGTGTAAGTATTGATGCCAATACTTTTCTACTTTTACTCCAGAGAAATGTTGAATACAGGGCAGCCATTTACTTGTCTACCTGTTACTTGTAAAGTATTTTTTCATATTGTGGTATTACTTTTAATTAAGACATCTGACTCTGAGTACTTCTTCACCACTGTTGCCCTGCCACAAGATATGGACAAAGAGCACAAAACAAAGGCTACACAGAAAGGAAGGAAAGAGGATTCCTTCATTTGGAAATGATTTATGACTAGCAATGATTATGGTCATTTTAAGCGGTGAAATGAGGCAGTTTAATATTCTGGTTGACTCGACATGACACCTCTGAACGCAGAAATGTGCGCGCAAGATCCGTTAACCAAGAAGTATTAAATTATGTTATTTATCAGATGGGACGGCAGAGTTTTTCTCCCAGGTTTGTCATGAAAAATGCTAAAACTTTCTTTAACCCATTAAGACATGAGGCGATTCTACTTAATGTCTTCTAAATCCTACAGTTTTTTGAAAAACCTATATTGCTACAGTATATACATTAGGCTATCGTAATGAAAATCGTTTTAGTACAATGTCACTGCACAGGATCAATTTGCCTCCATTGCAATGTCACTGTCGCACATGTCTGTACATTGCGATTGTTCGATGCTGAAACGATGTATTGTGCAACCCCTATAGTGCTTCATGTGTGTGTGTGTATGTATGGGAGGGGGTATTTGTGAGAGGAACGGACGATGAGAGAGATTCCAAGAGATTGATCGTGAGAAAGAGAAGAGTGTTAGAGAGCAGCCGCAGGGACCGGAACTCATGTCTGCACGCAGTGGGCGGGGCTTTAGAAGGCTATCAGCCATGTCAACGCATTTCCCTTCATAACGGTCTCAATGGCACTCTGTATTCACTTCATTAAAAGGGTTTCCTTTCAAAGTCCTGGGACAGTGGGTTCTCAAACTTGTTCGTGCCAAGTTTCCCCCCAGAAGAGAAGATTTGTGTTGTTGTTTTTTCTTCTAGATTATTCAAAATGTTTTCGATATTTTTCTAAACATTTCAAAAATAGCAGATGTACAAGCTCGCAGCGTGGCATGAAGTTACGCGCTGTGAGCTCTGCTATTTTTGAATAGTCAACGTATAATTGGATAATGTGGTTAAAATGATTGTACATTAACTACTTTTGCTGGGGGACCCCCTGGAACCCCCCCCCCCCCCCCCCCCCAAGGACCCCTGGGGGTCCCCGGACCTCACTTTGCCACTGCTCTTAAGCGACAAAACATCATTGGCGTAATGGTCCGATATTCCCCTCTGGATATTGCGTAACGATACAGTATCATTCTGTGATGTACAATTGGTCACAATTGGTCACCAGTGGTTCTCAAACGCTTGGCTTCGCGCTGCGTTTCTGCTTGTAGATCTTCTACTTTTCATGCTTTTGTGTGACGCTGTAGTATGATCAAGTAGCGTGTTAATTTACGAAAAAACACAAAACGTTAGAATATGGAGATAAGAGGTTTCTGCCCGACAGCGACGATATGGTGTATAACAGGGTAAAACCTTTTAATCGAACCTATATGAGACTATTCACTCTTCTTCGTGTGTGTGTGTGTGTGTGTGTGTGTGTGTGTGTGTGTGTGTGTGTGTGTGTGTGTGTGTGTGTGTGTGTGTATTCAACAGGGGTCTTCTTCATTCCTTACTTTGTGTTCCTCTTCTTCTGTGGTATTCCTGTGTTCTTCCTGGAGACGGCGTTGGGCCAGTACACCAGCCAGGGCGGGGTGACGGCCTGGAGGAAGATCTGCCCCATGTTTGAGGGTAAAAAACGAAACAAGGCTTCCATTCATCTCATATCGTTGGCATAGTCATCCATAGAGTTGAGTTAAGTTGGGTCACCTGGGCGAGGGTGTATGTTGCCAGACCCGAAACATCCTATGACCCCAGGCTACAACACTGATGATACGTCCCAGGTGCATCCATGTGATGTTTTTTCGTTATAGTTATTCTATTTATAGTGGCTCATAGGAATTTATAGACTACGTGACAACCAGGAATAGATTGGTGACCACCGGAGAGACGGGTGACAGCCGGAATGTAGACGGCATCCGGGAGCAGTTTGGGTTGGCGCCCCAGTCTGTGTCTTCCGTCTGTTGGGCTTCTTCCGTGAAGAAGCCCAACAAATCCACGGTGAGGCCTTTAGGAGGGCCATTCAAGTAAGCCGCAAAGGGAGCCTGCAGGACCACCACGGGCCAAGACACCATCACACCAGAATGAAATGTTTGGAGCGGGGGGAGTCTGGTGCAACGCTCAGGTCCTGGACCTGGTGAGACGGAGGAGGAGCCCGGCCAGGAGGCCATCCACAGAGCCTAGTCCCTCTATGTTTCGGACAAGCGTATTGAGTGGCCCTGTCTTTCCCTATTTAGGACTGACCGTGGGTAGCTACCTGGGACGTAAGTCGGGGCTTGATCAACCCTGGCTGGGTCACCTGGGCGAAGGTGTATGTTGCGAGACCCGAAACATCCTATTACCCCAGGCTACAACACTGATGATACGTCCCAGGTGTATCCATGTGATGTTTTTTCGTTATAGTAAGGGTATTTTTTGAAAAAGCAATAAAAAAATCTAAAAAATGTCATGACATCAAAGCAGTCTACCCAGATCAGCTGTACTTTCAATTTAAAACCAGTGATTCTCAAAGTGGGGTCCAGGGACCCCCAGGGGTCCTTGAGGGGGGTTCCAGGGGATCCCCAGCTAAATAAGTTAATATAGCATCATAATCAGTTTTAACCACTTTAAACCTAAATACATCAGGTTCACAACACGATGTGACTCGTTGTGAGCTTGTAGATCTGCAAAAAAAAAAAAAAGGGGAACATTTGGAATATTTTTTTAAACATTTTAACAACAAAAATGTTGTATAGAGGTCCACCACCCATGGGACAAAATATTTTCAGATGGGGGTCTGCGGCCAAATGCAATACTAATATGTTAGGGTCCTTGACATGAAAATGTTTGAGAACCACTGCTTTAAACAACAAGACAGGGCCTAATAACGGCGTGGCATTCATATGGATCTCGGATGTCATGAGGCCAGCCTATGACATCAGTCATCTTCCTATGACATACGTATCTATGACACCAGTCATCTTCCTATGACATACGTATCTATGACATCAGTCATCTTCCTATGACATACGTAGCTATGACACCTTTGGGCAAGGTTTCAGCCACATCCGACACACCCAATGTCTTCCATTGTAAAATGTAAGTGAAAAATTTCAAAACAAAGATGTAAAACATATGTGGAAAGGAAATGCATGGAGGTACTTCCTTGGCCTACTGGCAGCGTGCACGAGAAATCTGGCAATGATCTTTACAGCGGTTTGCGAAATTAGCCCCGGGATGGACAGACGGACACACACACACACACACACACACACACACACACACACACACACACTCACACTCACACTCACACAAACACACACTTTTTTACAGAGCCGTGCCGTAAACAATATGTTTGTGCTGTAAGGATTTTAGTAACACTTTCCTATGTGATACTTTTTTTGTGTTCGACACAATTAACTACTATTGGACGCTTTGCCAAGTGTTGAATCTGGCATCGATCACAAAATGTGGAAGGAATGAGTTAGCAGGTGTCCTTTGACATGATCAAAGTGACTTTGTGAGCTTCTAGGTTGACAGTATCTTAACATCTTTGAAAGGGTTTATTTTTAAACGATTGATTTATAGTTTTTTTTGGTTCTGACAGTCATGACTTATCCTTGGCAAAGCATTTGTATCTTCTATCATCTCAGTGAATGTTCTGGATCAGTCAGAGAATTTTCTCCCAATACTAAAGTTTGATGTAAATAGCTACGTCAGTATGAGAAATCAGAACCGCTCGATTTAATTTGCCTGAAACGATGAGTGCACATAGTACAATACAACAGACGACACAAATTATATCTAAAAGTCTGCTTAAAAACAAAGTTTATTGGACACAATAATCGAAGCGATTATTTTAAATAAAAGTGTCCAACTAATCGATCATAATCTCGGCTTGTGTCCATGATCTTATTGTTTCTAAATGTTGATTTTATTATTGTATTTATGTTGTTGTATATTGTGTGGATATATGTTGTTAAGTGTTCAGGAGAGAGGGAACATTGTGTCAAAAAGGAGGAAAGAATCCAGGTCCAGCATTTTGTAGGTAAAAGGCCTTTATTATATTTGGGCTACTAACAGACATTCAAGTTGTACAATGCAGAATCACAAATAACGATTTTTAGCAACCTCTGCTGGTCACTACCGTCACTGCATACAATTTCCGTAGTCCTCGATTACCCAGAATTCCATTCGTTTTCACCGGAAGCCGGAAGCGTTTCAAAAAGCGATCTTTTAATTGTTTTATACTATCTACGGATCGTTTCTCTTAGCCAGTGGAGCATTAGTTACCATGAGCTGTGCTTTCTTTTTCTGTTCTTTTTCGATCTTCCAATCCTACATTCTCTTAAAATCAGCGTGAGGTTCCTTTTTGTTATTAGCGCGGTAGTTCCTGGCCAAACAGGAAACCGTTGCGGTAGTTCCTGGCCGACGTCATGACGTCGGCCAGGACGTCGGCCACGACGTCATGACGTTGGCCAGGAACGTCATTTTCCCGGGAAAGTCCCCCCCCGTCCACGTTCAATAGAAAATATATAAATAAAAGGCTTCCGGGGGTGAAATTCATGGAGTGGGTGTTGTGAAACTTTTGCCACTCACAAAAGATATACAATTTAACTTTAGTTTTGTTGAAAACGTTACCTAGTATTACTTTAAAAAAACACTAACGCTTATCGGCTTGTGCCTTCTTCAGGGTATGTCGCTATCGCGAGACATTTGTGTGATTTTTGCACTGTAAATAAATAAAACCTGAACTTGAAACTTGAACAATAACAGCATCTGGAAAGACTCTCTCTCCAGTCCAGTCCACACAAACACAAAGCAAACATAAGACACGTGTCTGACATGTGCTCTGTGTCCTGCAGGGATCGGGATGGCCTCCCAGGTGATCGTCATGTATCTGAACGTCTACTACATTGTGATCCTGGCCTGGGCTCTGTTCTACCTCTACAACTCCTTCAAGTACCCTCTGCCCTGGGCCTCCTGCGACAACTACTGGAACACTGGTAAGATGTGCGGACCTTGTGCTCCTGGTCCTAAACAAGAAAGACGGTTCTTTTATGGTTAATTCGTTAAGACCGGGAACACATCTGTGTCATTTTAAGATTTCTTTGGCAATTTTTTTTTTTAATCATGGAAAATTTGTGCAAATCTTTGAATATGGATATATGTTTTAAAGCGAACAGTTTTTAACTCTGCTATGTGCTTCTGGGGGTCCCTGGAACAACATATTTTGAGATGCGGGGTCCACGGCCAAATACATTCAGGGTTCCTTGACATGGAAAAGTTGGAGCACCGCTGATATAGCAACATGCTGTTAGGACTTAGAAAATATTTTTTGATAAATTCCTAAAAGATGTATTTGGCCAATATAAATTCCTAAAAGATGTATTTGGCCGCGGACCCCCCCCCATCTCAAAATGTTGTGTTCCAGGGACCCCCCCATCTCAAAATGATGTGTTCCAGGGACCCCCCCATCTCAAAATGTTGTGTTCCAGGGACCCCCCCCATCTCAAAATGTTGTGTTCCAGGGACCCCCCCCCCCATCTCAAAATGTTGTGTTCCAGGGACCCCCCCATCTCAAAATGTTGTGTTCCAGGGACCCCCCCCCATCTCAAAATGATGTGTTCCAGGGACCCCCCCATCTCAAAATGATGTGTTCCAGGGACCCCCCCATCTCAAAATGTTGTGTTCCAGGGACCCCCCCATCTCAAAATGTTGTGTTCCAGGGACCCCCCCATCTCAAAATGATGTGTTCCAGGGACCCCCCCATCTCAAAATGATGTGTTCCAGGGACCCCCCCATCTCAAAATGTTGTGTTCCAGGGACCCCCCCATCTCAAAATGTTGTGTTCCAGGGACCCCCCCCCATCTCAAAATGTTGTGTTCCAGGGACCCCCCCCCCCCCAGAAGCAAAGATTTGAGTTACAAATGTTAGCTTTAAGAAATATATATATTCAAAGATTTGCTTACTGTAAATCGCTCTAGATTAAGAGTGTCTGCTAAATGCCTAAATTGAAATTGTAATTGTCAGTGGTGGAAAGTAACTAAGTATTTACTTAAGTACAATTTTGAGGTATTTGTACTTTACTTGAGTATTTCCAATTTCCAATACTTTTACTTCTACTCCACTACATCTCAGAGGCAAATATTGTACTTTTACTCCACTACAATTACTTGAAAACTTTAGTTACTAGTTACTTTTCAGATATAAACTATGATATAATGAAACATACATTACCCACTTTAAACCTATTTTATACATAGGCTATTTTCAAATAGCCGATCTAAACAACGCGTCGCGATGCGACGCGTTGTGAGCTTGTAGATCTGCTATTTTCAAATATTTAGTACTTTAACTTTTGGTACTTTAAAGGGTCTACACCATGAAAATCACTTTTTTCTTGTTTTTTTGTATTTTTTGGGGTCAGTGTCTCTTGTAAAATTTTTTTTTTTTTTATTCAGTCATTCCTTCTCATTTCATGGATTTCCAGAATGGGCGTGTCTGAACAGGCGATCTCAGAATGGAAATGTTTATGATGTCAAACATTTTTGATGGCAAACCCAATGTTAAATGAAAAGTGCCCGAATCGCTCCGAAACTTTTTCTACCCCCCCTAAGTGGGGGTCTACGAACAAATACTTCGGGCTCGGATTTTGGCTCCGCCCCCCGGAAGTGGGTGAAACAGGCACCTCAAACACTTGGTGGAATTGTTCAAAAATGTTCAAAGTGTTTTTTTTTTCGATTTTGTATTTTTCTTAGATGCTTCTTTTTATGCAGAATTTTTCATTTTTATTTTTTTTTTAATATTTTTTTTAATAATTTTTTAATAATTTTTAATAATAAAACAGACAGAATTGCTCAGTAGCCCCCCCCCTGCCCAAGAGGACGTTTTGGTATTGCAGCTGAAAGTGCTGTATAAGCCAGAGACAATTGACTTGGGATGAGTATATCTGAGTGATGATTTAGGCTCAAACCTTTTGAAAAAGGTTTGAGGGACATACACCATATGATATTAAATATCAAATATTTTTTTTAAATTCATGGTGTAGATCCTTTAAGTACATTGTGATGCCAATACTTTTGTACTTTTACTCAAGTCAATTTTTAATTCTGGAATTTTACTTGTAACAGAGTATTTTTATATTGCAGTATTGGTACTTTTATTTACGTAAAGAATGTGAGTACTTTTTCCACCACTGGTAATTGTAAATAGTACAGCAGTGGTTGGAGATGGTCTCCCTACTCTTCCATTGAGACACTGGGACCCATGGTGTCAGCTAAGACACCTAATGGACCCATGGTGTCAGCTAAGACACCTAATGGACCCATGGTGTCAGCTAAGACACCTAATGGACCCATGGTGTCAGCTAAGACACCTAATGGACCCATGGTGTCAGGTAAGACACCTAATGGACCCATGGTGTCAGCTAAGACACCTAATGGACCCATGGTGTCAGCTAAGACACCTAATGGACCCATGGTGTCAGCTAAGACACCTAATGGACCCATGGTGTCAGGTAAGACACCTAATGGACCCATGGTGTCAGCTAAGACACCTAATGGACCCATGGTGTCAGCTAAGACACCTAATGGACCCATGGTGTCAGGTAAGACACCTAATGGACCCATGGTGTCAGGTAAGACACCTAATGGACCCATGGTGTCAGCTAAGACACCTAATGGACCCATGGTGTCAGGTAAGACACCTAATGGACCCATGGTGTCAGCTAAGACACCTAATGGACCCATGGTGTCAGCTAAGACACCTAATGGACCCATGGTGTCAGCTAAGACACCTAATGGACCCATGGTGTCAGCTAAGACACCTAATGGACCCATGGTGTCAGGTAAGACACCTAATGGACCCATGGTGTCAGCTAAGACACCTAATGGACCCATGGTGTCAGGTAAGACACCTAATGGACCCATGGTGTCAGCTAAGACACCTAATGGACCCATGGTGTCAGGTAAGACACCTAATGGACCCATGGTGTCAGGTAAGACACCTAATGGACCCATGGTGTCAGCTAAGACACCTAATGGACCCATGGTGTCAGGTAAGACACCTAATGGACCCATGGTGTCAGCTAAGACACCTAATGGACCCATGGTGTCAGCTAAGACACCTAATGGACCCATGGTGTCAGGTAAGACACCTAATGGACCCATGGTGTCAGCTAAGACACCTAATGGACCCATGGTGTCAGCTAAGACACCTAATGGACCCATGGTGTCAGGTAAGACACCTAATGGACCCATGGTGTCAGCTAAGACACCTAATGGACCCATGGTGTCAGGTAAGACACCTAATGGACCCATGGTGTCAGCTAAGACACCTAATGGACCCATGGTGTCAGCTAAGACACCTAATGGCTAACTATGTCAATAACGTTATTTGAAGCAGTCGGCCAATGGGCGGTGTGTAGATCCGCTTTGGCTGTAATTCGGACATTATTGCAATTACGTCTCTCTACCGGACGTAAAGTCGGATTGTACCATCAACTTAACCCGTTAAGACCTGAGGCAGATTCTAAAAATGTTTTGTAAATCCTAACAGTTTAAAAAAAATTATAATAATAATAATCTCAAAATATTTTGTTCCAGGGACCCCCAGAAGCAAAGATTTGAGTTACAAATGTTCGCTTAAAAAAATATGTATATTGAAAGATTTGCACAAATGTTCATGTTTTTTTCAAAAATAGCAGATCTACAAGCTCATAGTGCGGCACTCGGTCCTCGAATAATCATGTTTGAACTGGGGACCTCCCACCCTGACAAGCACTTGAAATTGTAGGAGTGTGAGGCATTACATTTACACGTAGTGTGACTGGGTTCCACGAGGCGTTGTGAGCTAGTAGATCAGCTATTTTCTAAACTTTTGCTTCTTTCTTATATTATTTGACAATTTGGCCAAATGTTTGACCAGTTTTTATAATATGTTGATTACTTTTGATGCAGTTGCAGTATTTGTTTTTGTATTAAAAAGGTCTTAACCCATTGAGACCTGAAGCCGATTCTACATGTCTCCTAAATCTCAACAGTATTCTGAAAAACGTATGTTTCTATATCAGTGGTGCTCAATCTTTTTCATGTCAAGGTCCCCCAAAATTATATGTATTTGGCCGCGGACCCCCATAAAAATATTTTGTTCCAGGGACCCCCCAGAAGCAAAGATTTGAGTTAAAAATGTTCGCTTTAAAATAATATAAATATATTAATTCTCACACATTTTCTCGATTTTTCAAAAATAGCAGATCTACAAGCTCGTAGCGCGGCACTCGGTGCCGCGCTATGAGCTTGTATATCTGCTATTTTTGAATAGCCCAAAGTGTAAAATAATGCTTTTTAGCTCAAATCTAAAAATGACACAGTTCCAGGTCTTAATGGGTTAAAAGTCCTAAAATAGTCACTTTCATCTGGACCCCCCCTCCCCCCTAAATAAATAAATAAAATCATTTGGAGAACCACTGATTTACAACAAGGCGGTGTCACCAAACGCCTGCGCTGGTGTTCGACACATGTGCAATAAAAGCCGCCAGCCCACCAAAACCCCAGGGTTATCGGATGTGCAAAACCACCACGTATCCTCCTCTCTTTACTGAAGATTTACTCCAGGAAGTCTTCATCGTTTCTTTAATCGTTTTTTTTACTTCCTTTCAAAGGCTGTCAATTTACACAATGATGTGCTGTTGTAACACATTGGTTAAAGCTGCACTTTCCGCTCTTCTACCCCCGGATTTGAACCCGGTTTCCTGTGCAAGTGCTGACATTTTTTTTTATCATTGAGCAATTAGTGCCTGCCTGCTTGCTCAGGGGATACATTGAATCCACATGACCTTTGACATTATCTAAATGTCTCAATAGAAGAGCAGGGAGACAAAATACAACCACCCCAAATTGTATATAAGTTACATTGTATTATTACACGGCTTGGTTTGAATGCTTGATTCTGATTGGTCATTCGCTGAATTCAGTGGTGTGCTATTGCTGGATAATGACCAATGAGCTCTATAACAGACCGCTGTCTAATCAAAGACTCAGAGCACCTGCTCATATCAACCTGTCTAATCAGAGACTCAGAGCACCTGCTCATATCAACCTGTCTAATCAAAGACTCAGAGCACCTGCTCATATCAACCTGTCTAATCAAAGACTCAGAGCACCTGCTCATATCAACCTGTCTGATCAAAGACTCAGAGCACCTGCTCATATCAACCTGTCTGATCAAAGACTCAGAGCACCTGCTCATATCAACCTGTCTAATCAGAGACTCAGAGCACCTGCTCATATCAACCTGTCTAATCAGAGACTCAGAGCACCTGCTCATATCAACCTGTCTAATCAGAGACTCAGAGCACCTGCTCATATCAACCTGCGCTGCTTGATGTTATGCTGTATCCAACATGACAGCCATGTAAACAAACACACCATGTCAATTACAACTAAACGTTGCTCTCAAGAATGTTTTTGAAAACATTTGAAGTGAGAAATAGACGATGCAATAATATCAATACAAATGATTCTATTTGATCAACACTTCCTTGTTTACCGAGGCGACCGTAGCGCAACAACGGCAACAACGGCAACAACGGCTACAACGGCAACAAGGGAAAGAATACCAAAACGCTCGCCCCAAAACACAGTGGCCCCGGGGAAAATCTGGCGGTATTACAGGCAAATCCGGCTGTATATGAAATGGGGATGAGCCTGTTTTAGGGCGAGTCTTCCGGTTACCTTATGGAATACTTTCATTTGTTTTCCGAGGCGACCGTGTCCGCCCACCCAGCCCAACACTTATGGAATACTTTCAATGCCGTAAGGAAGGAAATACTTCGTTTTGTTGTTAATTTTAGGTCAATTTATTTATGTATTCATGTAAGTAGCCGTGTAATATCGCGTCGGTGCATAATCACCCTGTCAGGCTTTAATTTTCAATAATGACCAGCTACCCGTCACTTATCCCTTGCTTAACATACTCTACCATACAGATTGGACACAATTACATTTTATTCATTAAAAAAAGTACATAGTGCTGCTTTTACAGGCACTTTAGTTTAGTTTAGTTTATTTGAAAAGTCATAACACAAGTTAAAACAATAAAGAGGTTATAACACAATAAAGTCCAGGACTTATGTCCGTTGTGGTCCTCTTACACATAACAAGTATACATCTCATAACATAAGTCATGTAAAATGTACAATAAATAAACAATATATTTCAGAAAAGACATTATATTTAAACTCACCTAAAACCAACTACAGCCCTTCCTACCCTAACCTAAAAAGAAAACCCGAACTTACTCTAGAAACTTTGTTACATCACATACCATGAAAGTGAAACATTTTGACTCCTTCTCATTGCATTGCCAATAATAATATAAAATAACAAAACGTGTCATGTGATAGAAGCTGACCTGCCACACTGTGTGTATTGTCTCTGTCGGGTGGAAACCTCTTAAGTCCAAAACTGTTACTTTCCAGGGTTCTAATTCAAAAGTAGCAGATCTACAAGCTCAAAACGCGTCGCTTGCGAATCTGCTACTTTTGACGCTTTTGTGTGACGCTGTAGTCTGAAATTCTTTTTTTGGGGAATAACCCCTTGAGATGAACCATATCGTTTTCAAGGGGGTCTGCAAATTACAAGATACACTGCATACATTAAGACAAAGATATTTAACAGACGATTCAAACAAGATACAATTGGAACATCAAAGAAAGAAGAAACAAAGTTATGAATATGGAGATATAAGGTTTCTGCCCGACATCAACGATACAGCATGTGTTTCCTCTCTGTTCAGAGATGTGCCACAACCGACCGAGCGTCTACGCCAACCCCCACATGTTCAACACAGACTCCAGCTGGTCCTTCCTCAGCAACAACACCACGCCGTCCTACTACTCTGACGACTACAGTGACATGTAAGTCCAGCTGTGATTAGGGCTCACGTTTATACATATTCATTTTGGGGGTCCTTGACATGAAAATGTTTGAGAACCACTGGTTTAAACAACATTAGACAGCAAGCCCATATAAGTGAGTAAGTAAACAAAAAGTAAACAAAAGCCCCCTAAAAAAAAACAAGCCGAAAGTCGCTTATAATAAGCGGATTTGGCAACACGGTCTTCAACCTGGCACCCCTATTTGGGCATGTCGTTTTAGGCGAAAATCTCCAAACACTTCCAAATATTTGAAGAATAGCAAAAAGATGCTCTGAGCTTGTAGATCGACTATTTTCGCAGAGCAAAACCGTTGAAAACTGAGCCGTAACGGAGAGCCTGTTTGGGAAGGTGAGATATTTCCCTTTGATTTTCATCGATACCTCTTGTCAACCAATAGCCGTCCTATTAGGATCTAAATGTCTCAATAGAAGAGCATGTAGACCAAGTACAACCACCACAGTTGTAACAGGCCTATTAACCCATTAAGACCTGAGGCCGATTCTACAAATACCTTCTAAACCAGTGGTTCTCAAACTTTTTTGTGCCAAGGACCCCCAAAATGATCTGTATTTGGCCACGGAACCCCAATCTGAAAATGTTTTGTGCCAGGGACCCCCCAGAAGAGAAGATTTGTGTTAAAAGATTCTAAATTATTCAAAATCTTTCAAAGCACTTTCAAGATTTTTCTAAAATGTTCAAAAATAGCAGATGTATAAGTAACATGCTGTGAGCTTGTGTATCTGCAATTTTTTAGAGCCACTGTTCTAAATCTAAACCTAAATCCTCAGATTTTTCTGAAAAATGTATATATATATATATATATATATATATATATATATATATATATATATATATATATATATATATATATATATATATATAGCAGCTTTCCCGGTTTGAATGGATTAACTCACTCTAACATGTTGATTCGTTAACAAATAACATAAAAAATAAGTTATGCATTGCAGCTTTAAGTGGTTTCAACATTCATCTGTAGCAGTTAAAGAGGAATTAAACATGATTCATGGATCTAATGGTGCTGCTGCACATAGTGCCTGACCTGCTGCGTGTGTTGGATTGCGAGGTCGCGTTGAAAGGTTTGTGGATAGGTCGTGATTTGTGGGGATTACGAGAAATGAAGCATTTGTACTGGTCTGCGTGTATTCTCACACACACCCATAATGTTGATTTAGGAGGAAGAGGTCATTTTCTGACCTTCTGTAATGAAGGCTACAGGCCTGTGCGTGGGAAAGATTAACAATAACAACTTGTTAAATCAGTAAGATTATTCGCTGTCAGGTCTGGTTAAAATTGTATTAAGTCTCCTACCGGAGACTCCGCCGCTCAAATGATTGGCTTAGGAATGCGCCAAAACAAAAAAAATCTCCATGAATTCAAGGCTTCATGGGGCGTGTAATTGATAGAAAAGAAGTCATTCTTTGGGTGAACTACTCCCTTAAAACAAATTATTTGCATAGAAAATATGTGTAGCAAAAGGTATACACACAATTACCCCAATACTGTAGCCGCAACAGGTGCTTGCCTACACCCAGGGCCGGCCCTAGGATTTCCGTGGCCCTAAGCAAGATTTTTTGGGGTGGCCCCCCCTCCCAAACACCCCCATTATAAAAGCATGTCATTTTTTATTGCATACTAAAATAATAACGCTAGTTGTTGGATAGGAGATACATGACATAATTACAATATGAAAGTAAAAATTAAAAAAACCCCGTAGTGGTTGTGGCCCTAAGCAACCGCTTATATTGCTTATGGCAGCGGCCGGCCCTGCCTACACCAGTGGTTCTCAAACTTTTTCATGTCAAGGACCCCTAAATTAATGTGTATTTGGCCACGGACCCCCATCTGAAAAGATTTTGTGCCGCGGAATAAAACGCGGCGCTTCGCGCCGCATTTTGAGCTTGTGGAACCGCTACTTTTGATACTTTTGTGTGACGTTGTAGTATGATCAAGTATTTGGGTGTTAATTAAAATATGGAGATAAGAGGTTTCTGCCCGACAACAGCGATATATATATATAATAAATTGTTTTATTATATATAGGAACAACGTCTCCCGAGGAACAACGTCTCCCGAGGAGGAGTTTTGGATGTAAGTGACAACGCACACCCACGCACGTATGTACGCACACACGCAGTCACGCTCACACGCATGCTCAACAGGATCATAAGTCCGGACTCTGTCTTTTCCTGGTGTTTCGCCCAGGTCAACGTGGTTTTAGGCATAGTTTATGTGAGCTTAAGGTTAGGGTTAGGTTTAGGCATAGTGTTTGTGAGGTTAGGGTTAGGTTTAGGCATATATGTGTTTGTGAGGTTATGGTTAAGTTAAGGTTTAGGCATAGTTAATGTGAGGTTATGGTTAAGTTAAGGTTTAGGCATAGTTTCTGTGAGGTTATGGTTAAGTTAAGGTTTAGGTATAGTGTTTGTGAGGTTAAGGTTAGGGTTAGGTATAGTGTTTGTGAGGTTACGGTTAGGGTTAGGTTTAGGCATAGTGTTTGTGAGCTTAAGGTTAGGGTTAGGTTTAGGCATAGTTTCTGTGAGGTTATGGTTAAGTTAAGGTTTAGGCATAGTGTTTGTGAGCTTAAGGTTAGGGTTAGGTTTAGGCATAGTTTCTGTGAGGTTATGGTTATGAGTCACTGCCCATATTTCGCCGCAGACTGAAAACCCACCTCTTCAGGAAACACTACCCTTCCTCTCTGCCTGACCTACTTGTTGTTAACTAGTTGTACGAACGCTTGTTTTCTATTGCTGTATTGTTTATTGGATTATTGGATTGTGTATTGGATCTTGTTTAGTCGATACACTTATTTGTTTTAGCTCATGCTCATTTGATTTAGCTATTTTGTCTCATCTGTTTAAGGAAATAGGTAGCTGATATATTGCACTTTTACCTTAGCGCTAGGTATACTCTTGGTTGCTTGTTTTTGCAGAAAATGCACTAAAGACTTCTGGTGATTAGTAGTTTTCGTTCCCTACCTATGTTGAATACACTTATTGTAAGTCGCTTTGGATAAAAGCGTCTGCTAAATGACTGTAATGTAATGTAATGTAATGTTAAGTTAAGGTTTAGGCATAGTGTTTGTGAGGTTAAGGTTAGGGTTAGGTATAGTGTTTGTGAGGTTACGGTTAGGGTTAGGTTTAGGCATAGTGTTTGTGAGCTTAAGGTTAGGGTTAGGGTTAGGTTTAGGCATAGTTTCTGTGAGGTTATGGTTAAGTTAAGGTTTAGGCATAGTGTTTGTGAGGTTAAGGTTAGGGTCAGGTATAGTGTTGGTAAGGTTAGGCTTAAGGTTAGGTTTAGGCATAGTTTTTGTAAAGTTAAAGGTTAGGGTTTAGGCGCCATCTGGGCGCCACACCAAAGAAAGAGGGAGTCCCCTCATGAATCACAGTTCAATCCTCTCAGCCCCAGTGTAGCTGGTGCTGCCGGATCATTGGTTCATGGAAGCAATCTTCTTCAGTGATGTTTCCCACACAACAACAGGGGTTTCTTCTCGTTTACATCTCACAATCACTGCAAAACAACATCCAGATTAATCTGTTTCGGCACCAGAGGGAGTCCCAAAACATCTCCATTACAGTGCAATATTATGCAAATTCCATCAGGTTTGAACTTGACAGGATCAAAATGTCAGGGGGCTTTTGTAACGTGGGTGCATACTCTCTCCTCCTAATGAATTCCTGCTTTCTTTTGAGGCTCAGATGTTGGGAAATCAGAGGAGAACTTTACTCTGCGCTGCCCATTACAGATGAGAACAATGTGTGTTCTCTCTCTCTCTCTCTCTCTCTCTCTCTCTCTCTCTCTCTCTCTCTCTCTCTCTCTCTCTCTCTCTCTCTCTCTCTCTCTCTCTCTCTCTCTCTCTCTCTCTCTCTCTCTCTCTCTCTCTCTCTCTCGCTCTCTCTCTCTCAGCTCTTAAAGTTTAAACTGAAGCTGGCTAAAGTAAACTGTAGGCGGACAGAAACATCTGTATTTATGGTGCAGATGTTTGCGGACGCTTTCTGCATTTGAGGAGGGAGTCCATATGGACACAATAAAAGGGGAAAACGGTTTGAATATGCCCCCCCCCCATGCTGTCTTGCTATGATGGATTTGTAGAATGTTAGATTTATTTTGTGCTGTATGTTGCAGAAGAAAAGCTTTTTGAAAAACTATTACAGCGTAGAGCAGTTTTCCTAGAGAAATTACCCTGGACACAATGCGTTGCGAGGCGTTGTGAGATTGTAGATCTGCTATTTTCACAATATTAATCTGTGTAACCGAGTCAAACTAAATGTTAATGCTTCAACTCCAAGTGCTTGTCAGGGTGTGTGTGTGTGTGTGTGTGTGTGTGTGGGGGGGGGCTCCAGTTTAAATATGATTATTTTGGGGGGGGTCACAGCCTGAACCACTGGTGTAGAGTGCTGATTTAACTCTGAAAGTGAACAGATCCTACATACTGCAACTGGTACAGAATTCCATGTTAGTCAGGGAGCTATCATGTGCCTTTAACACATGACCTGTTGAATGTTATTTGTAACGCACTTTGTATTTGAACCAAATCTCAAAGTGCTACATAGCAAGAGAAAAAAATTATAATAATAAAATAAACAGTGAAATGAATAAAATGGTCAACTATACACAGCTAAGAAAACACACAAGGCATCAATAAGTCCATCTAGGCACACGCCTTGTTAAAAAGAAAGGTTTTTAGTCCCCTTTTAAAAGCGTCAATGGACAAAAGTATCAAAAATAGCAGATCTACAAGCTCTTTCGTGTGATGCTGTAGTATGATCAAGTAGGGGCGTTCATTTATGAAAAAAAAAAAAAAAAGTTAGAGTGGAGATAGGAGGTTTGTGCCCGACAGCGACGATACGGAAGGTGGTGTTAAAACAAGTTTATTTTTCTCCTTCTCCTTCTCCTTCTCTTTCTCCTTCTCCTCCTCCTCTTCCTCCTCCTCTTCAGGCGCCGTGTGTTGAGGATGTCAGACGACATGTCTATTGGGTACATCCACTGGGACCTGGCCCTCTGTCTGGCCATAGCGTGGGTCATATGTTACTTCTGTATCTGGAAGGGAATCAAGTCCACAGGCAAGGTGGGGACACCATCCATTTCTTTCAAAATTGTCCTGAAAAATATTCTATCAAGAGACCACAAGGGGAGTTTTCTATTCCCATAGAAAGGAGGTACTCACATGTTTTACTGAAGTAAAAGTATCCCCATACCCAATAGTAGAAATAGTCTGTTACAACTTTACAAGTGAAGTTCGGTATTCAAAATGTACTTAAAGTACCAAATGTAAAAGTTCTCCTAATATGCAGAAAGTTCCATTTTAAGTTTTCAAAATGTATACAAATCTTTTGAAAATATATTTACTTTTAGATATTTAGATGTTGTGACTAAGCTCACAACAAGTCACAACGCATTGCGATGCGACGTGTTGTGAGCTTGTAGATTGTCTATTCTCAAATAGGAGTGCATATGGCTGAAGAGGTTAAAGGGACACTTCACCGAAAACTTATTTTAATGAAGTTTAGGACTCAAGAAACAAGATCCTGTTTTTTTTTTTTTGTATAATCTGTGTTTTTAGATATCTAGTAATCTTCGAGTACATTGATTGATTGATTGATGTAGTTTATTTAGAAATACATGAGAATAGTACATGACAGTACATAACAGTACATGGAAGTACAAATTCACAATACAAGGTCTACTAAACTGGAAACCCTCATTAAGCACTAAGCTTGTTTAAGATGAGAACCCCATGCACACAAATCATGATGAAATATAAGAGGCAGGCAGATATACACACTACTATACAGAATGTCATACAATCATCTTTCAGGTTACTGGTATGACGACATCGTGACGTTATTTACATCACGAGAGATTGGTCTCATTCCTTTCCGCACTACATGTCTCGGCGCGTCTCAGTCAGACCAGCTCCAAAGACAGCCCCAATGGGGTGTCCGTAACACTTTGTTCAACCTTCTTTCCCCACTCGGCCACTCCCATTAGCTGCGGCCAGCGGGCAACCCCCCTTGCAGAGTGAGGCATTACTTTACCTGAGTTATCTTCTGATAGTTGTACTTGAATGTTGACATGAAATAATAATCCTGTGTAGTGTTTCATAAGCGCAAGCTTGAAAAAAAAATACAGCGTGGAGTGGCAGCGCTGGTAAACAAACACCGTCGCGAAAGGCTAGGATCATAATACCAAGGATTCGACAGTGATGTCACTACTATGCGACACGGAAGTAGAACTGCATAAAGACACCAAGGATGTGTCAGTGATATGACATCACTAACGAATCCTTGGAAATATATGTAACTAGATGAACGTGTGTGAGGTACAGCCAGTGTTGCCAGATATTGTGAGAGAAATAAGCAGCCAGGTCTATGAAAACAAGCCCAAAAGAAGATAACTAGGCCAAGAGCACTTTACCTAGACATGGGATATTATATATTTGAAAATTGCCGATCTACAAGCTCACAACGCTTCGCGACCCATTGTGAGCTTGTAGATCTGCTATTTACAAAAAAATCTTGAGGGGGGAAAAAGTGCAAAATGTGGAATATTTTTGACACATATTTGTTAGGGGCTCCCTGGCACAAATTATAATTTAAGATGGGGGTCTGTGGAAAAATACATGAACATGTTTGAGAACCACTGGTTTAAACAACAATCAAAACATTTGGAAACAAGCCCAAATATTAACTACATTTTAGAAAGAAGCCGCTTATAATAAGCAGACATGGCAACACTGGCATGCTGTTTGGATGTTATTGTTGGAGATCACACCCACATGCAACCTCCCCTGCCACAAGGAGGTGCAGTGCACCAAAGCATTATGGTCATTGTAGTAATGCAGCAGTCCAGTCAAACCCTAGTCAAACACACAGATTTCATTATTTTTCTGGCCATAGGGTGCAAATTTTAAACTGTGCTACTGTTATCTACTACAAATACTATTACCATTGAGTGATTGCAGTTTCTTCCAGGGGTGAAATGCTCCTTTAATGTATGTTTTGTAATAATAATGAAAATCTACAAAGTAACAAGGAACTAAAGTTTTCAAATAATTGTAGTGGAGTAAAAGTACAAAATTTGTCTCTGAGAGTGGAGGTAAAGTAAAAGATACCCCAAAATTGTACTTAAGTACAGTACTTGAGTAAATGTACTTTACACCACTGTGTATTATTTTAATGTACATTTTGTGCGTGCGTGCGTGCGTTTCCAGGTGGTGTATTTCACGGCGACGTTCCCGTACCTCATGCTGTTCATCCTTTTCATCCGTGGGGTGACACTTCCTGGAGCAGCCATGGGCCTCAAATACTACCTCTACCCTGACCTCTCCAAGATCGCCGACCCCACGGTAAGACCATCCTCGCTCTGGGCGCTAAATTAACCAGAGTTTGGGGAGATGAGAGAGAGAAATTCAATGAACTACAACGGGGGGCATTCTGAGGAGAGCAGATCTCCGCCAGGCCAGGCGGGCCTAACCAGGGCTGTGTCAGTCGAGGGGTGCAGCCAATCAGAACAAGAGGAAGCTGCGGGGGTGGGGGGTGGGGGGGGGCAGCATCTCTACGACATACATTCAATTACATTTTTCAAATCAAAGGAGCTTTATTGGCATGAAAAAACATACGTTTACATTGCCAAAGCAATTGTCAAAACATAATAAAAACAACTTCAGAAAAAAATCAGTAAAGTACCGTATATACAGTTGGTGGGCGTACAGCATTGTGTTAAACAGAGCTATGTTACATTGCAACGTTATATAAAGAGTATAAAGCTTTTTGAAACAAATAGCAGCAATCTTTTGCAGTCACTTTTGGGACAATACACAATAGGCAACATTTGTCCCAAAACTATTTAAATAGTGTACAAAAAAAAGCCTCAGATTTAAAATGTGTTTAAAGGTGTTAGCTCCGTTTACATGTGCAGTAGGTCTATGTCAGAGGTCTACTCTGTACAGATGCAGTGCAGGAAACACAATGGTTAGTATACGTACAGTTCAACATTTCGCATTTGTGGTGCCACCTATGGGCAATTGCAGCTGGGTGTGTGCTCTGTAGAGCGTTCTTTCTCAAAGTGGGGTCCGGGGACTTGGGGGGGTACCAGGGGGTCCCCAGCAAGTTATATAGCGTCACAATCATTTTAACCACTTTAACAATATTTTATACTTTGGCTATTCTAAAATAGCAGATCTACAAGCTCATAGCGCGTCACTTCGTGCCGCGCTATGAGCTTGTAGATCTGCTATTTTTGAAAAATCCCTGGCACAACATATTTGAGATGGGTGGTCATTTTGGGGGTCCTTGACATGAAAGAGTTTGAGAAGCACTGCTGTAGAGAACCCTCAACAAAACTACCACACTTTGGGATTGCTTGGATGTTGTGTTGATGATATCTGATATATTTTTCAAATCATTCTTTTCCACAACTTTTGGATGGCAGTTAGAGACAAAACGATATGGAATATCAAAAAGCTTTTTGAGTGTCATTGTTGGCTCACAAGATCATTTGTACTTCATTTGGTGAAGTAAACATATTTTTGACACACACACAAAAAGAAAACAGTGCTATTGGAGTATTTTTTTTTTATTGCTTTTTGTTCTGCGTTATAAAGTTTAGAGGGCCCTCAATAAGTAATACTAATTTGGATTAGATCTCAGACATAATAGACAACAATAAACAATAGGCAAGTTCATATATTTGGTGCTATTTCAAAGTTTTAGAGTTAAACCAAAGTAAACAAGCGGCTAAAAGAGTTGATACTCTGCCAGTGGAAATGATTGCACAACTCCCGACCAGCAGTGGACTGGAAAGTAACCAAGTACAGTACATGTACTCAAGTACTGTACTTAAGTGCACTTTCCATGTATTTTTTACTTTACTGGAGTATTTAAACATTTCAATACTTTTACTTCTACTCCACTACATCTCAGAGGCAAATATTGTACCTTTTACACCACTACAATTATTTGAAAACTTGAGTTACTAGTTACTTAAAGGGATATTTCACTTTCAAATAAAATAAACATTTAAAAACTATATTAAAAATAAATGAAAAAAGTAATGGAAAAATCACGGCCCCCTCATGCATTAGAGTGTCCTACTAATGTGTGAGGGGGCCGTGATTTTGCCATAACTTTTTTCATTTTTTAAAAATATTTATTTTTAATGTTTATTTTATTTGAAAGTGAAATATCCCTTTAACATTACAAAACATACATTAACCACTTCAGCACGTGTTGTGAACTTGTAGATCTGCTATTTTCAAAGGATTTTCATACATTTAAAAAAACGTAAAAGTATATTTTGATGCCCATATTTCTGTACTTTTACTTAAGTACATTTGAATACTGGACTTTTACTTGTAACAGAGTATTTTTACATGATGGTATTGATACTTTTGAGTACTTTTTCCACCACTGCATACTCCCACTCAGCCTCAACCTCCATTATCTGTCTTTTCTCACAGAACTTGAGTTTATTAGCCTCACATTCTGTGAAGATAAGACCCTCTCTTTGTCTTCTCTCTATAGCTGTCTCCAGCAGTGTTGCCATGTCTGCTTATTATAAGCGACTTTGGGCTTGTTTTTCTGTAAAGTTGCTTGTAAATATTGTTTTTTTTTGGGGCTTGTTTCTAAAGTGTAGTTACTTATTTGGGCTTTCTTCCTAAATGTTGTTTAAACCAGTGGTTCCCACATTTTTTAAATATGTAATTGTCCACGACCCCCCCCCCCCGCCATCTGAAAATATCTTCCCATACCACCTCCCATACAAGATTTTTGTTGTTAAAATGTTTCAATATTTGAATATTGCGACTCGTTGTGAGCTTGTAGATCGGCTGTTTTCAAATATCAGATGCATATAGGTTTAAAGTGCTCATGTGGCCTGGTCGCTTCTTTTGGGATTGGTTTCCCTATAGAACTGGTTGCTTATTTCTCTCACACAATCTGGCAACACTGGTTTCCAGTCCCGAGGGGGGGAAGCGCTGCAGTCTTAATAAGAAAAACAAACCAGGAACCTTTTTTTCAGTAACAGAGTTTATGAAAGGAAGCTTGGCCCCTGTGAGGGTCCCCACTCCCCATAAAGTCAACACCTTAATAAAAACAGCTCTCTCCGCGGTGTCTGAAACAACATGGTGACATGGGGACAACGTTTAGCTAGTTGAGTAAAGTTGGAGAGAGATTCACAGATTCGCTCTTCTGGGATTAATAGGGCATAGCAGTGCTGGCCATTGTGTAGTTCCACAGATAGAAAGCTGGTAAAAAAAAATCCCACAGATATTGCCGTCCAGGCTCTGATTCTGTGTCAAACAATATGAAAACCGGCAAAAACATTTTATTTATTTAATATAGTATATAATATAATTAGATATTCAAATATTTTTGACAGTAATACAAGCGTCTGTCTGTCTGTCTGTCTGCCTGCCTGCCTGCCTGCCTGCCTGCCTGCCTGTCTGTCTGTCTGTCTGTCTGTCTCTCTGTCTCCTCACAGCAGACACATCATCCTCTGTAGGTCCCTGGCACAAACTATTTTTGAGATGGGGGTCCACATACATATCAATTTGGGGGTCCTTGACATGAAAAAGTTTGAGAACCACTGAACTATAGGATTTGTGTGTTTAAGAGCGGGGCTGCGGGGTACATGACTGCTTTTTTCAAAACAACTCAACTGGAATATCTGAGGAATCTATTAATCTGACTTACATTTTAGTGGATTCTGGCTGCTGCAGTCTTAGAGGAGTAGTTCACCCCAAAAAAAAAAGATTTATTTTCTATCAATTGCACACCCATGAAGCCTTGAATTCATGTACTTTTTTTTTTTTTTTTGTCGATTTGATGACCGGGTCTATGGTCAATAGGAGACGCATAAATATAAAGATGCATTGTATCTTTGAACAAAGGGGCCAGTCAGAGAACCGCTCTGAAGCATCTTGGGAATGCGTTTCCTCTACTACACGAGGGTGCGAGGACCAGTGTTGCCAGATATTATGAGAGAAATAAGCATCCAGGTCTATGAAAAAAAGCCCAAAGAAGCAACTATAGGCCTCATGAGCACTTTAAATCTATATACATTGGCTATTTGAAAATAGCCGATCTACAAGCTCACAACGTGTCGCACCTCAACGCTTTGTGAGCTTGTAGATTAATATGTAGGAATACATATTAATTTGGGGGGGGGGGTAAATACATATTCATTTTGGGTGTCCTTCACCTGAAAATGTTTGAGAACCACTGGTTTAAACAACATTTGGAAGACACGACCAAAAAAGCAACTACACTTTAGAAACAAGCCCAAAAACCGCAACCCACAACTACCAATATTTACCAGCAACTTCACAGAAAAACAAGCCCAAGTCGCTTATAATAAAAAGACATGGCAACACTGGCGAGGAGTGCAGCAGCTCCGCTGCAATTATAAGCCAGATGAGCACACAGTCAGGATGCTGTGAGAATGTCTTATTTTTTTTTTTGCTTGGGGGAAAAAGTTCACAGTGAAAGCAGCTGTGGGGGTCAGAGGTCAAGGTTACGTAATGCCCGGGCATTGCAGTTCAAATGGAGATCTGGTTCAAATGAGACTGAGAGCATTTTCTTTTCAAAGGAAGTGGGCTCTGTGTGTGTGTGTGTGTGTGTGTGTGTGTGTGTGTGTGTGTGTGTGCGTGCTGGATTTCTGAGTGTACAGATGTTATCCATAAAGGGTCCATGTGGTTACATTTGTACACATGTTAATTTAACAATGAGGATTTTACTACGCACAGGAATAGTGCTACCCAATTCACACACACACACACACACACACACACACACACACACACACACACACACACACACACACACACACACACACACACACACACACACACACACACACACACACACGCACACACACACACACACACACACACACACACACACACACACACAACACACACAGCAGAGCAAAGGGAAGTGTGATGATTGTTTATGTTGGCATGAAGCAGGCTTTATTTAATGGTGCTGTTGACCTGAGGCTAATGGCTTTTTATTACCCTACAAGAAAGATAACTTAATGGCAACCAGACGCTGCCGTTTATCTAGCCTGGCATGGCCAGACTAATATCACTGAGTAGATATTTGGAAGACTCTTATTTTGCAATGGCAGATTCGTCTGGTTTCCAGGTTACCGTTTATCCTCCTCACCCAGGCCAAACGTTTCACTCTCCCAGTGTGGGACTGTTGGCTTTGAAATCTTAAAAATGTCTTTGATCTCTTGTCTATTTGCCACTCCACCCCCCCCCCCCTCTCTCTCTCTCTCTCTCTCTCTCTCTCTCTCTCTCTCTCTCTCTCTCTCTCTCTCTCTCTCTCTCTCTCT
>NC_137625.1:4780536-4817838 GCF_963280865.1 Gymnoscopelus braueri | reverse complement strand
GAGAGAGAGAGAGAGAGAGAGAGAGAGAGAGAAGGTGTGTCTGTACTCACCTCAGCTGAACCTGAAGAGAGAATGGGAGGGAGAGAGAGAGAGGGAGGGAGAGAGAGAGAGAGAGAGAGGGAGGGAGGGAGAGAGAGAGAGGGAGGGAGAGAGAGGGAGGGAGGGAGGGAGAGAGAGAGAGAGAGGGAGGGAGGGAGGGAGAGAGAGAGGGAGGGAGAGAGAGAGAGAGGGAGGGAGGGAGGGAGGGAGGGAGGGAGGGAGAGGGTGCGTAAGTACTGGGGGGGCGATTTAAAAAAACATATTTTTTTTTTTACCGACAGCCGCTGAAGTCTTTGTCATGTCTGTCCCAGATTAGCCTCGCGTGGCCAGACAATATCACACGACACACTGCGTGGATATTAGTCTGGTCCCTATCAACGATAGATTTTTTTCCAAGGGGCGGTTACAAAAAGATCCTAACGGACTCTATTGGTTAGACCTAAACCAATCAGAGCAGTGCTTCCTTGTTCACGAACCAATCAGAGCAGTGCTTCCTAGTACGTCATTGCTCCAAATAAGGTGATAAGCCCGCCCACATTTGGATACTGGGCCCTGGTTGGTTCCGCACAACTGCAGAGGGAGAGAAATGGAATCTCTATGGAGGGGGGCCAGACCTAATCTGCCGACGGCTAAAGTGCGATGCGATTTTGCAAAGGCAGATTCGGCTGGAACCAGGCTAGTCCCAGATAGCAACTGACTCTGAGCCGACTCCGTTTTCAAATGGTTAGAATCCCTTAGCCGTCACACCGGCTGAGCGCTTCTGGACCAAGTGTGGCTTAGCCTGAAAGAGCGAGCCCTATCGATGGTCTTGAAGGGCGGATCCAAACCCAGGCGGTTGGATTCCAGCGCCGCTTCCTATTGCTTCACCAATCTATGTCCCCCCCCCCGGGGTGTGCACGGAAGACGCTGATGTCACCAAATTTTGAACGACGCCCCTCTGCAGCCCAAACGTGTGCTAATTCAAATTAATAGCTTCATTTAACAGTCAGTACTGCTGCTTTGTATTAATAATAATCTAAATATGTAACTACACAATATATATTTTTAACATTTTAAAGAGAGAGAGAGAGGGAATGTAACATATACGTTAACATATGCTTCCAATCTAATATTCCATGGTCCAATTTCTACACTAATTTAAAAGAGTACATTTCTCAAACTAGCCTCTTACTCAAGGTCAATTTAACTGAGGACATATTTTACACTAAAAAGCAAGTTTCATGTCTGAGGCTCTAGATTGTATTTTCTGTTATCACATCACATCATATTGTTTACAAAATACCAATTATTTCAAACCATGGATTTAGGCAGGCCTAGACTGTGTTATAGATATTATATGTTTTAGATCCTTAGATTGCAGTGTTGGTTTATGTAAAGGCTTGTTTAAATAGTTCTGGTGGTTTGACCAAATTAACCCTAGTGTTGCTCTATTCTGGGCAAACATTCCACGAAAATAGCAGCTCTACAAGCTCACAATGCATCACAACGCAGCATAGCTTGTAGATCGGCTATATTTGGCAAAGAGATTTTTGGAGAAGCTCCCCCCTGGGTTAGTGTTGAAGTGTCTTTGAGCAAAAGATTTGACTTGTCCTACAGGGCATTAGATTTAAATATTCTAAGAGACATTCCATCATGTTCATGTTTTACTGATGAGATCAAGATAGAGAATATCAGCCTCAGTGTCAATGGGAGTGGTGGAGAGGAGGGGAGGAGAAAGGAGAGGAGAGGGGGGAGGAGAGGAGGGGGGAGAGGAGAGGAGAAGGAGAGGAGGGGGGAGAGGAGAGGAGAGGAGAGGAGAGGAGGAGAGGAGAGGAGAGGGGGGAGAGGAGAGGAGGGGAGGAGAGAGGAGGGGAGAGGAGAGGAGAGAGGAGGGGAGAGGAGAGGAGAGGAGAGGAGAGGAGAGGAGAGGAGAGGAGAGGAGAGGGGAGGGGAGGAAAGTAAAGGAGGGGAGGGAAGGAGGGGAGGGGAGGGGAGGGGAGGGGAGGGGAGGGGAGGGGAGGGGAGGAGAGAGGAGAGGAGGGGAGGAGAGGAAAGTAAAGGAGGGGGAGGGGGGGGGGGAGGGGAGGGGAGGGGAGGGAGGGGAGAGGAGAGGAGGGGAGGAGAGAGGAGAGGAGAGGGGGAGAGGGGGGAGAGGAGAGGAACTCAAACTCAAACTAGATGTGAGCCTCTAGTCTCCTCAATCATCACCATACTCTTTGAGCCCACTGGTGTCTCCTGATCGCTCCTCATCTCAACCACTGTGGTCTCATCAGTTTTCATCTCCTAGACCTAGATGGTCATCACCATCGTCATGCCCAGAGCCATCTCCTCAGGCCTCCTCATCAAGTGTCACTCCACTTCCACCCCACTCTCACTAACACAGGCTCATATGCCTTTAAATGATAAAATGGTAAATGGTGCATTTATATAGCGCTTTTATCCAAAGCGCTTTACATAGATTGTGCATTACATTCTCACACACACACACACACACACACACACACACACACACACACACACACACACACACACACACACACACACACACACACACACACACACACACACACACACACACACACCCCGATGGAGGAGGAAACCATGCAAGGCACCAACCTGCTCATCAGGAGCAAGTAGGGGTTCAGGGTCTTGCTCAAGGACACTTCTACACTAACTCTGGGGGAGCCCCCCAGCCCGGGATCCAACTGGGGATTCTTGCGGTTTCCAGTTCCCTCTACCCGGTCACTCTACCCCTGAGCAACTGCCCCCCCACTGCCTTTACTGTTGCACACATTTAAGACACCCCCCAAAGTCCTCTCAGTGGGTGGGTTCGGAAATACAGCACTGAGCGCATTGGCCAATACAAACTAATAGGCGAATGCGCTCCGGTGCGCAACTTCCGAACGCACCCAGTATCTTTATGTTTTGTTTAAATATTGTGTAAAGATTGTGTTTAATTTTCAGGTATTTCAATGAATATATCCTAAATTACAACCATACCATATAACATAACATTATGTTTCTTTATAATCAGCTTTCATAAATAATAATTCACTGCCATCAGAGAGATTTCTTTACCATTTTGAACACTAAAGGTCCTTACACACCGGCGAATGTGCGAATATACGCAAAATTCGGACTCGTTCCGAATAATTAAAAGACGCTTTTTCGCTTCGCTTTTCCGCTTTTTCGCGCCATGTACGCTTGCATTGACTTTATAAGGTTTTAAAAAAAAGCGTATTATTCGCACGAAAAAATCGCCCCGGTGTGTAAGGACCTTAAGTGTTGGAGGGATTGCTGTATACACGTGTGGCTGTAACATCATTTTAAACCATTGTGTTTATATGTCTGAGTCTGTGAAAAGAGACCTGGATGAGACCCCCCCCCCCCCCACCACCACCACCACCACCACTAGTGACCGGTGTTACTGAACAAACACTCTATAGCAATGCTTACTGCTCCATTCAGAGACACACGTGATGAAAATAGCCGATCTACAAGCTCACAATGCGTCACAAGAGATTTGGTGTTGAACTCAAAAAGGAGCAGACCTTAAATAGAACCCTGGGGGACCCCAGTCAACAGTATATTTAACCACTTAAACCCTTTATTCTGGGTCAAACGGACCCAGAATACACATATATACACGTATATATGTTTTATAATGTGGTAATGTCTAGGTTCCTGTTTTTAATAGTTCTGTTAACATTCACCCACTTGTTATAATGTAAACAGGATTAAACTGCAGATACATTTAAAGGGACAATCCACCCTAAAACACAACCCACACTGTGCAGTTCCTCTGACAGTATAGAGACCTGTGTCATTTCACTTTTTGGGTGGAGGTTCCCTTTAAACAGCAGCAGAGATGGTGACTAACAGAGAGAGAGAGAGCGAGAGAGAGATGCGGCGTGTCTGTACCTGGGAGAGAGGGAGGTAGAGATAGCGTGACAGCAAGAGATGAGGCGTGTCTTTATATCACCTCACCTGAACAAAGAGAGAGAGAGAGAGAGAGAGAGAGAGAGAGAACCTGTTTTTTGTCTCCACTTTGGTTTCAGCCAAACAAGTTCTAACAAGAGAGAGATGATAAAGACAGATAAATATTGCATTTAAATAACACCTCTCTACAACATGCTTTACACACACACACACACACACACACACACACACACACACACACACACACACACACACACACACACACACACACACACACACACACACACACACACACACACACACACACACACACACACAATAATAACCCTGTCTGCCCAGAGGCTTTAACTCTGACACTGCCTTTTTTACGGCGCCAGGGGAGCAGAATGGGGAATAGCAGATCTACAAGCTCAACAACACCAGTACACCACCAACCTAGCAGAATAGCAGATCTACAAGCTCAACAACACCAGTACACCACCAACCTAGCAGAATAGCAGATCTACAAGCTCAACAACACCAGTACACCACCAACCTAGCAGAATAGCAGATCTACAAGCTCAACAACACCAGTACACCACCAACCTAGCAGAATAGCAGATCTACAAGCTCAACATCACCAGTACACCACCAACCTAGCAGAATAGCAGATCTACAAGCTCAACAACACCAGTACACCACCAACCTAGCAGAATAGCAGATCTACAAGCTCAACATCACCAGTACACCACCAACCTAGCAGAATAGCAGATCTACAAGCTCAACATCACCAGTACACCACCAACCTAGCAGAATAGCAGATCTACAAGCTCAACAACACCAGTACACCACCAACCTAGCAGAATAGCAGATCTACAAACTCACAAGGCATCATATAAGCTATTAGCCAAAGTAATAAAATAGGGTTAAAGGAGAGGTTCAACTATATTTGTCTAATTCAGCTGGGGACCCCCTGGAACCTCCTCAAGGACCCCTGGGGGTCCCTGGACCACACTTTGAGAACCACTGCAATAAAGCATTGTGTTTTCCTTTGTTAAAAGTAGCCTTTCTAAAAGAGATTTTTATTTTAATTATGTTTTAATCTCTTGGATCTTCACAGTAAAATCCTCAGTGTAATTTTGACCGTATTATATAGAAACATAAATAATGTGTACATTGAAACTATAAACTATAGAATGCCAGATCAACAATTTAATGTAATGTAATGATATAAGTAGCTACATATAATTAGTATAATTATAATAATTGTAATATGTATAATTAGCATTTAGTATGTCCAACACTGTTGTTCACTGTGAAAACTGAAATGCTGATTGATGTGCATTGAATGTGTCCCTAGAACACACACACACACACACACACACACACACACACACACACACACACACACACACACACACACACACACACACACACACACACACACACACACACACACACACACACACACACACAAGGGGTGTGCCGATACACTCATTTCACGAAACGATACGATACGATATTGGACACACAACTTCGATACGATTTCGATACGATACGCACTTTTTTATTATGAAAATATATGGGGGAGAAAAAAAGCTAATGCAAACAAATATTTCTGTTTTTGCATTATTCAGACATACAAACTTGTAGCTTTTCAGCGACAATAGCCGTTTTGAATCCAAATAGGGCAATAGTGTGACACCTGACCCGAAAAAAAAAAACGTGTTCTTTTTTTCACCTCGGGGCTGTTTGCAAAAAAAAACATTTTTTTTCTTTTTTTTAAAACGATTTTTCCCCCCTTCCAAAACGATACATATCGTCACGAAAACGTATTGCGATATATCGTGGGACGATATATCGGCACACCCCTAAATTTTATTTATGTCCACATAAGAGATACAATATAAGGACACAAATATTACAAGGTGCTGTAAAAAATTTACAGTCAGCAGATTATGGACACATACCCCCACACCCTTCAGGGTTACAAATACCCCCACACCCTTCAGGGGTACAAATACCCCCACACCCTTCAGGGGTACAAATAACAGCGTCTTCGCCATATTTGGCGGCTACCGATAGTAGAAGAGATTCTACAGAATTTTGCAAGCCGTTTAGCTGCTTTTTTTGGCATCCCAAGCTGTTGGAAGCTTCTTACAACCAGCCTATGTACATGTCCTAGGCTGCTAAAGATAAACACAAGTAGATTGCACCTATAGACCACCGAAGTCTGACGTCATTTACACATCCTTTGTTTGTCTACCTGGTTCGCAGTTTTCCACCCCCGTTCTGAATCCCATAGACGTATTTAATATCGCGTCAAATAAGAACTGTGTTCCAAAAATAAACAAATGACCCCGGCGGTTTGACTCTTATGGATATGAAGCATCAACTGACGGTGAGAAAACGCTAATGTTACTTCCGACGAATTAGTTACATTTTCGCCAGAAACAGACTGTATCAAATATAAGTGACTGACTATCATAAACAATACAGAACCACCTCCCTGACAATAACGCCGAGACAGTTTTTTTTTTTTGGACCACAATTCTTATATGAGACGATTCTAAGATGACCCAATGTTATTCTCCATAGAGAAATTACTTCCGCAAACCTGGGGATGAACGAGTGACGTCAGGACTTCGGTGCTCTATAGCCGAGCTCTGTGATCGCATGGAGGAGCGGCTGGTATTTAATGACTTTGGTCATAAAAGCTTCTCTACTCTAAGCTAGAGTCAAAGGTGCAGTCACTTCTATAATGGAAAGTGATCTGTTTCCTTCATTGGCAACAACAACATCTGGTGTATTAGCAGAGAGATGGTGTATTAGCAGAGAGATGGTGTATTAGCAGAGAGATGGTGTATTAGCAGAGAGATGGTGTATTAGCAGAGAGATGGTGTATTAGCAGAGAGATGTGCAAATATTTCAGGATTTTCACTACAGAGTTGAAACATGGAAGGTTTGACACAGGAATGTTTGTACATTCTCACTGACGGTGTAAAATGTTTAGATATGTCCTTAGTTATGAGATCAACTATTCTGTCGTGGCGTGCTATGTAAAGCCCTTCATAGGCATAGCAGCCATTCAGAATGTGTGACATGGTTTCTGTAACAAGCCCTGCGGTGTGATGCAGACAATGAGGTACATGGGTGGTGGGAAACCAGAGGGAAAGGTTGAGTCTGGTGGGAAGGATCTCACACACACACACACACACACACACACACACACACACACACACAAACTTAAGCCTTATTACATGTTTTTGGCTGTTCAAATATAGCACACACACACACACACACACACACACACAGCTATGTGTCTGCCCAGAGGCTTTAACTCTGACACTGCCTTTTTCACAGGGCCAGGGGAGCAGAATGGGGTTCAGTGTCTGAAGGACACTTCGACGCAACTGGACGAGTCTGAGCCAACCATGGGGATCGAACCGCTCACCTTCAGATTCACAGTCTGAGACTCAACCCACTCAGCTACGGCCGCCAGGAAAATGCTCCTAACAACGTCTATTCCTCTATTCTAAACAAACACACACACACACACACACACACACACGCAGCTCTATCGGCCTTTCATCTAAACATTCTCACTAGAAATAGCCGATCTACAAGGTACAACTCCTCACAGTATGACAGGTTGTGAGTTTGTAAATCTGTATTTTCTCAAAGTAGGTTTGAGTCCATTCTGAATGTGGGAGCGACTCACCCCACTACTCTTAAAGGAGTAGTACACCCCAAAAAAAAGACTTATTTTCTATCCATTATTTACACACCCCATGAAGCCTTGAATTCATGGAATTGTTGTAGTTTTTGACAAGACAATGCAAAGTAGGGTTTAGTTTAACTTGCAGTAGTCGTCTCCCCCTCATTGCATCAGTACGTGTAAAGCAGGATTTGGAGTAACTTTAAGAGGAAATCAGAAAATGAGCGAGATCACAGTCTATAGATCAATCAAACCGGTATTTAATTTCTTGTCACACAGTCAATCCTCCGCCATGCCACAGAGAGAAAGAGCTCCAAACACACATTGTCACACAATGATCACACTGACTAGTCAGTCACAGTAACTCCACTAATGTCTTCTTTCTCCATGTAAACTATAAGACAGTTTGAGTCTCTTCAACAACAAACAATCATGACCATAGCAGACCTCAACCACAGTCAGCTATGATCTATACATTTATACATGTTTTAAACTTTATAATATAACTTTATTTAACCCTCCAATGTTGATGTGAAGAAGTGGTGAGCTGTAATCTATACATTTATACATGTTTTAAACTTTATAATATAACTTTATTTAACCCTCCAATGTTGATGTGAAGAAGTGGTGAGCTGTAATCTATACATTTATACATGTTTTAAACTTTAATTTGATATCATTCAGTGAGTTGATGCACCAAAACTAACCTGCTTAACAGGAGAAAGAAGCACACAGAATGTTTGAGTTGTTTTCAGACTTGTTTGCTCTCATCAGAATGAAGGTGAGCTTCCTGTCTGCAGGTAATAGCATCCCATGAGGAAGAACACGCTCTGATACTGCCCCCTACTGACCAAGCTGAATACTGATACTGATAAATTAACACGGCTCCCAAAACGATTTCAAAGCACAACATAAAATAAATAAATCAACACAAAAATGTGACACATTATGGGTGGGTCACACTCTCAGAGTTACAGACCTGTAAGGGTCCATTTGGTTCCATTTGTACACTATCAGAGTTACAGACCTGTAAGGGTCCATTTGGTTCCATGTGTACACTCTCAGAGTTACAGACCTGTAAGGGTCTCTTTGGTTCCATGTGTACACTCTCAGAGTTACAGACCTGTAAGGGTGGCAGATCTACAATCTGGCAGAACAGATTATCGCAAAATAGAAGATCTACAAGCTCACAATGCCTTGAGATGCGACACATTGTGAGCTTGTAGATCTGCTATTTTCAAAAGATTTCTATACATTTTGAAAACTTGAAATGGGACATTCTACATAATGAGTACTTTTACTTTTGGTAATTTAAGTACATTTTGATGCCAATAATTTTGTACCTTTACTCAAGTCAACTTTTAATTCCAGACTTTTACTTGTAACAGAGTATTTCTACATGATGGTATTGATACTTGTACTTAAATTGAAAAAAATGCAGTACTTTTTCCACCACTGCAAACAGTCACCATGAGACAGTGACCATCTGAACACTTACAGATCAGATAAGGTCTAACAGTGACCATCTGAACACTTACAGATCAGATATGGTCTAACAGTGACCATCTGAACACTTACAGATCAGATAAGGTCTAACAGTGACCATCTGAACACTTACAGATCAGATATGGTCTAACAGTGACCATCTGAACACTTACAGATCAGATATGGTCCAACAGTGACCATCTGAACACTTACAGATCAGATATGGTCTAACAGTGACCATCTGAACACTTACAGATCAGATAAAGAAATAAAGTGTATAACTCAGTGTTTAACTCATTAAGGCCTGAGGTCCATCCTAATAGTTTATGTTTCTATATCAGTGGTCCTCAAACCTTTTCATGTCAAGGACCCCCAACATTAGATGGATTTTGGCTCCAAATATATTGTTCCAGGGACCCCCATCTCTAAATATATTGTTCCAGGGACCCCCATCTCCAAATATATTGTTCCAGGGACCCCCATCTCCAAATATATTGTTCCAGGGACCCCCAGAAACAAAGATTTGAGTTAAAACATTTAAGGTTAGCTTTAAAAACATAGATATATTCAAATATTTGCACACATTTTTCTTTCAAAAATAGCAGATCTACAAGCTCATAGCGCGGCACAAAGTGCCGCACTATGAGCTTGTATATCTGCTATTTTTGAATAGCCAGCCTAGGGTAGACCAGCCTATAGGGAACCAGTGAGATGGTAGATCTATAAGACCAGCAGTAGATTAGATTAATAGACAGGCAGGCAGCAGGAGTCACAGAGGAAGACGCAGAAAACAGATCCAGATGGAGGAAAATAATAGAATACATGTTCAGAAATCATGAGATTTGTTTTGCTTTAATCCCTGAGTTTTCTGTGAGCACAGTTTTTATGGAGTGTGTTTTTTTTTAATGTTTTAATATTGATGGTTATAAATGGAAACTCCTGTTTGAAAATGTTCATAAACAATGGGAGTGTTATTTGGTGATTTGGTGATTGACCTCACTAAAGTATTGGCAAAGATTATGCTGAAATGTAATTGCGTCGCTTGAACAAATATTTCATCTCTCGGTGGGAACCAGTGATGTAAAGTAACTAAGTGCATGTACTCAAGTTCCCTACTTAAGTACAATTTTTTTTACTACTTTACTTGAGTATTTCCAAAATGTTTTACTTCTACTCCACTACATTTCAGAAGCAAATATTGTACTTTTTCTCCACAACAATTATTTGAAAACTTTAGTTACTAGTTACTCTGCAAATATAAATTATTACATTATAAAAAATACATGAAACACTTTAGTCCTATTTCATACCCAGGCTATTTGAAAATAGCAGATCTACAAGCTCACAACGTGTTGCATCGCGACGCTTTGTGAGCTTGTAGATCAGTACTTCTACTTTTGATACTTTACGTACATTTTGATACTAATACTTTTGTACTTTTACTCAAGTAAATGTTGAACATGTTGAATGTCTACATTGCGGTATTGATACTTTTACTTGAGTAAAACATTTGAGTACTCTTTCCACCACTAGTGGGAACGCACCCAGATGCATAGATGTGACTTTTATGAATATTAATACACAAGAACAATATCAGACTTTTAAGAGTTAATTTATTGAACAATTAAACATCTACAGATGATCATACAATAACATGTGAAGAATGAGATGAATATGGAATGAATATGCAAATAAAAACAACAATAACATAATGATGTAATAATGAATCAATAGATGAACAATGAATGATTTGAATGTCATTAATGAATGAATGCAGACATTTAGTAGATGTTTGAATCCAGAGTGATTTAAAAAGTTCAACATGAGAGCAGTGGTGGAAAGTAACTAAGTACATTTACTCAAGTACTGTACTCAAGTACACATTTGTAGGAATTTTTACTTTACTGGAGTATTTACATTTTTCAATACTTTTACTTCTACTCCACTACATCTCAGAGGCAAATATTGTACTTAAAACTTTAGTTACTAGATACTTTGTAGATTTTGATTATTCAATTTCAATTCAATCATTATTTCAGACCTAGGAAGATCCATATCACAATAGGCCTAATACAACACCACACTGTAAAAACAGAAAATAAAATAAAATAAATAAAAATACTGCAAATATCCCACATTGTTCAGTTTCTGACATACAGACATGTGCGCCAATGATTCCACAGTCTAGAAGTGAACCTGACAGAACTGCGTGTGGGGTCCGTTATTACAGCGATTATGTCATTTACTGACTCAGATGCTCGACACATAAACCTATACATAAGATTGCGTAGCACAGCAGCACAGGTGGGTACCCCAACACTAACAAACATCTGGCTTGCACTGGAGCTTCTTGGAGCTCTCAGCAGCAGCCTCATGCAGTCATTATAGGCCACTGTAAGGCGTCTGATGCTGCCTTGCCTGTAGCGACTCCAAAGGTGGGCAGTATATAGTGGTGTATGTGGTGCAATCTGCTAGATACACTGTGTAATGGTTTAGCCTAGACACCCCTTGAGTTGGTATCGCCTGGGACACCGGCAGTAGCGTACACGGATGTAACGTGCTATTGAATGAATGACATTCCTAAGAGCCGGTGTGACAAACATTCCTGGAGATTCTTACCTGTTAATAAAGCTATACCTCGTCGTAGCAGAACTCATCCTTCATCTATATAATTACCTAACACAACAGTGTACAGAAGGATCTAAACAGAGAGATCTTCACAGGTACTGAGCACATGCTAAATTTGCGACACAGCATGTTTGCTTGGGCATACAACTTACGCCGCTGCCTATAGATGTCCTTGTCATCTGATAGGTCATTGGAGATAATATGTCCCAAATAAGTGGCGGCAAATGGGGGCGGCAGTGGCTCAGGGGTAGAGTGGCCGGGTAGAGTGAACTGGAAACCGCAAGGTTCCCAGTTCGATTCCCGGGCTGGGGCGCTCCCCTAGAGTTAGTGTCGAAGTGTCCTTGAGCAAGACGCTGAACCCCTAATTGCTCCCGATGAGCAGGTTGGTGCCTTGCATGGTTTCCTCCGCCATTGGTGTATGAATGTGTGTGTGAATGGGTTAATGGCACAATCAATGTAAAGCGCTTTGGATAAAAGCACTATATAAATGCACCATTTACCATTTACCATAAGTAATCTCACTGCACACACTAAGGGCAGTGCCAGCCAGATAGAAGTCAGGAAAGGTAGATTGTCTGTCTTCCCTACTTCGTACAATCATGACCTTACTCTTTTTAGCGTTGTATTTTATATTAAAATCAAAGCCATACTGTGAGCATATCCTCAGTAGCTGTTGTAGCCCAGCACTATATGGACTAAAGATGACCAAATCATCCTCATACATCAGGTGATTAATTAACGAGTCACCAACTCTACACCCTGTCTAGCCCTGGTTCAGAGCGTTAGTGACTTCGCTCTAACGCCCTGGAAGACCCCTCGCTCTGCGCATGTACAAGGAATTCCACTGCCCTGCCAGCGCTCAAGAGTAGTGAAAATAAACTAAACCATTTCGCTACTCACCGAAGCAAAGGCTGTTTTGTACCCCACCTACTACACTTTTTGGGCAGAAAATAAAATATGTCAGCGAGACAGAAATTATTTTTATTTACTCCACAGTGCCCTCTACAGATTTTGGTTAATGGTAAGTTCAAATCCTCCAGAACTGTAGAGGGCACTGTGGAGTAAATACAATTTATTTCCGTCTCGCTGACATATTTTATTTTCTGCCCAAAAAGTGTATTTTACAGAGTAGGTGGGGTGCTGAGAGGCTCCCCAGTGCGGAGAATAGACTTTCAACAACACAAAATAGCCTTTGCTTCGGTGAGTAGCGAAATGGTTTAGTTTATTTTCACTACTCTTGAGCGCTGGCAGGGCAGTGGAATTCCTTGTACATGCGCAGAGCGAGGGGTCTTCCAGGGCGTTAGAGCGAAGTCACTAACGCTCTGAACCAGGGCTACACCCTGTCCCACATGCATTTAACATCAATGATAAATCATTCATATAAACATTAAAAAGGAAAGGAGAAATAATTCCACCTTGACAGACACCATTGGTCACATGAAAAGGAGCAGATATTGACTTCCCCATCTCATTGTCTGGTGAGCATACCAGAACACCAAGATTCTGACTAAGAAACTAGAGACCCCTCTTTGCGTCAGTTTTAAGAATAACTTTTCATGATTAATGCGGTCAAAGGCCCTAGAGGCATCAATAAAAGATACAAACATAGTAGAATTCTGCCTACTATATTATCTAAGATCTCTTTCAGTGCAAAAATACACAAATCAGTGCCATGTTTTCGTTTGAATCCAAATTCATAACCACAAATGGTTATCAGCAGACATGATCAACCTCTCAAGTCTACTCAGTAGAATTGTCTCTAGTACTTTGGACAAAACGCTGGCCAAGGCTATTGGCCTATAGTTATCTGAGCTGTTTAGCTTCCCCACTTTGTCTTTAATGACCGGCACTAAGACAACAGAGAGCATGGAAACAGGTAAAAACCCATGAACAAAAAAAACTGTAAAACACATAGCAACCAAAGGACACAGTTTCTTACTGGCTAGTTTAAGATCTTATCCAGACCACAGGCCTTATTATCACCTAGCTTCAAAACTGCTTCATGAATTTCAGCAGGAGTAACAATCACCTCATCATTCAAATCTACATTTTACACTACAACCAGATTACTTTTTACACAGTTGAACAGCTCAGAATATTGTTTCTGCCATAGCTGTGAAATGTCATCAGAACCACTCACTCCATCTATATTTGATGGAAGAGATGTTTTACAATTGTTTATCATTTTAATTTCCTTCCAGAAATCATTCACATTATGCTTTTGTAGCTTCTTTTATTCAATTATTATTACAAAACATACATTAATCACTTCAGCTCTATTTACACTTTGGCTATTTGAAAATAGCAGATCTACAAGCTCACAACGTGTCGCTCTGCGACGCGTTGTGAGATCTGCTATTTTCAAAAGTCGATTATACATTTTAGACAGGACATTCTGCATAACTAGTACTTTTACTTTTGGTACTTTAAATACATTTTAATGACAATACTTTTGTACTTTTACTTAAGTACAAACAAAAACTTTAGTACTTTTTTCCACCACTGCATGAGAGTAAATGACATGAAGTCTAGTCGACCAACAACATGCTCACAGCAGTAGGAGAGGACCCCTAGAGTCACTATTCTGCTGTTGTCATCATAGATCACAATAAGCTGAAAACAGCAGATCTACAAGCTCACAATGACCCCAGGCAGTAAAGTCAACAGGGTTTAAGTGGTTCAGTATAAAGGTTTATATACAAAAAACAACCATACTGTGATAATTACATGATCAAATATACACTGTTCCTCTGTCTATTGTGTCAAATATAAAACAATCACATGTCAAATAATAGAGTAGATGTGTTTACATAAGAGACACAAGTATGATACTGTGATTACATCATCATCATCATCTTCATCACCATCACCATCACCATCACCATCATCATCAGTGTTGATGGACAGTATTTATGATACATATTTATAAATGTGTGGAGTGGAGGTTTGAGCAGCGCTGCATGTCTGATTTAAATTAATCTGATCTGATCTGAACTAATCTAATCTATTCTATAATCTAATCTAATCTAATCTAATCTAATCTAATCTAATATCTGATCTAAAGCTGTGGAGATGACTGATTTTGAGGGGGTCTCATTTACACACATGTTGATTTCATAGGGTTAACTTCTTCCTGTCAAGGACCCCCATCTGATCATAGTTTTGACCAGGGACCCCTATACAAGACTTTGAACATTTGTTTAAAGAATATTCCACATTTTTCACATTTCTTCCATGATTTTTTATGACAACAGGAGATCTACAAGATCTGTAAGCAACCACAACGCGGCACATGGCAGCGCGTTGTGAACTTGTAGATCAGCTTTTTTCAAATATCTGATGTATAAATAGAGGTTAAAGTGTTTAAACTGATTTTGATGCTATATTAAAACATTTAGCTGGGGACCCCCTGGAACCCCCTCAAGGACCCCTGGGGGTCCCTGGACCCCACTTTGAGAAACACTGGCAGAGTTTACACACACGCACGCGCGCGCGCACACACACACACACACACACACACACACACACACACACACACACACACACACACACACAGTCTCAAAGTAAGGTCCAGGGACCCCCGGGGGTCCTAAGCAAAATTATTGAATATAAAACATAAAAATCACTTCAACCACTTTGACCATTTTATACGTCACTATTCCAAAATAGCAGATCTACAAGCTCACAACGCGTCGCATGGCGGTGCGTTGTGAGCTTGTAGATCGGCTATTAAGATTAACCCTTTAAGACCGGGAACGCATCCGTGTCATTTCAGATTTCTTTGGCTATTCAAAAACAGCAGATCTACAAGCTCATAGCGTGGCACCGAGTGCCGCGCTATGAGCTTGTAGATCTGCTGTTTTTGAAAAATCGTGAACATGTGTGCAAATCTTTGAATAAATATATGTATTTAAAGCGAGCATTTGTAACTCAAATCTTTGCTTCTGGGGGATTCTACAAATATCTTCTAAAACACTTTTCTGAAAAACGTATGTTTCTATAATATCAGTGGTTCTCAAACTTTTTCATGTCAATACAATTATATGTATTTGGCCACAGACCCCCATCTCAAAATATGTTGTTTCAGGGACCCCCCAGAAGCAAAGATTTGAGTTAAAAATGTTTGCTTAAAAATATATATAAGATTTGCCCAAATTTTCACGATTTTTCAATTTTTCAGAAATAGCAGATCTACCAGCTCATAGCGCGGCACTCGGTGCCGCGCTATGAACTTGTATATCTGCTATTTTTGAATAGCCAAAGAAATCTAAGATGACACAGACGCGTTCCCTTAAAGGGCTAAATAAATATGAAGAAACGTGTTATAATTGTGAACATTTTTAACAACACAAACCCTCTCTTATGTCAGTGTGCTGCTTCTATACCTGTCTGCTTGTTTTATTTATGATGACGTCACTATGATGTCACCATGAGTCAGTCGTGCCCAAATATGGAGTTCTATGATGTCAGACTTAGCATGGTGTCAAAGTATCCATGGTAACCATGACAACCTGGACTCACTCAAACATGTGGAGTAACCATGGAGACCTGATGTCCTCCTCACAAAGAGACTCTATCTCTTCTCACACAGACGTACTGAGGAGGGGGAGGGGGGGGCTACCCTGAACCCAGCATAGAGCGGTTCAGAGAATGTGTTGTGGAAGGTGAAGGTGTACAGGTGAGTCAGTGAGTCTGAGCAGACCTCATAAAAGGACAGATTCCCTAACGGACAGTCCAGATACACTGCTACTCTTTTGGAGCGCCCAGAGGGACTGACAGGGAGGACAGTCTCCTTACTATTGTGTCTGACAATGTAACTGTAATCATCACAGTACAGACTCCAGGACTTATCATTGTATCCAAGCCCACAGTCACCACCACGTCCTTTCCTACTGATTCCTCCATAAGTCACTGCTATAGAAACCACTCCATTCCACTCTACCTCCCAGTAACAGGGTCCAGTCAGACCCTCTGTACACAGAACCTGTGGCCAGTAATCAAACCTGTCAGGATGATCAGGATGAGGAGGACCTGTCCTCCCCCGTGTCACCACCATGTTGTTCTCAGACAGAGAGAGGAGGCTGGATGCTGTGTTTGTGTTCAGTGTGAGATGAGAGAAATCTGATGAGAAAAAAAACACAATAAACATTAAACATCATTCACTGAGAGACCCCCCCCCCCCCCCCCCCCATTGAGACCTGGAACACATCTGTGTCACTTTTTGATCTGAGCTAAAAAACATTATTTCACACTTTGGGCTATTCAAAAATAGCAGATCTACAAGCTCATAGCACTCGGTGCCGCGCTACGAGCTTGCAGATCTGCTATTTTTGAAAAATCTTGAAAATGTGTGCAAATCTTTGAATATATATTGTTTTAAAGCGCACATTTTTAACTTGAATCTTTGCTTTTGGGGGTCCCTGGAACAAAATATTTTGAGATGGGGGTCCGCGGCCAAATACATATCATTTTGGGGGTCCTTGACATGGAAAAGTTTGAGCACCTTTTTTTTAGCTACAGTGTTACAAACACACTGGTCACAGAGCTGTTCTTTATAAGGAGTATGTTTGCAGAGACAGGACTAATATGTGTTTAGATACAGTGTTACAAACACACTGGTCACAGAGCTGTGAATGCTTGTAGATCTGATATTTTCGTCACACATTTAAGTATAAAATCAGGCATTATTTAGGACGACATCAAGTCACGTTCAACACAGTCAGCCCACACATCAAATAGAGACGTGTGAGACATTATGAGCTTGTAGATCTACTTTTATTTTAAATACATCTTATCTGCAAGATCATCTACAAGCTCACGATGCGAGGTATTGTGAGCTTGTAGATCTGCATTTTTTAATTTTAAATAAAGCTTATCGACACGTTGATCTAAATGCTTGTAGATCTGCAATTTTTCTTATAAATAAAGCGTATCTATAAGAAGATCTAAAAGCTTGTAGATCTGCTATTTTTCTTTTAAATAAAGATGATCTACAAGCTCACAACTCCTCACATCGTGAGGCGTTGTGAGCTTGTACTGTAGATCTGTTATTTTCTTTTTAAATAAAATATACAAGCAGATCTACAAGCTCACAAGGCTTCACATGGTGAGGCGTTGTGAGCTTGTAGATCTGCTTGTAGAGGTTCCACTGCTCCAGTGAAGGTTGTGTGTATGTGCAGATATCTGCTCTTACTATCATTATTATTGGTGGAAATACTAATAATTTGAGCCTGAATGATCAAATCCTGTGTTGAGGGTCACACAAGAATAACATGCACTGTTTAAACACATTAAGACCAGAACCAGACAATTAGAAAAACAAGATGATCTACAACAGTGGTAACCAACCTTTTCAAGCACATGAGTACTTTTTATTCCGATGTATAAGCTGAGATCTACCACTACTATATGTAAAAAGAACACTATGAGTAAGACATCATTTACTTTTGCAATTTCTGACAGGCTCAATCTATTTAGTTTGCATACATCCACACAAAGGCTAGTAGTCTAAATATGAATAAACAAAATGGCAATTTTGGGGGAAAATATTATAAAGTTGACACTTTTTAGGTTACTTTTTAAAAACAAATGAAAACACACAGGGACATTAAATACATTGTTATTACAGATATCTTATCTTCAAAGCACAATATTGACTTTCTCATCAATTAATATTCACATTTAGATATTCTGTTCAATTGATTGAACCTGTTTGTGATCGACTGTGATGGCTTTGAAGATCCACATGTCCACCGCTTGGTTACCAATGATCTACGAGCTTGTAGATCTGCTATTTTTATTTTAAATAAAGCTTATCTGCAAGATGATCTACAAGCTCACAACGCCTCAAGTGGATCTACAAGCTCACAATGTGGGGTGTTGTGAGCTTTTAGATCTTCTGTTTTTATTTTAAATAAAGCTTATCTACAAGATGATCTACAAGCTCACAACACGTTATGATGCAACATGTTTTTGCCATGAAGACGATCTAAAGCTCACAGTGAATAACTATTCTACTAGTTTTCAACTTGTAGATCTACTATTTTCGTTATTTTGAAACACATCCAATCTACAAGCTGGCAATGCATTGTGATGCGACACATTGAGAGCTTTGTAGATCAGCTATTTCTGATATGTTTGAATTATAGCCGATCTACAAGACAGACAGACAGACAGACAGACAGACAGACAGACAGACAGACATTAGGTTATATTTATATATTTGTATTTTTGGTTTCCTTTATGTTAGGTAAGAATAGGTTTTGTTTTGTTGCTTCATAGTCCCACCCTGAGGTAATGGTACATGATGTTATCTTCAATCTCTTGGTATTTTAAACCTGTGTGTCCTGACTGTTTGGGGAAGGAGGGAGTCCATGGTTTATGTTGCACCTAGTTGACCCCTAGCCTGGGTTGGAACAGACTAGAGGTGCGGGCTGCTGTGCGGCCCTTCTGTCTAGCCGCTGTTTGTATTGAGAGAGAGCATGAGCCCGTATGAAATGATGAATATGAATTCAGTGGAAGCTACTGAAGAGTTTTCAGGACAACATCCAGGGAGAGAGGAGCCAGTATAAAATGACTGACAGACAGACAGACAGACAGACAGACAGACAGACAGACAGACAGACAGACAGACAGACATAATGACAGACAGACAGACAGACAGACAGACAGACAGACAGACAGACAGACATAATGACAGACATAATGACAGACAGACAGACAGACAGACAGACAGACAGACAGACAGACAGACAGACAGACATATACTCACATCTTGTAAGGAGTTGAGGTTTAATCCAGTCTTCTCCTCCATGTTTCACTCTGTAGGAAGTACAACATGAACATCAAAGTTTGAGTTAAGTTATATTAATATAACTTAAAAAGGGTCCTAAACAATGGCATTACTTAGATTATTTCAGACCTATATTTTCCTGTTCCTTCTGTTGCCACAAAGGAAAAGGAAAATCCATCCGACACATTTGCGTTATTTCCTGGTAAATGAATGATCGCGTCTCTGTCAACAGAGAGTTGCACGGATGTTACAGACAAATCGGTGATCACGTGCCTTGCCAACAGCCAGCAACCTGTGTTGATTGCGTAATCAATAGGTCACCACTGTTGGTGTGACAGTGTCACACGACTGACTGACTGACTGGTTTGGTTTTGTATTACATTAATTTGTCACACCTGTTGACATGACAGAGATTGAGAGAAGACAGAGAGGTTATCCTTTAGTACGGTCGTAGAAGTATTCACATGATTGTTGGATTTGTTGTTGAAAAGAGAAGGAAGAACATCAATGTAAATTATGTCAGTATGTTTGGTGAAGCTCAGCACAGCTCCACACTGTGGCCACTCTGATAGGCTGCTCTCTTGATTTTATGTTTACCAAACTTACTCGTAATGAGGGGATATTAAGTAGGATATATCATTCCTTACAAATAGGTTTTAATCTTCAGTAACGCAAAAGTAATCTAACAAAAGTAATACTGTAACGTAACAGAATACTTTTTTTAACAGCAGTAATCCTGTAATTTAACAAGTTACTTTTCAAATTAACGTTACCCAACACTGCTTGTAATGTAGTTACATTAAAATTAGTGATACCTAAACATATTATGTTACATTTGATTGCTTTTCATGTTGTAAAACAAAAGGGACAAAACTGTTTATATTTTTATATTTACTTCACTGACTTCACTGAGTGATGAAGGAACATGGAAGGAATGTTGGGGGGGAATTTAATACAAATTAAAAGTTAAAATTGACTCGTAAATCAGAGCTCAGAGGTGAAGTATTGTTTTGATAAAATGATAATAATAATAATAATAATAATAATAATAATAAGGGTAATAATAATAATAATAATAATAATAATAATAATAATAATAATAATAGTATGATTCATTTGCATATAGGTGATGTATTGCACATTCATTTTACTCATATTCACCCCCAGCCTGCCTACCAACCATTGAAACATTCTAATAGAAACAGTGAACTAAGCAACATGAACACAGTTCATTCTACTCACTGGAGAGTCTTCAGTCCAGAGAACAGCTGCAGCGCTGAGTCATTCAGGACGTTGAAACACAGGTCTAGTTCTTTGAGATGGAGGGATGGATTAGAACGTAGAACTGAGGCCAGAACTTCACAGGATCTCTCTGACAACCAGCAGTGAATCAGTCTAAATGAAGAATCAAACATCAGATATTACATTATTACTGTCTAGAAAAACTAACCATCTATTAAAGGACCTGGTCTAACTGTCAGGGTTTGGAGTAGAGATACAAGAGCTGAACTCTAACAGGAAGGAGTAACATGAACTAAATAATCTTTACTTGATCTTAAAGAAAAAGGTAAACTTCCTGTTGATTTAGTCATTCTCACTGGAGGAAGGAATAAATAAGACTGGATCTGCGGATGTGGATCCTCAAATAGTAAAATAAACAGAAAGTTTAAATTTTTCTTAAAAACAGTCTTTGTACAGGGTTTTGTGACGTTATATACCGTCAGAATCAGCTTTGTTTGCATTCATCGCGCTAAAAGAGTGACTTTGAGAGACGTTTCTAATCAACTGAGCAACGGAGCGATATATGTCACCAATTTATTTTTAACATTTACAAATATTATAAACGTAACATTATTACCCAGTCACCCACACACTGCCTACCCAACATCCGTTGTACTATACATAAACAAACATGGTAGCGAACACAGCAGCAGGTGACGCTCCTGCTAAACAGGCTCAAAGTTAGTTTGTATGGAAGTATTTCATACATATTGTTACGAAGATGACGACGGCGATACGGTACCACGTCCGTATATGGACACAACGCCAGCGTGACGTAGTCTTACGACCGCATGACATCATATCCTACTCATAATACTACAACGCTGTCAGATGGAAGGCGTTCGGAAGATATGGCAATAGTAATAATATTAATACCTAGATAAATACCAGGGCCTCTTCACCATATCTAAGTTGCGTGATTAAGGATCTCTTAATCCGGGTCCGCCGTCAAACACTTGCGGCGATCGATAGAAGTAGCCAGCCCATTAAGATATACAGTCCTTTAGAAGTAGTAGCAGAAAGCTCTGTTACATTTGGTCCTTTACGATCCTCCTCATAGCAAGAGAGGAGCCTTTCGCCTAGCCCCCGAGATCGATTGCGAGTGCATCTGACTCATGTATAGCCAGGATAGCATACCTGGATAGCCGACCCTCAACCTTAGGACGGATTTAGACTCAATTTGCCTTTTGCGCTACGTCCGCTGCGACCATCCAACAGATGCCACTCGCTAGGAGATATCCCGGACAAACCTACACGAACCTTGGGACTCACTTTTTCGTAGCCAGGGGCCAGGAGCCCTTCAGGCGAGCCCTTGGCTGGCAGCCCCTCACCATCCCCGAGACCCCAGCCAAGGAATATGACGACTTCGCAAGGTTCCTCCGGAGCGCCAGCAGGGAGATGGACGCCGGCAGGCATGATAGTGCCACCCGCGACAACCTCATGCGGAGCATCGTTATGAAGCTACCTTTTGCCGTAGCCACTATCGACTGGCGCCGTTATAAGAACGATATCGAAGACAGGGGGCACACCATAGCCTTTGCCAACTTAGCTGACTTCGTGTCTGAGTACGCCAGACGGCGAACGTACCACGATGCTGACATCTATGACCTCCATGGCCATGCCCACTTCAAGGCCGCTGACGCCATGCTTCGCATGGCGCGCACACACACACCATCCACCACCGCCACCCACAGCTCGGATCCGGAGCCGTCCACCACCGCCGCCCGCGACTCGGACCCGGAGCCGTCCCTCTTGGACGCCGACTTGCAACGACAACTGCTTCAGTACCACCAACAGACGATGGAGGTGCTGCAGCTCTTGACATCGCGACTGCAGCAGGCGAGACGCCTTCCCACCTCCACCATCCCACCCTTCGACGGGGACTATCTCGTCTATCTCCACTTCTTATCCAGTGTGGAGGCCTGCTCCGAACACATGGACGACAACGAGAAATTCGACCTCCTGTCCTCCCTCACGGAGGGGAGACCCCACCAGCTAGTCGAAGACTGCCGGTTCGACTCAAGCCCCAAGACGGCACTCACTGCCGCTATCAAGAAACTCGACGAGACCTACGGAGACATCGAGAACGTCTTCGAGGCGCTTCACAGCAAGGCCCTCAACTGGCCCGAGTTGAGAACAGCCGAGGACTACGCGCGCTTCGCCGGGTTCCTGCGGAGCGGATGAGAGGATGAAGGCCGGCACGTGCAGCACGCTCAGAGCTGGCTACGCCAACCTGTCGGGCATCGTCAAGAGGCTACCCCACGACGCACAGGAGTCGTGGTTCACGCTCGTGGCAGACATACATTTTAAACATGTGAAAGTCACCTTCGACGACCTGTCCTCCTTCGTTACGAAGTGCGCCATCCGCCAAGAATACAAATTCACCTACAGGGGACCGACGATAGCAGACTCACAGACATCCCGTGACGCCGCCAACTTCGGCTGGAACAACCGTTTCCCCGACACATTCGGTGGATACAGGGGGGGGAAGTCCTACAATAATCCCCGCAACCGTGGGAGGTCCCCCCAAGGCAACTGGCGCCCCACCGCAGACAGACGTGGAGCACAGCCACCCCGGTCCACAATGTCCAACTACGTGGCCACCGGTGGCAACACAACACGTGAAAAACCCCAGGCGCCCGAAGTTACCACAAGAGGAGTCCGTGCAATTAGTCCCGTACACAGGACCAACAGCCTGGCTGTCAAGCCAAGCTGGGCGAGGCCCGTTCCGACATCAACGCCAGACTTTGCAGCGGTGCCTCCTCATCCTCCCTGACGCCATAAGGCCAAGAGCGATAATGCTATGGGGGGAGAGAGACCCACGAGCCGAGAGAAGGCCTCCCAAACTACCGCGATCAACGACGCAGAGGGCCCTTATAGATTCCACCGGCGCAGTAGGCATGCCACCCACCGTGGCCTCCTTCGAAGTGGAACGAGGCACAGGGCCAGGAGGCCCAATCCAGAACAATCTACATCGAGTTCAGGTAACAGAAACAAGAGACGCGAACTCGATCGTCATCCTCAGCTTTGTTACCATGGCGTTCTATGCCACCGTGACTGTACATTACGGTCACAGGCTCCTCCTAAGCTTCCCCTACAGCTACACCGCTGCACCAGCTGCGTAGCACATCCACCCACATCGCTCGGACCCGACGGTACGTCAGAGCCCCCAGCCCGGAGGGAGATGAAGGCCTAGCGCACCGACACGACGGTCCGAAGAGCGACTCATGGAATCCTGTCAGCCCGACTACTCTACTCAACTAACCATCTGGTCGACGGACTCAACCAGGCGGTCCTATGCCACAGTGCGATGGAAATGGATGCTAGAATGGGTATGGTGTGTAGTGAATGCCTTGCGGTATCTCTGACACTCCAAACCGGGCAGAGAGCACGCACAGGTCCTCCACCCCCCACCATCAGGAGGAAATCGAAATCAAGAAGGGCGGGAGAAAGACATTACATTACGGTCATTTAGCAGACGCTTTCATCCAAAGCGACTAAGACACTATAGCGGAACACCGCATCGGACATCGCCACTTCATTTGGGAATTATGAGAGTATGGTCACACGGCGGGAGCCAAGCCACCACCTCTCATAGGCAGGAGTGTTACGAAGATGACGACGGCGATACGGAAAGTGCACAGAATACATTTCGAAAGATATTAAAATTTAGTGTGCTCACTCTTCAGCGAGCCCATGATAATAATAAAGCCATATATCTCAGCATGGCTTTACATACTGTGGTCAGTGTACTGTATCATCATTCTAATCAGTGTTGGTTACCATGCTGTCAACCTTTTTCACACTCTTCAAATAAGATATCACCACTGTATTCATATCATATTTACATTCTGGTAAATTAATCTGACCTGAGAATCTCCAGACAACAGTGTGGACTCTTCAATCCAGCACACAGCAGGTCCAGTGACTTTCCCTTCCCCAGGTCGTAGTAACCCAGCTCCAGTTGTTTTAAATGTGAAGGATTAGAGCTGAGAGCTGAAGCAACAACTTCAAAGTGTGACTCTCCGAGGCCACAGTCAACAAGTCTGTAAATACACATTAAATGCAAAATCATTAAGACATTAATGAAACAAATGATACAACAGGTAGTTCTGACCAAGCAATCTGATTGGTAGAAATCCTGATTGGTAGAAATAGGCTCTCAAGCCGTGCTCAAATAATCATGACATCACACCTCTGTGTTCTCAAATGAAACTAATAAAAATATAGAAATCAGCTGTGCTGATCAGACAGAGTCTGCTAAGCTACAGTTTCATGGGAAGTTCACAGACATAGCTAAATCTGACATTAAAGACATTTCATTTCTATTGAATATCTTAAATACAACGAGATTAACAGAGATACCACTGGCAGAAAGGTTGTTATTTTGATAGTGAAATGCTGCTCATTATAAATAAATGTTATATGTTTTATTTTGATGGTAACTGTATAATCACAATATTACACTGGAGGATGGCTTTACCATGATTATTGTCACTTCAGTGATGCTTCTGTCATACCAATAATTGATTGATTTATTAGTCAGAAATGTAAACAAGGTACAGTTAGACATTAAGGTCCTAACACAAAAAAGTCCTGGGAACTTGTTTCCATTGTGGTCCTATGCATTCAATTCATCAACATAGAATAAAAAATCACACCCAGTGTGAAGTGGGCGGTGTGGTCACAGTGGTCATCACAGTGATGGAAGAAGTGATGGAAGAAGTGATGGAAGAAGTGATGGAAGAAACCATAACTTAAAAAAAACAAATGTATTGTTTTTTTTAAGTTATGGTCCTATTTATAGGGCTATGCACATGTGTCATGTTTCCCTAGCCAATCACAGTCCTGAATAGACTGTGATTGGCCAATCACGGTGCAGGGTTAGGGGGGTACATTTGTGGCCAATCACAGCGCAGGATTTAAAATCACACCCAGTGTGAAGTGGGCGGTGTGGTCACAGTGGTCATCACAGTGAAGGAAGTTCACTTAAAGAAAAGTAATATTGTGGACCAACCATTGTACACCCCTAACTAAAAAAAAACATAAATGTTTTTTTTTTAAGTGCATAGTCCTATTTATAGGGCTATGCACATGTGTCATGTTTCACTAGCCAATCACAGTCCTGAATAGACTGTGATTGGCCAATCACGGTGCAGGGTTAGGGGGGTACACTGGTGGCCAATCACAGCGCAGGGTTGGGGGGGTGCAAATGTCCAAACCTCACATATAGGGGCGGTTTCACCGCCCAAAATAACACAATAAATAAAATGTCAACAAATACAAAACACTATCATGTACAAAGGAGAAAAGAGAAAAATGGCAGTGAATGACATAGGACCACAATGGAAACAAGTCCCCAGGACTTTTTGTGTTATCCTTTTATCCTAAATGTCTGACTGTAGTACCTCATTTTAGATTAATAAAGTATTCAATCAATCAATCAAAACACCCCCTTTCTATGGGACATTGCATGATGGTCCTGGGACCCGTCCGAGTTATGTACCGATAGGCACAGAATAGTAAATGATGTTGTGGGGACTGCATTTGCCCCAACTGCCACTCAAAGTGACTACTGGCCAATCACAGTGACCATCTAGCAGCATTTTAAACCTCAATCTTGTTTTTTATCCTGCTTCACTGGGGACTGGCCTTTATTTGCTCATAGCTACACACAATACACTATATGTGACCTGGACAGATTTGAGACCTAGTTATTATTTGAGCTTTTATATTAACCAATGAGTTATAGTGTTATAGGTTTGAAGGTAGTTTGACTCTGTTCTAGTAAATGTTCTATATGAATACTAACCGAGCCTTTCTGCTGTTCCTGACAGCTGGGACCAGTCTCTGTCGCCCGCTCTGGTTTGTGTTGTATGTGTCCAGGTCCAACTCATCCAGAACCTCCTCTGACATCTGTAGCATGAAGGCCAGAGCTGAACACTGGGACTCAGACAGTTCTGTGTTTGATCTGTCCCCTGACTTCAGGTACTCTTGGATCTCCTGATGTACTGAGTGGTTGTTCATCTCCATCAAACAGTGGAAGATGTTGATTATTCTCTCAGGAGAGTGATCTTTAGTGGTCATCTCCTTCAGGTTGTTGATGGCTCTCTGGATGCTCTCTGGACTGTTCTCTGTCTGACCCAGCAGACCTCCTAACAGCCTCTGGTTGGACTCCCGTGAGAGGCCATGAAGGAAGCGGACAAAGAGGTCCAGGTGGCCATTCTCACTCTCTAGGGCTTTTTCCATGGCTCTCTGCAGGAAGTCATCCAAGGAACTGACACTGCCCCGCAGGAATGGCTCCAGTACCTTCTTGTTCTTCTCTGTGAAACAGTGGAACAGGTAGACTGCAGCCAGAAACTCCTGGATGCTCAGATGAACAAAGCTGTAGACCGTTTTCTGGAATTTCACACTCTCTCTTTTGAAGATCTCTGTGCACACTCCTGAGTACAGTGAGGCGTCTTTCACATCAAGACCACACTCTTCCAGGTCTTCTTGGTAGAACATGATGTTACCTTTCTTCAGTTGTTCAAACGCCAGCCTGCCCAGCTTCAGAAGAACTTCCCTGTCAGACATTGGAGGATTGCTAGTTGTTGCATTCACTCCAAGTAGTCTTTGTGACGTGTTCTTCAACCAGGTCATCATCTTCGCCTGCATAGAATTTGCTCCTGGTTTTTGACTCATTGCTTTCACACTCGGCCTCCTGTCACCATCACCCTTTACTGAGCTTGAATGCTGTTGATTCACCTCATGTGGCTCTTCATACTTCAGCGTCTTCCTCTTTGTCTGGACCAACAGGAAGTGGCCGTACATCCCAGTCAGGTTCTTGGGCAGCTCTCCTGTCTCGTCTGTCTTCACCATGTCCTCCAGAACAGTAGCAGTGATACAACAGAAGACTGGGATGTGACACATGATGTGGAGGCTCTTTGATGTCTTCAAGTGTGAGATGATTGTGCTGGCCAGCTTCTCATCACTGAATCTCTTCCTGAAGAACTCCTCCTTCTGGTGGTCTGTGAACCCTTGCACTTCTGTTGCCATGTCAACATAAGCAGGAGGGATCTGATTGGCTGCTGCAGGTCTGGTAGTTATCCAGAGGAGGGCTGAGGGGAGCAGATTCCCTTTGATGAGGTTTGTCAACAGCATGTCTACTGATGATGTCACTGTGACATCGGAAACAATGTCCTTGTTGCGGAAGTTCATTGAAAACCTGCTTTCATCCAAACCATCAAAGATGAAGCCAACTTTCCAGACAGCGAGCTGCTCTGCTGTGACCTTCTTTAATGCTGGGTGGAAAACATGGATCAGGTTGAGAAGACTGTACTTCTTATCTCTGACCAAGTTCAGCTCCCGGAATGAAAAGGGAACCAGGAGAACGACATCTTGATTTTCCAAACCCTTTGCCCAGTCCAGAGTGAACTTACACACAGAGAATGTTTTTCCAATGCCAGCGATGCCCTTGGTCAGAACGCTTCTGATTGGAGTCGTTCTGCCAAGGAGGAGGGGTTTAAAGATGTCACAGCAGTTGATTGGTTTGTCATGGAGGGTCTTCATCTTGGAAGCTGTCTCAAGCTGCCAGACCTCATGTTGGTTATTAACCCCTTCACTCTCTCCCACTGTGATGTAGAGCTCTGTGTAGATGCTGCTGAGGGAGGGCACTTCAGTGACGTATGTCACATGATCAAGACTGTTCAAACTGATCTTATAATCCTTTAAATCCTCCTGCAGATTGACATCTGCTATGAGAAGAGAGTTCATGCATTTTAAACATTCAGGTTTATGCTTCCTTACAGTTGTGTATGCACATTATTCATTAAACAACCTCTAGAAAATCTGCAATTCATGAATAAAAACAGCCAAAATGAATAAAATGAGGTAATTTGTTTTTGTTCAGATTTAAAAGATGGTTATTTTCTATTTGGATGTGTTTGTGTTTTAGTGTATGGCTTCTGCCATTAATGCATGTCAGGTTTTAACATTAACAAGTCTGTCTTACTTTGTCCACTTCTGGTTTGTCTGAGTGTCTTCAGTCCAGGTGTTTTCTCTCTGTGGAGATGAAAGTAATTTATTATGACTATATGTAACAGAGATTAGTGGGTTCCACTTGCTCCTTAGTAAGGGCATTTCTTATTGGTTAGTGGGCGGCACCTTATTGAGTAACACAGGTGTCCATGTTAGAGGGGTGCCAGTCTTGATTAGATTTGCCCAAGGTAAGATGTGTTCCTCAGCACACTATATTTTCAATAATAGTTTACTGTGATACTGTGATGAATACTGGTCATTCTAAACATGCTAAATGTACCTACATGAAGTAGTGATGCTTTGTACATGTTTTCAGTTAGTCATTTTGACATACCAAACAGTATATTGTGTACAACAAACTGCTGTTAATTCTGTTGTAGACGTGCTGCTGAGGCGTGTGTTATACCAAAAGAGGTTTCTGACCAGAGAATTGTGTCTATTCTTACCAGGTACATATTGTTTTCATTGTATTGTATTGTGTTGTATGTTTATTGATTGTTAGAATAGGCCAGTCTTGATTAGATTTGCCCAGGACGTGCTGCTGAGGCGTGTGTTATACCAAAAGAGGTTTCTGACCAGAGAATTGTGTCTATTCTTACCAGAATAAACTGTCAACAAAGAGAGGGGTCTGGAACTTCATTCATCCACACAACACAACGCAGATCAACCGTTACATATACAATAGACTTAAATGACTTATATAATATAATTCATATTCATGAATGCATTCAGTGCCGGCCCTGACCTATTTGGTGCCCCAGATTTTACCCAGACGGAAATGACTGCATGGCTTTAACAAGTAACACTGTAGTAGTAGGTTGGAGAGGCTTATTGTTGGCATCAGCCAGAGTGCAGGAGTCTATCCCCGTTTCACAATGTACACTAAACCCCTGGGAGATAACACCTACCATCAGCCTGGGGGCAACCACCACAGTGTTTCTGTTGGTAAACAATACCTACCATCATTCTGGGGGCAACCACTGGAGTGTTTCTGTTAGTAAACAAAACAGTACTCTACAACCGCTACAGTGTTTCTGTTAGTAAACAACAGTACTCTTGCAATGGCTAGTAGGCTTAAGCAATACATGGATGTACAGTACAGTACCTGTGGAAAGCCTGGTTTCTATTTACTATTCAGTGCTTAGATCTGGTCTAGAGCTCGGCCACTGTATTCGCTAATTTCCACACATACATGTACATAAGCACACAAACTGTTTCTGTATCCACTCTACACCGGATGTTGATATCACAGTAAACATGGCTAGCAGTTAGCACAAACGTGAAATCAATGCAGCACACACACACACACACACACACACACACACACACACACACACACACACACACACACAGCGTTCTGTTATCTTTCTAAAACACACTGGTTTCACGCAGTCTTTCATAAAACCAACTAAAAAACTATGCGTCGTCATAAGTCATCCATGGCAGTATTGGCAATTGGACGATGTCTCCTCATAAGTCGTCCTTGGCAGTGAATGAGTTAACATTATCGGCTGTTAGTTTGAAACCAAGTGTTAGTGTATTTTTGGCCAGGATCAGCAAAAAAACTCCTAGCCCTTGCTACAACATTACAGGGAGAATGGTTCCATGCCACGCCAGATGAAGAAAGGTCCAGGGACAAACGAGAAGTTCCTCACTGCTGAGGACATCACAGGGGTCCTGAATTCATTACTAACTATGCAGAGATCCATGCCATTTCCCTACCAAGCCAACACCCTGGTCACTAAGGCTGCACGATATATAGAAAATGTGCCTTCATCGAGGTATCATTTCATGTGCGATATATGTATTGCACGAGGCGGCATTTATCAAGGTAAATTACATATCATTTCTAGTTGTCGATGGAGCAATCCCATCGGTAAAGCACCGTGGAGTGGAGAAGTATAGATCAAGTTGAGCACAGCTGCTCCTCCCCGCCCCTCTGCTCTCACACACTCTAACCCTGTTCACCAGGCTTATACACAGACACACACACACTCTCTCTCTCTCTATCTCTCACACCTTGAATAGACTGGAATACTTATCAATACAATACTACATCTCAAATATACTACTCTTTGTCTGGTAATGCTACAAAAACAAGTACCATCTGTGCCAAAATATCAATCTAAATTATGAGCAGATATCAGACAAACTGCAGGAGCAGATAGACCATCTTAAACATGCTCGAAGCGAGCGAGAGTTGTACCAGGAGATGACAGCTGACAGTAAGAAGACCTGTGAGGAATTGCAGCTGTCTCTAGACTACTAACCCTGGAGGGGTTTTGTATCTCTCTTTCTGTCTCAGGTGCACTACCCTTCTTCCCCTCTTCAGGTTAGCACGCTTTTTCTCACTGCACTCAAGTGTTTCCTATTCGGTGTCCACTGTGAAGGTTAAACGAAGCAAGTGAATTACTTAATCGATGAAGGGATGTTATAAGGTAAGGGCAGCAATGCAGTCATCAGCTATGTGCATCATTTTGTTCAACAACTATGGAGTTTGAGAAACAGATGTGGACTATGCACAACCAGGTCTGGTCCTGACTGGTGCTTTGGACGTTTCAAGCAAGTCTTCAGGAAGAGCAGAGTGGAAACCTTGGCAGACATTGCTACGGTGGTGACTAAAAGGTGTGAGGTGAAGGGAGTGAACATCTCCCAGCTTGTAAGACATGGAGATGGCACAGTGCTGGTTGAAGGCTACGACTGGCAGCAGCATCTGAGTCCCTACTTCTGAAAGCTCCTACAGAAGAGCTACCAACACTTCAGGTGATTATCATGGTCATTGTATTAGCTATTCTTTTTCATGAACACGATGGTACACGATGTACATCATTTGGGGGCGGTCATGAATGGGTAGAGATCACCTGGGAAGCAGAAGGTCCCAGGTTCGATTCCCGGCCCTGGCAATGTGTCCCTGAGCAACACACTTAACCACTAACTGCCCCTCCTCCATGGGCAGCATTCAGCTGGGTGAAGCTGAGAGCTGAATTTCGGGCCCCCAGATGTGGTCCCTGGTGTGACTATTCTGATGGCAGATCGCTGAACAGTGTTTGTACCAATTCGACACATGCCCGAGGGTCAATATTTTGGTCCCGGCTCGGTTCTCGGTTCCGGGCGGACCCGTGCTACCCTCTACTGCACACAGAGTAACTTATAATCTATAGATAAACATTGAACAGGGAGGACACAACGTTATTAGACTCTGTGTCTTTTTATTTTATTTTTATATAGTGTGTATATTGTATAGTATTCTAGTGTGTATAGTGTTATAGTGTGTATATTGTATAGTGTTATAGTGTGTATATTGTATAGTGTGTATATTGTATAGTGTTATAGTGTGTATATTGTATAGTGTTATAGTGTGTATATTGTATAGTGTTATAGTGTTATAGTGTGTATATTGTATAGTGTTATAGTGTGTATATTGTATAGTGTTATAGTGTGTATATTGTATAGTGTTATAATGTGTATATTGTATAGAAGGATTCACAAACCTTGTGTCTTGAGGTCCAGGTTCATTACTGAAGTTAGGACCCAATCCTTTAGACCGATCACTCTTCATAGACACACAGCTGGGTGTTGGAGACTCTGGTCTGTGGTGAACACTTCTGGAATCATACAAATGTTTAAACAACTATTAAAATTTAAATTTGCAAAATTTGCACCTTAACTTAACATGAGATCACTTTGTTGTGTTTTAGTGTTGTGTACAGAATATTGTATAGTAGTGTTATAATGTTTATATTGTACAGTGATATAGTGTTTATATTGTATAGTGATATGTTTATATTGTATAGTGCTATAGTGTATATTGTATATTGTGATAGTGTGTATATATTGTAAAGTGTTAGCAGTGGTTATCAAACTATGGGTCGTGACCCAAAGTGGGGTCGCGGGAAGGCGCTGTTGGGGTCATTGGTAACCAAAAAAATGTGACTTTTTTAAAATCAAGAAACGGCAAAAAATAATAATAATGAGGTTGTCGCGACCAAACAAACTATTGGCTTGACTCCTCAAACACACACACACACAGCTTCGCCTCCAACACCAACCCAGTCAAGCAGCAACAAGACAACACACACAAGCCCTTGAAGAAGCTGAGCCACACAAACTTATTTAGCTCTGTTCATAAATAATTTACTTACAAATTATGTTCAATATGAGCGGGTGGCTTAAAAGTGCCATTTTGGCTGTTTTTGTTAGTCCGAGAGCAAACGGGACTACGGGTCCATTTGGTTCCATCTGTACCCTCGCAGAGTTAAATTTAGATTGCAATGTAGCGTTACTGTGCGGGTACACCGGGTAGATCATTCTCACAGACAGACAACCACACCAGTTACCTACAGTTGCCACAATGGATAAAAACGCCACCGTCGGGGTTCAAAGATAAAATTGAGAGGTGGATCAAGGAACTCCGGTGGTTCTAGCATCATATTTTTGCAAAATGCACCAGTTTACTAGCCTGACACTCAGCCTGAATTTTCATTTCGTTTCACTTCATTATTCAGTCTGAAAGCCCTCTCAATGCAGCGGAGTTCTGAGATGGGGGCGTGGCCAAAGTGGGACTCCACTATGAACCAACGTGATTGGTTCATACTGGATTGTCCCGATCCCGATTCGTCGTACAGATTTTCAACCGAGGAACACCCGCCTTCGAAAGCGTCACCAGACCCTGAATGCTAGGCAAAGGATTCAGGGGGTGGAGCCAGGCTACCAGTTTACATTACAAATGTGTGCACCCTGGTATAGAGTGTATATTGTATAGCTTTATAGACAGTGTGTATATTGTATAGGAGGATTCACATACCCTGTATCTGGAGGTAGAGGTCCAGGTTCATTACTGAAGTTAGGACCCAATCCTTTAGACCGATCACTCTTCATAGACACAGAGCTGGGTGTTGGAGACTCTGGTCTGTGGTAAACACTTCTGGAATCATAAACATACAGTATTTATACAATTATTATCAATGAAAAGGTCATTTCAAATTCTTTACGTTGTGTTTTCGTGGTGTTGCCTCTCTGGAAACACATGACACCTTCATATGTGTTTCAGGTTCAAATCTGTTGCTGAGCCAATCAAATTACGCTATAACAAACTTGTAACGGTCAGATATTTGATATTGACAGTGACTAAAATTCACGGGTTGCAAATGATGAATGAAATCGCACATGTTGTGGTTAAGTTTAACCCCTTTATCTAAATGAATCACACATAAATACAAAACATTAATCAAGTCGGCGTCTCTCGCACGCACGCTCGTATTGTTCCGTCTATCACAGTTCACACGTCTCCCAAACTCTCCCAAAACAGAAAGAAACTAGAAAAAGTGTTCCTCGGAACACAGGTATCCGCCAGGTCAGGTAGGTTATTGTGGGCCAGTAATGTTCAGAATTCACCAATCAGGATGGAGTATGAAAATTCGGGACTCAATTCTCGGTTCCGGGCAGCCTCGTGCTACCCTCTACTGCACACATAGTAGGCTAACTTATAATCTATAGATACACATTGGACAGGGAGGACACACTGTTATTAGACTCTGTCTTTTTCTTTTCTTTTTTATATAGTGTGTATATTGTATAGTGTTATAGTGTGTATATTGTATAGTGTTATAGTGTGTATATTGTATAGTGTTATAGTGTGTATATTGTATAGGAGGATTCACATACTTTGTGTGTGGAGGTTCAGGTTCATTACTGAAGTTAGGACCCAATCCTTTAGACCGGTCACTCTTCATAGACACACAGCTGGGTGTTGGAGACTCTGGTCTGTGGTGAACACTTCTGGAATCATACAAATTATTTTTCGATTATCATTTGAATGAAAATGTCAAATTGATAAAGATTCTTTATTGCTATGTCCCATTAAGTATAGAGAGTGACATATTTGGGTTTCCCCTCACAGTATTGCAGTTACATGAAAACAGAACAAAAATGAATTAAATAATATCACCACTAACATGTACTATAAATACAATACAATACAAGTTGCATAGATAGATATTCCATGTTTTGTTACATAGATAGATATTCCATAGTTTAATGTAAATGATTTGCCATTTCCATGCCTCTGCCATTTCCATGCTTCTGCCATTTCCATGCCTCTGCCATTTCCATGCCTAGTTGTGTCATAGTGTTATAGTGCATATTGCATAGTATTATAGTGTATATTGTATAGGAGGATTCACATACTTTGTGTGTGGAGGTCCAGGTTCATTACTGAAGTCAGGAGGATGGTCTTTAGACACACAGCTGTCTGTTGGAGACTCTGGTCTGTGGATGTGATGTTTGTCAGGTCCCTCCTCCTCTCTCTGCACACACTCACTCATCTTTAGGTCGTTATTTAACCTGTCAGGGTTACAGTCAATGAAATAGATCAGAAAACAGGAAATACTGGATGCATGTACACAACTGAGAGCATGTGACAGCGACACACACGCGCACACACACACACACACACACACACACACACACACACACACACACACACACACACACACACACACACACACACACACACACACACACACACACACACACACACACACACACACACACACACACACACACACACACACACACACACACACACACACACACACACACACACACACACACACACAGAGAGAGAGAGAGAGACAGACAGATTGTTAACTAACTAAAAAATGTTTTCCTTCCGGTGAAATATTTCACATTTTGTCCAAAAAGTGTATTTTAGACGTGAGGTGGGGGGCTCAGATATTTTAGACGTGAGGTGGGGGGCTCAGAGTGTTCCCACTTAGTAGAGTTGGCTTTCAACTCTATAAAACCCTCTTTGTTTTGGTGAGTAGAGAAAGTGTGTGTTTTATTTGTACTGCACACGAGAGGCTAAGCAGCCTGTGGTGCGAGCGCAAAGGCTGGAAAGTCCCATAACCTTAAGGAGACTCTCACTCTAACCTCACTACAGTACATATGACCCGCCCTACTCTGCCTCTGATTGGTTTAGTTTACACATGATGAGTGATGATTGGTTAAAGGTACAGTGTCACATATCACGGTAAGCCAATCTGAGGCAGAGTTGGGCGGGTCTTTGTCGTGATATAGTGTGAGAGTGACGACACTAACATAGACTCCCATCGTAAGAATGGAATGAGGAAATGCTCTGTCTGTCTCAATGAGGAAGTTCCAATGTTTGGAACTACAGCCCATAGCAGCATGGCGGAACTCTCTCTCTCTCTAAGCCAGATTCCAAACCCGAAAATCTCGGCCACTCGCTCACTCCCACTCGGTCACTCCGACTCCAAACCGGATGTGCTAAATTCCAATTACTCAGTTGCTTCTTGGAGGAGGCGAGTGGAGTCGAGTGGAGGAGCCGAGGAGGCTCTCTACTTCCGCATTTAGCGAGTGTACATCAAGTGTAGGCTCGACCACTCTCCACAGCTCCTCCGCGGCAGACTTCCGCATCACGTGTACACGTTTTTTTTTGTTTTTTCCCTTCTCCCGTGACGTATACATGGTCCTCCTCCACATGTGGCCACACAAACAATGCTTGAAACCCGAAACCATGCCCCGAAAACACCGGCTGCCCCCCCCTCGCCCCCGCCGATCACTCGTTGCCCATCTGACACACACACACACACACACACACACACACACACACACACACACACACACACACACACACACACACACACACACACACACACACACACACACACACACAGTGTAAATTCACTGAAAAGACGCAACAAGCCACTGGCTTTATTGCTTTGTATGATATAAAGTATAATACAATTATATACATTGTAATATATTGTGCACACTTATACTGTCTCAAAAGCTGATAGTTCATTTCTCTCCGTGCATGCCTCAATGCAGTGCATGGACTACTATAATTACTGTGACAAAGATTATGTTTAAAATAATGTATTGTATTTATATATAGACTGAATATAGGGTGACTATATTCTGAATTCCCAAAAAGAGGACACTTTACGCTATTTAACTATAGCCATACTCATTCAATTCTGAACCGATTCTTACATTTTAAAATTATCTATTTGCTGTGAAGGGTCTTCTTTCATGTCTATCAGTCATGATTTATTTCGCTATCAAACAATATCAAGCAAAATCACAAAATCGTCTGAGTTTTTTTATTTTTTCTTCGTCCAGAAGTGGGGAGGATATCACCCAAACTCTCAAAACCCCGGACATTTGAAGGATTTTATAAACCCCCCCCCCCAGACAGCCCCCCAAAAGAGTATATGTCCGGGGTAAAAGAGGACGTATGGCCACCCTGCATGAATGATGTAATTCAGAGTCAGACATACTCTGTAATATACGGTGGCTGTTATACGCAGCCAGTGCCGTGCGGGACTGCTGCGGGGGGTGGGGGGTCTGGGGACTGTACGAGCAAAAAGAGGGACGGGTCAGGATTTAATTCATAAATGTAAGTTTGCTCATCCTGGCG
>NC_137625.1:4700536-4775536 GCF_963280865.1 Gymnoscopelus braueri | reverse complement strand
TAAAGGGACAATCCACCCTAAAACACAACCCACACTGTGCTGTTCTTCTGACAGTAGAGACCTGTGTCATTTATCTTTTTAGGTGGAGGTTCCCTTTAAACAGCAGCAGAGATGGTGACTAACAGAGAGAGAGAGAGAGAGAGAGAGAGAGAGAGAGAGAGAGAGAGAGAGAGAGAGAGAGAGAGAGAGAGCGACAGACAGACAGACAGACAGACAGACAGACAGACAGAGACAAGGCGTGTCTTCACCTGAGAGAGAGGGGGAGGTAGAGATAGAGATAGCGTGACAGCGAGAGATGAGGCGTGTCTGTACCTCACCTGAACAAAGAGAGAGAGAGAGAGAGAGAGAGAGAGAGAGAACCTGTTTTTTGTCTCCACTTTGGTTTCAGCCAAACAAGGTCTAACAAGAGAGAGATGGTAAAGACAGATAAATATTGCATTTAAATAACACCTCTCTACAACATGCTTCTCACACACACACACACACACACACACACACACACACACACACACACACACACACACACACACACACACACACACACACACACACACACACACACACACACACACACACACACACACACACTATAATAACCCTGTCTGCCCAGAGGCTTTAACTCTGACACTGCCTTTTTTACGGCGCCATGGGAGCAGAATGGGGAATAGCAGATCTACAAGCTCAACAACACCAGTACAGCACCAACCTAGCAGAATAGCAGATCTACAAGCTCAACAACACACACACACACACACACACACACACACACACACACACACACACACACACACACACACACACACACACACACACACACACACACACACACACACACGATCTACAAGGTACAACTCCTCACCTCACAGTATGACAGGCTGTGAGTTTGTAAATCTGTATTTTCACAAAGTAGGTTTGAGTCCATTCTGAATGTGGGAGCGACTCACCCCACTAGTCTTAAAGGAGTAGTACACCGAAAAAATGACTTATTTTCTATCCATTATTTACACACCCCATGAAGCCTTGAATTCATGGAATTGTTTTAGTTTTTGTCATGTATGTTATGTAGACAATAGGAGTTTACAGTAAGAGACTCAATGAGGGCTCTAACAGAGAGAGAGAGAGAGAGAGAGAGAGAGAGAGAGAGAGAGAGAGAGCGACAGACAGACAGACAGACAGACAGACAGACAGACAGAGACAAGGCGTGTCTTCACCTGAGAGAGAGGGGGAGGTAGAGATAGAGATAGCGTGACAGCGAGAGATGAGGCGTGTCTGTACCTCACCTGAACAAAGAGAGAGAGAGAGAGAGAGAGAGAGAGAGAGAACCTGTTTTTTGTCTCCACTTTGGTTTCAGCCAAACAAGGTCTAACAAGAGAGAGATGGTAAAGACAGATAAATATTGCATTTAAATAACACCTCTCTACAACATGCTTCTCACACACACACACACACACACACACACACACACACACACACACACACACACACACACACACACACACACACACACACACACACACACACTATAATAACCCTGTCTGCCCAGAGGCTTTAACTCTGACACTGCCTTTTTTACGGCGCCATGGGAGCAGAATGGGGAATAGCAGATCTACAAGCTCAACAACACCAGTACAGCACCAACCTAGCAGAATAGCAGATCTACAAGCTCAACAACACCAGTACACCACCAACCTAGCAGAATAGCAGATCTACAAGCTCAACAACACCAGTACACCACCAACCTAGCAGAATAGCAGATCTACAAGCTCAACAACACCAGTACACCACCAACCTAGCAGAATAGCAGATCTACAAGCTCAACAACACCAGTACAACACCAACCTAGCAGAATAGCAGATCTACAAGCTCAACAACACCAGTATACCACCAACCTAGCAGAATAGCAGATCTACAAGCTCAACAACACCAGTACACCACCAACCTAGCAGAATAGCAGATCTACAAGCTCAACAACACCAGTATACCACCAACCCATCAGAATAGCAGATCTACAAGCTCAACAACACCAGTACACCACCAACCTAGCAGAATAGCAGATCTACAAGCTCAACAACACCAGTACAACACCAACCTAGCAGAATAGCAGATCTACAAGCTCAACAACACCAGTATACCACCAACCTAGCAGAATAGCAGATCTACAAGCTCAACAACACCAGTACACCACCAACCTAGCATAATAGTAACCTGACTCTGCCAGATGGGGGCGGTATTGAAACAAATGTGACGAAAGCTTCTTTGGATCTGGAAGCGTCAGGTTAGCATAATAGCAGATCTACAAGCTCCACAACACCAGTACACCACCAACCTAGCAGAATAGCAGATCTACAAGCTCACAAGGCATCATATAAGCTATTAGCCAAAGTAATAAAATAGGGTTATAGAGGTTCAACTATATTGCCAGGAAAATGCTCCTAACAAAGTCTATTCCTCAATTCTACACACACACACACACACACACACACACACACACACACACACACACACACACACACACACACACACACACACACACACACACACACACACACACACACACACACGATCTACAAGGTACAACTCCTCACCTCACAGTATGACAGGCTGTGAGTTTGTAAATCTGTATTTTCACAAAGTAGGTTTGAGTCCATTCTGAATGTGGGAGCGACTCACCCCACTAGTCTTAAAGGAGTAGTACACCGAAAAAATGACTTATTTTCTATCCATTATTTACACACCCCATGAAGCCTTGAATTCATGGAATTGTTTTAGTTTTTGTCATGTATGTTATGTAGACAATAGGAGTTTACAGTAAGAGACTCAATGAGGGCTCTTTGAGTCGACTCCCATCAAATTATTGTCTCAGGAATGCGACAAAAAATATATAAATCTCCATGAATTCAAGGCTTCATGAGGTGTGTAATGGATAGAAAATACGTAATTTTTTGGGTGAACTACTCCTTTAATGATGAGTGATGACACATAGACAATGCAAAGTACGGTTTAGTTGAACTTGCAGTAGTCGTCTCCCCCTCATTGCATCAATACGTGTAAAGCAGGATTTAGAGTAACTTAAGAGGAAATCAGACAATGAGCGAGATCACAGTTTATAGATCAATCAAACCGGCATTTAAAAACATGGGAAAACATCTGTGTGTCAGTTTAGCGTTGGCTGTTCAAGAATAGCAGATGTACAAGCTCACAGCGCGACACTTTGTGCCGAGCTGTGAGCTTGTACATCTGCTATTTTTTTTACATTTTTGAAAGATCTTGAAAAGTGTGAGAACTAGTAATTTAGGAGGCATTTGTATAATCAGCCTCAGGTCTTAATGGGTTAATTTCTTGTCACACAGTCAATCCTCCGCCATGCCACCGAGAGAAAGAGCTCCAAACACACATTGTCACACAATGATCACTGACTAGTCAGTCACAGTAAATCCACTAATGTCTTCTTTCTCCATGTAAACTATAAGACAGTTTGAGTGTCTTCAACAACAAACAATCATGACCATAGCAGACCTCAACCATAGCCCTAGAATGTCTGTGATCTTACATACATTTCAAGTATTCCAAATACACAGTCATAGATCTCTCTCGGTCCCCCACTGTGTAGTGCCCATCTGCGCGGCCATAAAAGTGCTCTAAACTCCGTCTGTACTCACCCAATAATTAATTCCTAAGACGTGGAGTCATATTTTGTCCTCTAGTTTCATATCCATGTGAAAGTTCTGCCAGAAAACGTGTGTTTAGTCAAATATCTCCACTTTTTCACGAGCTGCACACGGACGTCTTTCTGTACGACGCGAGGGGCCAGGAATGATTGCATCACTGAATATACGTAACTTCCTTTAGGACGCACAAATGTTTGGGACACACAATTGGCAGGTGATGATTCATTACCCCGCAGCAATCACAAGCACCTTTTCTGGCAGAACTTTCACATGGATATGAAACTAGAGGACAAAATATGACTACACGTCTTAGGAATTAATTATTGGGTGAGTACAGACGGAGTTTAGAGCACTTTTATGGCCGCGCAGATGGGCACTACACAGTGGGGGACCGAGAGAGATCTATGACTGTGTATTTGGAATACTTGAAATGTATGTAAGATCACAGACATTCTAGGGCTAACCTCAACCACAGTCAGCTATGATCTATACATTTATACATGTTTTAAACTTTATAATAGAACTTTATTTAACCCTCTAATGTTGATGTGAAGAAGTGGTGAGCTGTAATCTATACATTTATACATGTTTTAAACTTTAATTTGATATCATTCAGTGAGTTGATGCACCAAAACTAACCTGTTTAACAGGAGGAAGAAGCACACACAATGTTTGAGTTGTTTTCAGACTTGTTTGCTCTCATCAGAATGAAGGTGAGCTTCCTGTCTGCAGGTAATAGCATCCCATGAGGAAGAAAACGCTCTGATACTGCCCCCTACTGACCAAGCTGAATACTGATACTGATAAATTAACACGATTTCAAAGCACAAAATAAAATAAATAAATCAACACAAAAATGTGACACGTTATGGGTGGGTCACAGTTCCATTTTTACACTCTCAGAGTTACAGACCTGTAAGGGTCCATTTGGTTCCATGTGTACACTCTCAGAGTTACAGACCTGTAAGGGTCCATTTGGTTCCATGTGTACACTCTCAGAGTTACAGACCTGTAAGGGTCCATTTGGTTCCATGTGTACACTCTCAGAGTTACAGACCTGTAAGGGTCCATTTGGTTCCATGTGTACACTCTCAGAGTTACAGACCTGTAAGGGTCCATTTGGTTCCATTTGTACACTCTCAGAGTTACAGACCTGTAAGGGTCCATTTGGTTCCATGTGTACACTCTCAGAGTTACAGACCTGTAAGGGTCCATTTGGTTCCATTTGTACACTCTCAGAGTTACAGACCTGTAAGGGTCCATTTGGTTCCAAGTGTACACTCTCAGAGTTACAGACCTGTAAGGGTCCATTTGGTTCCATTTGTACACTCTCAGAGTTACAGACCTGTAAGGGTCCATTTGGTTCCATGTGTACACTCTCAGAGTTACAGACCTGTAAGGGTGGCAGATCTACAATCTAGCAGAACAGATTATCGCAAAATAGCAGATCTACAAGCTCACAATGCGTCGCATGTGAGCTTGTAGATCTGCTATTTTAAAAATATTTTTAAACATTTTGAAAACTGGGACATTCTGCATAATGAGTACTTTTATTTTTGGTAATTTAAGTACATTTTGATGCCAATACTTTTGTACTTTTACTGAAGTAAATGTTTAATTCCAGACTTTTACTTGTAACACCATGAGACAGTTACCATCTGAACACTTAGAGATCAGATATGGTCTAACAGTGACCATCTGAACACTTACAGATCAGATATGGTCTAACAGTGACCATCTGAACACTTACAGATCAGATATGGTCTAACAGTGACCATCTGAACACTTACAGATCAGATATGGTCTAACAGTGACCATCTGAACACTTACAGATCAGATATGGTCTAACAGTGACCATCTGAACACTTACAGATCAGATAAAAACATAAAGTGTATAACTCAGTGTTTAACCCATTAAGGCCTGAGGTCCATCCTAATAGTTTATGTTTCTATATCAGTGGTCCTCAAACCTTTTCATGTCAAGGACCCCCAACATTATATCCAAATATATTGTTCCAGGGACCCCCATCTCCAAATATATTGTTCAAGGGACCCCCAGAAACAAAGATTTGAGTTACAAATTGTACAAATATATATTCAAAGATTTGCACACATTTTCACGATTTTTCAAAAATAGCAGATCTACAAGTTCATAGCGCGGCACAAAGTGACGTGCTATGAACTTGTACATCTGCTATTTTAAAAAGATGTTTTGATTTTTTTATTTGAAAACTTGTGAAATGGGACATTTTGCATAATGACTACTTCCACTTTTGGTACATTTTGATACCAATACTTTTGTACTTTTACTCAAGTAAATTTTCAACACCAGACTTTTTACTTGTAACAGAGTACTTCTACATTACAGTATTGATACTTTTACTAAAGTAAAACATTTGAGTACTTCTTCCACCACTGGTGGGAACGCACCCCGATGCATAGATGTGACTTCTATGAATATTAATACACAAGAACAATATCAGACTTTTAAGAGTTAATTTATTAAACATCTACAGATGATCATAGAATATCTTGTGAAGAATGAGATGAATATGGAATGAATATGCAAATAAAAACAACAATAACATAATGATGTAATAATGAATCAATAGATGAACAATGAATGATCTGAATGTCATTAATGAATGAATGCAGACATTTAGTAGATGTTTGAATCCAGAGTGATTTACAAAGTTCAACATGAGAGCAGTGGTGGAAAGTAACTAAGTACATTTACTCAAGTACTGTACTCAAGTACACATGTTTAGGATTTATTTTTACTTTACTGGAGTATTTACATTTTTCAATACTTTTACTTCTACTCCACTACATCTCAGAGGCAAATATTGTACTTTTACTCCACTACAATTATTTGAAAACTTTAGTTACTAGTTACTTTGTAGATTTTGATTATTATTACAAAAAATACATTTACCACATCAGCTCTATTTAAACTTTGGCTATTTGAAATTAGCAGATCTACAAGCTCACAACGCGTCGCAGAGCGACGCGTTGTGAGCTTGTAGATCTGCTTTTTCAAAAGACGTTAACACATTTTAGACGGGACATTCTGCATAACTAGTACTTTTACTTTTGGTACTTTAAGTACATTTTAATGCCAATACTTTTGTACATTTTTAATTCCAAACTTTTACTTATAACAGAGTATTTCTAAATCGCAGTATTGATACTTTTACTTAAGTACAAATACTTTAGTACTTTTTCCACCACTGCATGAGAGTAAATGACATGAAGTCTAGTCGACCAACAACATGCTCCCAGCAGTAGGAGAGGAAAGAGTTAAACATATCAACCCTAGAGTCACTATTCTGCTGTTGTCATCATAGATCACAATGAGCTGAAAACAGCAGATCTACAAGCTCACAATGACCCCAGGCAGTAAAGTCAACAGGGTTTAAGTGGTTCAGTATAAAGGTTTATATACAAGAAACAACCATACTGTGATAATTACATGATCAAATATACACTGTTCCTCTGTCTATTGTGTCAAATATCACATATAAAACAATCACATGTCAAATAATAGAGTAGATGTGTTTACATAAGAGACACAAGTATGATACTGTGATGACATCATCATCATCATCATCATCATCATCATCATCATCATCATCAGTGTTGATGGACAGTATTTATGATACATATTTATAAATGTGTGGAGTGGAGGTTTGAGCAGCGCTGTCTGATTTAAATTAATCTGATCTGATCTAATCTGATCTAATCTAGTCTAATCTAATCTAATCTAGTCTAGTCTAATCTAATCTAATCTAATCTAATCTAATCTAAACTGATCTCTAATCTAATCTAATCTGATCTAATCTAATCTCAGATCTAAAGCTGTGGTGATGACTGATTTTGAGGGGGTCTCATTTACACACATGTTGATTTCATAGGGTTAACTTCTTCCTGTCAAGGACCCCCATCTGATCATAGTTTTGATGAGGGACCCCTATACAAGACTTTGAAGATTTGTTTAAAAAATATTCCATGTTTTTCACATTTATTCAAGATTTTTTTGACAACAGCAGATCTACAAGATCTGTAAGCAACCACAACGCGTCACATGGCAGAGCGTTGTGAACTTGTAGATCAGCTATTTTTCAAATATCTGATGTATAAATAGAGGTTAAAGTGTTTAAACTGATTTTGATGCTATATTAACACATTTAGCTGGGGACCCCCTGGAACCCCCTCAAGGACCCCTGGGGCTCCCTGGACCCCACTTTGACAACCACTGGCAGAGTTTGATAGTCTGATACACACACACACACACACACACACACACACACACACACACACACACACACACACACACAGGATTTAACTGTGCACATTGTTTTCAAAACAATCTAGAAAACAGCCGATTTACAAGCTCACCACGTGTCCCATGGTGAGCTTGTAGATCGGCTATAATGATTGTCAGTGTTAATGTAACTGTGAGAGGGTACAAATGGAACCAAATGGAACGGTAAAGAGTTCATTTGGTTACATTTTTACCCTGTCAGAGTTACACAGTTACCCCCTCCACACACACACACACACACACACACACACACACACACACACACACACACACACACACACAGGGTCTCAAAGTAAGGTCCAGGGACCACCGGGGGTCCTAAGAAAAATGATTAAATATAAAACATAAAAATCACTTCAACCACTTTGACCATTTTATACTTCACTATTCCAAAATAGCAGATCTACAAGCTCACAACGCATCGCATGGCGGTGCGTTGTGAGCTTGTAGATCGGCTATTAAGATGAACCCTTTAAGACCGGGAACGCATCCGTGTCATTTTAGATTTCTTTAGAACATGTGTGCAAATGTTTGAATATATATATTTTAAAAAACATTTGTAACTTCTGGTGATTCTACAAATATCTTCTAAAACAGTTTTCTGAAAAACATATGTTAATATAATATCAGTGGTTCTCAAACTTTGTCATGTCAAGGACCCCCAAAATGATATGTATTTGGCCACAGACCCCCATCTCAAAATATGATGTTCCAGGGACCCCCCAGAAGCAAAGATTTTTGTAAAAAAAATTGCTTAAAAATATATATATATATTCAAAGATTTGCACACATTTTCACGATTTTTCAGAAATAGCAGATCTACAAGCTCATAGTGCGGCACTCGGTGCCGCGCTATGAGCTTGTATATCTGCTATTTTTGAATAGCCAAAGAAATCTAAAATGACACAGACGCGTTCCCTTAAAGGGTTAAATAAATATGAAGAAACGTGTTATAATTGTGAAAATTTTTAACAACACAAACCCTCTCTTATGTCAGTGTGCTGCTTCTATACCGTTTTATTTATGATGACATCACTATGATGTCACCATGAGTCAGTCATGCCCAAATATGGAGTTCTATGACGTCAGACTTAGCATGGTGTCAAAGTATCCATGGTAACCATGACAACCTGGACTCACTCAAACATGTGGAGTAACCATGGAGACCTGATGTCCTCCTCACATAGAGACTCTATCTCTGCTCACACAGACGTACTGAGGAGGAGGAGGAGAGGGGTAATATGAACCCAGCATAGAGCGGTTCAGAGAATGTGTTGTGGAAGGTGAAGGTGTACAGGTGAGTCAGTGAGTCTGAGCAGACCTCATAAAAGGACAGAGTCCCTAACAGACAGTCCAGATACACTGCTACTCTTTTGGAGCTCCTAGAGGGACGGACAGGGAGGACAGTGTCCTTACTATTGTGTATGACATAGTAACTGTAATCATAACAGTACAGACTCCAGGACTTATCATTGTATCCAAGCAGAGAGTCATCACCACCTCCTTTCCTACTGATTCCTCCATAAGTCACTGCTATATGAACCCCTCCATTCCACTCTACCTCCCAGTAACAGGGTCCAGTCAGACCTTCTGTACACAGAACCTGGTCCCATCCATCAAACCTGTCAGGATGATCAGGAGGATCCTGATCCTCTGTCCTCCGTGTCACCACCATGTTGTTCTCAGACAGAGAGAGGCCTCTGTGTGCTGTGTTTGTGTTCAGTGTGAGATGAGAGAAATCTGATGAGAAAATAACACAATAAATCATCACATCATTCACTGAGTGACACACACACACACACACACACACACACACACACACACACACACACACACACACACACACACACACACACACACACACACACACACACACACACACACACACACACACACACACACACACACACACACACACACACACACACACACACACACACACACACACACACACACACACACCTCCTTTGGTCATATTTAACCCATTGAGACCGGGAACGCATCTGTGTCGCTTTTTGATTTGAGCTAAAAAGCATTATTTTTAACTCAAATCTTTGCTTCTGGGGGTCCCTGTAACTAAATATTTTGAGATGGGGGTCCCTGGAACTAAATATTTTGAGATGGGGGTCCGCGGCCAAATACATATCATTTTGGGGGTCCTTGGCATGAAAAAGTTTGAGCACCTTTTTTTTTGCTACAGTGTTACAAACACACTGGTCACAGAGCTGTTCTTTATGTAAGGAGTATGTTTGCAGAGACAGGACTAATGTGTGTTTAGCTACAGTGTTACAAACTCAGTGGTCACAGAGCTGTGAATGCTTGTAGATCTGATATTTTCGTCACACATTTAAGTATAAAATCAGGCATTATTTAGGACGACATCAAGTCACGTTCAACACAGTCAGCCCACACATCAAATAGAGACGTGTGAGGCGTTATGAGCTTGTAGATCTACTTTTCTTTAAACCCATTAAGACCTGGAACGCATCTGTGTCACTTTTGGGGCAAAAAAACTTTATTTCACACTTTGGCTATTCAAAAATAGCAGATATACAAGCTCATAGCGCGGCACCGAGTGCCGCGCTACGAGCTTGTAGATCTGCTATTTTTGAAAAATTATGAAAATGTGTTAAAATCTTTGAATATTATTGTTTTAAAGCGATGTTTTAAATGCTTCTGGGGGTCCCTGGAACAACACATTTTGAGATGGGGGTCGGCGGCCAAATACATATCATTTTGGGGGTCCTTGACAAAAAGTTTGAGCACCACTGATATAGAAACATAAGTTTTTTCAGAAAACTGTTGGGATTTAGAAGACATTTGTAGAATAGGCCTCAGGTCTTAATGGGTTAAATAAATCTTCTATCATCTACAAGCTCATTTCAGATGAAAGAAGAGATTCTAAGCCTTGTTTTGAGATATTCCATGTGTTCATAGTCATATCACAAACTATTCTGTGAGTCCTCAAAGATGAGTCAGAATGGTCAAAATGTCTGGCAGTGGGGAAGCCTGTTCTAGAAAACCCTATGGCAGTCAATGTGTTAAGACCAGAACCAGACAATTAAAAAAACAAGATGATCTACAACAGTGGTAACCAACCTTTTCAAGCACATAAGTACTTTTTATTCCAATGTATAAGCTGAGATTTACCACTACTATATGTAAAAAGAACACTATGAGTACGACATCATTTACTTTTGCAATTTCTGATAGGCTCAATGTATTTAGTTTGCATACATCCACACAAAGGCTAGTAGTCTAAATATGAATAAACAAAATGGCAATTTTTGGGGAAAATATTATAAAGTTGACACTTTTTAGGTTACTTTTTAAAAACAAATTAAAACACACAGGGACATTAAATACATTGTTATTACAGATATCTAATCTTCAAAGCACAATATTGACTTTCTCATCAATTAATATTCACATTTAGATATTCTGTTCAATTGATTGACCCGTCGCCTCCTCTCCCAATACACACAAACCTGTTTGTGATCGACTGTGATGGCTTTGAAGATCCACATGTCCACAGCTTGGTTACCAATGATCTACGAGCTTGTAGATCTGCTATTTTTATTTTAAATAAAGCTTATCTGCAAGATGATCTACAAGCTCACAACGCCTCAAGCGGATCTGAAAGCTCACAATGTGGGGCGTTGTGAGCTTTTAGATCTTCTGTTTTTCTTTTAAATAAAGCTTATCTACAAGATGATCTACAAGCTCACAACACGTTATGATGCAACATGTTTTTGCCATGAAGACGATCTAAAGCTCACAGTGAATAACTATTCGACTAGTTTTCAACTTGTAGATCTACTATTTTTGTTATTTTGAAACATATCCAATCTATAAGCTGACAATGCATTGTGATGCGACACATTGAGAGCTTTGTAGATCAGCTATTTCTGATATGTTTGAATTATAGCCGATCTACAAGACAGACAGACAGACAGACAGACAGACAGACAGACAGACAGTGTGTGTAGGGGTGGGTGATCTCTCTTTTTATTACTAGTTTGTTCTGTTTTTGTCACTTTACATTATGTTTGTACATTAGGTTATATTTATATATTTGTATTTTTGGTTTCCTTTATGTTAGGTAAGAATAGGTTTTGTTTTGTTATCTTCATAGTCCCACCCTGAGGTAATGGTACATGATGTTATCTTCATAGTCCCACCCTGAGGTAATGGTACATGATGTTATCTTCATAGTCCCACCCTGAGGTAATGGTACATGATGTTATCTTCACCCTGAGTTAATGGTACATGATGTTATCTTCACCCTGAGGTAATGGTACATGATGTTATCTTCAATCTCTTGGTATTTTAAACCTGTGTGTCCTGACTGTTTGGGGAAGGAGGGAGTCCATGGTTTATGTTGCACCTAGTGACCCCTAGACTGGGTTTGATAGATAGATAGATAGATAGATAGATAGATAGATAGATAGATAGATAGATAGATAGATAGATAGATAGATAGATAGATAGATAAAACACAACTAGAGAGAGGTAGAGAGCTGTGCTGCATGAGAGATCTATATTGACTGACATTGTTTCTGTCAAACCACATGACAGTCATGCTGGTGTTAAGGACCAGGTCAAGAGCAGAGAAACCTCCTGAATTCACTGGAAGAGTTTTCAGGACAGCATCCAGGGAGGGAGGAGCCAGTATAAAATGTCAATGTGTGATATTAACACAGACAGACAGACAGACAGACAGACAGACAGACAGACAGACAGACAGACAGACAGACAGACAGACAGACAGACAGACAGATACTCACATCTTGTAAGGAGTTGAGGTTCATTCCAGTGTTCATGTCCTCCATGTTTCACTCTGTAGGAAGTACAACATGAACATCAAAGTTTTTCAGGAGTTAAGTAATATATTAATATAACTTGTAATCAGTGTTCGGGGTAAACAATGGGTCCTAAATAATGGCATTATTTAGATTACATTACATTTCAGACCTATATTTTCCTGTTCCTACTGTTGCCACAAAGGAAAATGTAAATCTATCCACACATTTGGGCCGTTTCCTGGTAAATGAATGAGCACGTCTCGCAGAGTTGCACAGATGTTACACAAATCGGTGATCACGTGTCTTGCCAACAGCCAGCAATCTGTGTTGATTGTGTAATCATTCTATTCAATAGGTCACCACTTTTGGTGTGACAGTGTCACTTACTGACAGTACTGGTTTGGTTTTGTATTACATTAATTTGTCACACCTGTTGACATGACAGAGATTGAGAGAAGACAGAGAGGTTATCCTTTAGTACGGTCGTAGAAGTATTCACATTGTTGGATTTGTTGTTGAAAAGAGAAGGAAGAACATCAATGTAAATTAGATATGTCAGTATGTTTGGTGAAGCTCAGCACAGCTCCACACTGTGGCCACTCTGATAGGCTGCTCTCTTGATTTTATGTTTACCAAACTTACTCTGAGGAGATATTGCGTAGGCTATGTTATTCCTCGCAAATGGGTTTTAATCTTCAGTAACATAAAAGTAATCTAACAAGTCACTTTTCTCAGAAGGTAACCCTGTAATACTTTTTTATGGCAATAATATTAACGTAACAAGTTACTTTTAAAAAGTAATGTTACCCAACACTGCTTGTAATGTAGTTACATTAACATTAGTGATTCCTAAACATTACATTTACAGTTACATTTGATTACTTTTCATGTTGTAAAACAAAAGGGATAAAACTGTTAATGTTTTTATATTTACTTCACTGACTGATGAAGGAACATGAAAGGAATGCTGGGAGTGAATCGAAATACAAATTAAAAGTTGAAATTGAGTCAATCACAATTGTGTAAATCACAGCTCAGAGGTGAAGTATTATAAAATAATAATAATAATAATAATAATAATAATAATAATAATAATGAGGAAGGAGGGAAGGAGGGAAGGAAGGAGGAAGGTGAAGTATGAATGGAGCTACAGGAACGCAGAGATGGGAAGTACTACTTCGTTATGAAGCAGGGACCCCTTTAGCTGAGAGAGAGAGATTAAGCAGGGACCCCTTTAGCTGAGAGAGAGAGAGATGAAGCAGGGACCCCTTTAGCTGAGAGAGAGAGATGAAGCAGGGACCCCTTTAGCTGAGAGAGAGATGAAGCAGGGACCCCTTTAGCTGAGAGAGAGATGAAGCAGGGACCCTTTAGCTTAGAGAGATGAAGCAGGGACCCCTTAGCTGAGAGAGAGATGAAGCAGGGACCCCTTAGCTGAGAGAGAGATGAAGCAGGGACCCCTTTAGCTGAGAGAGATGAAGCAGGGACCCCTTAGCTGAGAGAGAGATGAAGCAGGGACCCCTTAGCTGAGCGAGAGATGAAGCAGGGACCCCTTAGCTGAGAGAGAGATGAAGCAGGGACCCCTTTAGCTGAGAGAGAGATGAAGCAGGGACCCCTTAGCTGAGAGAGATGAAGCAGGGACCCCTTAGCTGAGAGAGAGATGAAGCAGGGACCCCCTAGCTGAGAGAGAGATGAAACAGGGACCCCCTTAGCTGAGAGAGAGATGAAGCAGGGACCCCTTAGCTGAGAGAGAGATGAAGCAGGGACCCCTTTAGCTGAGAGAGAGATGAAGCAGGGACCCCTAGCTGAGAGAGAGATGAAGCAGCGACCCCTTAGCTGAGAGAGAGATGAAGCAGGGACCCCCTAGCTGAGAGAGAGATGAAGCAGGGACCCCTTAGCTGAGAGAGAGATGAAGCAGGGACCCCTTAGCTGAGAGAGAGATGAAGCAGGGACCCCTTTAGCTGAGAGAGAGATGAAGCAGGGACCCCTAGCTGAGAGAGAGATGAAGCAGCGACCCCTTAGCTGAGAGAGAGATGAAGCAGGGACCCCCTAGCTGAGAGAGAGATGAAGCAGGGACCCCTTAGCTGAGAGAGAGATGAAGCAGGGACCCCCTAGCTGAGAGAGAGATGAAGCAGGGACCCCTTAGCGGAGAGAGAGATGGACCCCTTTAGCTGAGAGAGAGATGAAGCAGGGACCCCCACTACATATTGTATAAAATTGTGTTGCAGATTAAACTTTTTCATAGATTTCATATAGTTTAGGCTGTCATCAGTGTTGTGTAAATTAATGTTAATTAATGTTAATCTCTCAATGTTTTTTATTTATTTCAGACATTTAACCACTTAAACCTTCAATAGGCTACTTAGTACTTGATTTGCTCCTTTTGCCCCCAACCACTTTGCCGAAAATAGCCGATCTACAAGCTCACAACGCCTTGCAGTGTGAGGCGTTGTAGATCGGCTATTTTCGGCTAATGTTCCCCTGATAATAGGGATGCTATAGGGTTCAAGTGGTTAATGTAAAAAAAAACATCCTATCACACAAAGATCTGCCGGACCCCCTATAGTAGCTCTGAGGATCCCCTAGGGGTCCCGGACCCCCTGTTGAAGACCACTGGTCTAAAGTAAAGTCTATATGATTAGAACATGCATAAACATTCGACAATTAAGGTCTAATATTTCTACAATTGCTACAAATTGCTACAAAACCTGTATATCTAGTCATTTTGGGGCATAAACTAGAAGTTGAAGGATAAATTAAGTCTGATAATGATGTACCGTGCATGTTCACATCATGTATACTTTACTTTAATTTTCAAATATTTTTTTTTTAAACATTTTGGACAAAATAGCCAATTTTACATTGAGGTGCCCAGATGTCCCTAGTGCCCACCTATCTGTATCCTCCTGTAGTATAGCTGAGTATTGTATTGAATATTGTACTGTATTTTAACATCAGTCATAATGGTGGTAGCCTACTTGGAGAAGCAAATCTTTTCTGAGGTGGTACTCAGTGTAAAAAGGTTGAGAACCACTAATTGATTTCAAGAGTTGGGTCGACTACTTGCATGATTCCTCACATCACATTTTGGAAACTTATCCTGGGCTTTTAAGACGTGTGTTTAGTGGGGATCTTTTAAGTTTAATAGCCGTGGGGTACAATTGGCTTTGCACAGAAACATCCGGTAAAAATACTTTTACTTTTACTCATAAAGTACATTTTAGAGCCTGTACTTTTTTACTTTTACTCAAGTAACTATTTGAATGAGTACTTCTACTTTTACCAAAGTAGTTTTTTACACAAGTAATTGTACTTCTTCTCGAGTACAGAAAGTCAGTACTTTTCCCATCTCTGCAGGAACGCTACCCAGTGGAAATCAAGAACAGGTTCCAAGCACTGCAGGAGGAGAAGGAGAAGGAGGAGGAGGAGGAGGAGGTGAGCATAACAGCCCGCTACCAAAGCTTCACTGAAGCAAACCAACTAGCAGCTGAGACATGCCTCCAGCAAGTTCCCAAAGCAAGGAGGAAAGACAGATGCCTTGACCGTAGAATCACCAAAGCCAGGGAGGAGATGAGAGCAGCACACAGAGACTTTGTCGCTGACCGAAAAGGAGAGGGTCTGAGGGAGGAATATAAGCGGAGGAAGGAGGAGCTATACCAAGTGTATGCAACACTGGAACAACAGGAGCTGACCCAAAAGATCAGGGACATTGCAGAGGCGCATGTTAACCAGAAGCATGGCAAGAGCTGGAACCTCATCAATGACATTTCTGGCAGAAGCTCAGACTTCCAAGATCCGGGGAGAAAGCGCAGAGGAACAAGTTGAATTCACCATGGATGAGTACCAGAGGGCCAAAGCTACTATCGAGTTTGGCAAGAGCTGCGGGGAGGATGGAGTGATACCAGAGGTTCTGAAGTATGTGCCCATAGATGAGGTGGAGTTGGATTTTGTCAACCAAGCACACACGTCTGGTGAGCTGCTGAAGCCTTTGCGCACAATGATCATCGTTCCAGTACCAAAGTCAGGCGACCTCACCAAGATGGACAACTACCAGGGCATCAGCCTGAGCTCACAAGTCGCCAAGACAGCTAACAGGATGATCCTCAACCTTCTTAGACCCATCTTAGACCCTCTACTGAGAAACTCACAGAACAGCTTCCACCCGGAGCGAACAACAGGCGGGAAGATACTGGAGCTGAGGAGGATTCTGGAAGGAGTAAGGGAGCAGAATCTGTCAGCAGTGATCACCTTCATTGACTTCCGAAGGCTTAACTCATGAACCTTCTCTGGGCCTACGAAGTTCCTGAGAAGATGTTTCAGATGATGGAGACAAGCTCCAGCCAGACTTGAGCCAAGGTTCAAACCCACAACGGTGACACCAAAAACTTTCCTAGTGGGCATCCTACAGGGTGACACTCTGTCCCCCTTCATATTTATTATAGTGATGGACCATGCCCTGAGACTCACAATCAATGGCAGAGAGGAAGCACTGGGGTTCACTCTGGTCCCGAGGAGGTCAAGGCGAGTACACCCCATCATGATTACTGACCTCGACTACGCAGATTATATTACCCTAGTCTCGGATACAGCAGAGAAAGGAGGGGGACTACTACTGGCAGTAGAAATGGAGTGCAGGAAGATCGGCCTCAGGCTCAATGTCAAGAAAACAAAAGTACTGACAGTTAACACAAAGGATAAAACCATTACCACTGCCGATGGGGTGATCGAGGCAGTCGAGGACTTCAAATATCTCGGGGCTTGGACTGCTTTAAAGGAACAAGACCTGAAGGGCACTTACCTGAAATGCCTTGCATGGAATGAGGAGAGTGTGGAAATCCGACATGGGAGAAGACCTCAAGAGGAGGCTGTTCGTAGCTGCAGTGGAGTGAGTACTGCTGTAGTACTGCACAACAGGAAAGGGCCTTGGATGAAGTCTACATAAGAACACTACAAATGGCACTAGGTGTCACATGGACATATGTGGTCCTCTACGGGGACCTACCACGGGTCACAGACAAAGTCAGAGAAAGGATTAAGGATGAGGCTGGCAGGGCACTGCGTCAGGCACCCAAAACTAGTGGCAAGGAAACTGACACCGTGGGAGCCAACCCAGGGCAAAGCCAGGAAAGGCAAGAAACGCTCCACCTACGTAGATGCACTGCGGCACTACAGCTTAGCTAACAACACTGTAGAGCTCAAGACCCTGATAATATAGATAGGAGAGAGTGGAGGGCAGCGATTCAGGAGTCCCGAGTTGGTGTTGGCTAGACTGCGCTCTCGCATCACATCGCAATAATAATAATACCAATAATAATAGTATGATTCATTTGCATGTAGGTGATGTATTGCACATTCATTTTAGTCATATTCACCCCCAGCCTGCCTAACAACCATTGAAACATTCTAATAGAAACAATGAACTAAAAACATGGACACAGTTCATTCTACTCACTGGAGAGTCTTCAGTCCAGAGAACAGCTGCAGAGCTGAGTCATTCAGGACGTTGAAACGCAGGTCTAGTTCTTTGAGATGGAGTGATGGATTAGAACGTAGAGCTGAGGCCAGGACTTCACAGCATCTCTTTGACAACCAGCAGTTAGTCAGTCTAGATGAAGAATCAAACATCAGATATTACATTATTCTTCGGTAGAGAAAGTAACCATTTATTAAAGGACCTGGTCTGACTGTCAGGGTTTGGAGTAGAGATACAAGAACTGAACCCTAAGGAAAGAGCAACATGAACTAAATAATATTTACTTGATCTTAAAGAAAAAGGTAAACTTCCTGTTGATTTAGCCATTTTCTCTGGAAGAGGGAAGAAAGCAGACTGGATCTGCGGAAGCGGATGTAAAATCAACAATCTATAAAATACTCTTCACAAATTTATATGCTAAAATAGTGATTTTGAGAGCCGTTTCTAATCAACTGAGCAATGATGGAACGATAAATGTCCTCTCTCTCTCTCTCTCTCTCTCTCTCTCTCTCTCTCCAAGGTTGCTGTAATCCCCAATTATGGAGAAGAACCATCATCCCCAAAGAGCTACTGTCCCATCTCCCTCCTCTGCATCACCTACCAGCTCTATGAGAGGCTACTCCAATGCCTCAAGTGACTTAGACTCCAAACTGACCAAAAACCCTGGATTTGAGCACAAACTAATAACATAACATCTTTCATAGATGTGTTCACTGTATAATGGTCAAGAAACACTTGGACGTGTCTGGTGACCTTGATCTGTGCCAAGTCATCAAAATCCTCCTGAACAACAACCACTTCTATGTCCAGTTGAACAACCAGTCACTGTGGGTAACCCCGCTATCAACCTCTTCAAATAAGCTCTCACCGCTGTATTCATATAATATTTACATTCTGTTAAATTAATCTGACCTGAGAATCTCCAGACAACAATGTGGACTCTTCAATCCAGCACCCAGCAGGTCCAGTGAATCTTCCAGCCCTGAATCTTCTAGCCCCAGGTTGTTGCCACTCAGGTCCAGTTCTTTTAAATGTGAAGGATTAGAGCTGAGAGCTGAAGCCACAATTTCAAAGTGTGTCTTTTGGAGGCCACAGCAAACAAGTCTGTAAATAAAGATTAAATCAAAATATATTAAACTCAATTCACTGTCAAGGAAGTCAACTAAGAGAAGTCCTATCTGCGAGTAACATTAGTACCGCTGCTTTGAGCACTTGGCCACACCCCCAGTAACTCACGTTACTTCCCATTCAGATAGAAGGAGCAGCGTCACATTCTTTAAATCGTTAAGACTCCCAGTCCGTAGTCCTCGGGTTCAAATCTCACTGGGGACAATTGTTTTTCCCACGATCCAACGCTACTTTTTGCGGATAATTAATGTTCACCGATAAAACGCTACTTTTACTGAGGTTACGGTTAGGAATAAGGTTAGGTTTAGGCACAGTTTTACTGAGGTTAAGGTCAGGAATAAGGTTAGGTTCAGGCATAGTTGCAAAAACGTGATAAAGAAGTTCACTGCGACTACTGGCCAATCACAGCGCGTCCTTACCGGGTCTTGCTCAAACTAGCGGTACTATCACCAATCGTGTCCTAACTAGTTATCCAGACATTAACAGGATGTAAGAACAGACAACCGGAGAACAGAGAAGTGAAAGATAGAACGTTGTCTCTGTATACATTAGGGTGCAACTTGCATGGTGTATTAAGTAACTTGGCCATTTCTCATGAGTGATGTAACTTGGCAAGTGACTGACTGACTGACTGAGTGATAACCATGCTCATTGTTTAACAGCTTTTAAATCATCTCTTCACCCTTCCACTAATGGTATGGTCCGATTTCATTGTAGAACAGCTGATGAAGACACTTGTGAATATTACAGAGGACTTGAGTTCTCCTGTTGTTCTGTGTGGTAATATGTTCTGTGTTCTCTGTTGGTGTGTGTGTATATCTAAGTATTACCAGAATGGATATACAGTTCAGTATTAGGTACTGCATGGTTGTAGTGATTTTGTACAAAGTGTAGAATCACATCCCTTGTGGTTGAACTGCTAGATAATGTAATCTGATGACTTCCTTATTCATGGACGCCATGCAGGGTCTGTCTCCCCCTCCCCTCAAACGTTGTGGGAGCATAAATGGGGCTTATTATTATTAATAATAATTAAGTTGAAAATTTAGATGTTTTGTGGGGTATTTGTCACTGTACATTTCACATACAGGACATGTGTATTCTGCATTTAATCCATCCCAAGTATAAGGAAAATTTGATGCAATTAACATTAACATAAACATGGCTCCCAGGAGCAGTCAGGGGTTACATTTCTTGCTCAGGGACACTTTGACATTAACTTTGAACCTTCAAGCTCCATGAAGAATGAACCCTACTGACTGAGTGATCCCCACAGCCTTTCATCTAGCGCCACCCTTTGACCAAGAGACACTTTGTAGCTTTGTGTTTTAAATTATGTTTTTTTATTACAGTATATAATACAATAATAATCTATTATGTGTTTTACTTTAGCTCCACTAGGGGGGGAAACGATAGATTCATATTTTCCCGGTGGATCTGTATGAGACTTGATCTGTCCTTTGTGCCTGTAGCCATGAGGATTTACAATGAGGCACACGGTCACTCTGCTCAGTCAATAACTCTGGAGTAACACCAGTACGGGCTGATTGTGTTCATATAGACGCTCAACATGTACCACGGTGGATTAGAACCCACAAACTCTGTGGTGGTGGACAGGCGCTTTACCACTGCACCACCCGAGCACCCTGATACTGTAACGTTATCAGTGTATTCTGTGATGTCATAACAACACTGTAACGTTATCAGTGTATTCTGTGATGTCATAACGACACTGTGATTGTGTGTATTAGCTTACATATTGTCAATGCATAGGACAGGATACTGTAATGACACTGTGATTGTGTGTGTTTAGTTCTGCATAGTGCAGGGCGACATTGTCAGTCAGTAAAAAATACATTTAAGCAGAATTTTAAGCCTCAGTCTTGTCTTTATCCTGCTTCACTGGGGACTGGCCTTTATTTGCCCATAGCTACACACAATACACTATATGAGACCTGGACAGATTTGAGGCCTAGTTATTATTTGAGCTTTTATATTAATCAATGAGTTATAGTGTTATAGGTGTGAAGGTAGATTGACTCTGTTCTAGTAAGTTTTCTCTATGACTACTAACCGAGCCTTTCTGCTGTTCCTCACAGCTGGGACCAGTCTCCGTCGCCCCTCCTTGGATGTGTTGTATGTGTCCAGGTCCAACTCATCCAGAACCTCTGACATCTGCAGCAAGAAGGCCAGAGCTGAACAGTTTGAGTCTGACCTTTGAGACAGTTCTGTGTTTGATCTATCCCCTGACTTCAGGTACTGTTGGATCTCCTGATGTACTGAGTGGTCGTTCATCTCCATCAAACAGTGGAAGATGTTGATAATTCTCTCAGGAGAGTAATTTTTAGTGGTCATCTCCTTCAGGTTGTCGATGGCTCTCTGGATGCTCTCTGGACTGTTCTCTGTCTTACCCAGCAGGCCTACAAACAGCCTCTGGTTGGACTCCCGTGAGAGGCCATGAAGGAAGCGGACAAAGAGGTCCAGGTGGCCATTTTTACTCTTCAGGGCTTTTTGCATGGTTCTGTTCAGGAATTCATCCAGCGACATGTCACTGCCGATGTCACCATCTTCATCATCTTCATCACCAACTTCATCACCAACTGCAGCATCTTCATCATCACCATCTTCATCATCATCTTCATCATCTTCAGATTCAGCTTCACTGCCAAAGTAAACATCTTCTTCATCACCTTCCAGGAATGTCTTCAGTACCTTCATGTTCTTCTCTGTGAAACAGTGGAACAGGTAGACTGCAGCCAGAAACTCCTGGATACTCAGATGAACAAAGCTGTAGACTGTTCCGTGGAATTTCACACTCTCTCTTTTGAAGATCTCTGTGCACACTCCTGAGTACAGCGAGGCGTCTTTCACATCAAGACCACACTCTTCCAGGTCTTCTTGGTAGAACATGATGTGACCTTTCTCCAGTTGTTCAAACGCCAGCCTTCCCAGCTTCAGAAGAACCTCCCTGTCAGCCTCCATGAGCTGCTGTTGATTCAGCTCATGAGTCTTATCATACTTCTGCTTCTTCCTCTTTGTCTGAACGAACAGAAAGTGGCCGTACATCCCAGTCAGGTTCTTGGGCAGCTGTCCTGTCTCGTCTGTCTTCAACATGTCCTCCAGAACAGTAGCAGTGATACAACAGAAGACTGGGATGTGACACATGATGTGGAGGCTCTTTGATGTCTTCAAGTGTGAGATGATTGTGCTGGCCAGCTTCTCATCGCTGAATCTCTTCCTGAAGAACTCCTCCTTCTGGGGGTCTGTGAACCCTTGCACTTCTGTTGCCATGTCGACACATTCAGGAGGAATCTGATTGGCTGCTGCAGGTCTGGTAGTTATCCAGAGGAGAGCTGAGGGGAGCAGCTTCCCTTTAATGAGGTTTGTCAACAACACGTCCACTGATGATGTCACTGTGACATCAGAAACAATGTCATTGTTGTCGAAGTGCAATGGAAACCTGCTTTCATCCAGACCATCAAAGATGAAGCCAACTTTCCAGACAGCGAGCTGCTCTGCAGTGACCATCTTTAATGTTGGGTGGAAAACATGGATCAGTGTGAGAAGACTGTGCTGCTCATCTCTGACCAAGTTCAGCTCCCGGAATGAAAAGGGAATCAGGAGAATGACATCTTGATTGACCAAACCCTTTGCCCAGTCCAGAGTGAACTTATTCACAGAGAATGTTTTTCCAATGCCAGCGATGCCTTTGGTCAGAACTCTTCTGTTGGGTTTGTCTCTGCCAAGGAGGAGGGGCTTAAAGATGTCACAGCAGTTGATTGGTTTGTCATGGAGGGTCTTCATCTTGGAAGCTGTCTCAAGCTGCCAGACCTCATGTTGGTTATTAACCCCTTCACTCTCTCCCACTGTGATGTAGAGCTCTGTGTAGATGCTGCTGAGGGAGGGCACTTCAGTGACATATGTCACACGATCAAGACTGTTCAAACTGATCTTATAATCCTTTAAATCCTCCTGCAGATTGACATCTGTTATGAGAAGAGAGTTCATGCATTTTAAACATTCAGGTTTACAGTTTTGTATGCACATTGTTAATTAAACAACCTCTAGAAAATCTGCAATTCATGAATAAAAACATCCAGAATTAATACAATTAGGTAATTACATTTTTAATTTAAATTTTGTTAAGTTTCTCTTACTTTGTCCACTTCTGGTTTGACTGAGTGTCTTCAGTCCAGATGTCTTCTCTCTGTGGAGATGAAAGTAATTTATTATGACTCTCAGTGGCGGCCTTTGCCATGTTTCACCCTTTTCAATTGCAACGGGCCTCCACCCTCAGGGGGGCCTCCAACTCAGCGTCAGTCGCACTCTCCCACGCTGTTAAGTTACAAGTAAAATTTGGGGCATTGGGAGGTAAAAGGGAGACACTTTATTGTGAAGGGGCGACAGGAAAAGGAGAGGTGTTGTTGCTGCTAAGTTGTCAAGAGAGATGGCTGTGCACGATATTGAACAGTGAAAACTATTTATATCAATACGAGTAAATATATGCCACAGAACCTTTCAAATGAGAGGGCGATGCAAAAGACGTTAATCATAAAGGTGAACCGTGGACACAAGTACACTAACGTTACCACTTGAACTGAAAAGCTCTGAGGAAACTGTACAATGATCATCATTCATCACAAATGATTTAATCTCCAACAACCGTTGAGTTAAAGCCTCTTTATTACCTGAACAGGTCAGCTAAGCAACGTTATAAATGTAAAGGATATAGCATTGTCATATTTAAAAGCACATAATTATTCACACAGCCTAACTCATTAGGCTACTCTTCTCTTGCCTATCTTTTCTTGCCTAGGGGGGAGGCCAGGGGGATAGACAAGTGCGAACTGCGTATGTGCGCAGCATTGTTTATATGAATTAATTAATTAATCATTATTTTTACCCTCAAAATATTAACGAGTTGGTGTGATGATTGAAAACACAACTACATAATTCACACTACGTTATTCACATTTATTGTCTCCGCCGGGCCGAAGGCATGGCGAGAGAGTATGTTTTACCCTCCGTCCGTCCGTGTGTGTGTCCGTCCGTCCTGTCCGTGTGTTACCACCAAATCTCCGGCACTGTTGGCCCGGTCGCTGCGAAACTGTGCACACACACTCCCTGGATGCCAATTCAGAACCTCTGCCTCAAATTTTTCACATGGGCCTGTTATAGCGCCACCAGGAGGCCGATTTGTGCAAAACCCATTTTTTCACATTACTCCTACAGTTTTTAACCAAACGTCATGCAAATCGGTACACAGTATCTCTATAGTCATGTGATCAACCCTGATCTGTCCGATTTCCCATATTCCATCCTCATTGGTTAAGGTTGCCATCCAAAGTTTGCAGGATTGGTCCGTTTTGAACAAACTGCCTCAAACCATGAACGCAGCTTGCGATTTCATGAAATTTCACACGCACATTCCCACTAGGCCGAGGAAGAAATGACACCCTTTTCACATTGGCCCGTTATAGCGCCACCAGCAGGTCTAATTTAGCAAAACACATTTTTGGAACAAAATGCCTCAAATCATGAATGCTGTGTCTGATTGCCGTGAAAGACCTAAGAATAAATGGCACCCTTTTCACATTGGCCTATTTAGTCCATGAGCCAGACAAGATTTCATTATCGAAAGAGTGGGCAAAACCAAACCTATATTAAATTGTTCATAGGGTCAATACGAGTAAATAAATATGTGATAACCTCTCCACAGGAGCAGCTTTTTCATGGTTATCACACATTTTGTTATTTTCCCCATACGTACATGACAGGTGAAAAAATTACAAAATTTAAAAAAGAGTTATCATAATGAAACTTCCTGAGTTGATTACTTACATGAAGACAATGATTTATCGTATTACAAGTTTTCTGAAATTGTATATTTAAATATGCAAATTAGGCATTTAGTCCATGAGCCAGAGCCCCAAAATTGAGCCATATTGAATATTCCCTCGTTAAAAACCTTTGACTCCAACATCTTAACAAAATGAAATAAGTATGTTGACTCTGGCTTTGTCCAAAGTTCCAATGTTGATTCTGGAAAGTTATGCAAATTTGGGCATATTTTCCTAATGCCTAATTTGCATATTTAAATATACAATTTCAGAAAACTTGTAATACGATAAATCATTGTCTTCATGTAAGTAATCAACTCAGGAAGTTTCATTATGATAACTATTTTTTTTATTTTGTAATTTTTTCACCTGTCATGTACGTATGGGGAAAATAACAAAATGTGTGATAACCATGAAAAAGCTGCTCCTGTGGAAAGGTTATCATATATTTATTTACTCGTATTGACTCGTTTGGTTTTGCCCACTCTTTCGATAATCATTGCTCAATTTTGGGGCTCTGGCTCATGGACTAATTATAGCGCCACCAGGAGGCCAGAATAACGTACCTGACCTGGCTCCGAGGAGCACTTTTTCTAGTTACGGGGCCAGAGCTCAGCTCTGGACCTGTCTTATTATTGTAGGTATTCTGTTTCTGCCACTTTTCGCAGTTCTGGCTGAACCGTGCTGTCGCTTTTTACGAAACTCGGCCATATGGTAGATGGTCATGAAAAACTATCAAGAAATAAATCTCACAATCTTTCGTCAAAAGGTGGCGCTATAGCAAAATGCCAACTTTGAACAGGTACAACTCATGCCCTGTTTGACCTACAGCCATGAAACTTCAATACACATATGCGTCTACTCATGATGAACAACTTTAACCCTCTGACTTTTGACCTCTGACCTTTAGATCTCCCACCATTTTGAATTATATGAAAAACATCTCCTCCTGGGATTTTTGAGTAATCTGCACGAAACGTTTTACACATGAACTTTGGACCTATGCCGAAAAAATTATACAAAAGATTTTCCATAAGTGAAAAAATGAAGCTTTAATGAGCCAATGAATATTGCAGTTTTATGACAATTATTCATCTGCCCCTAACACATACATGCAGACTCACATTTCTTTGAAACTTTGCGTTAATGTTGAGGGTCATTCCAAATATTACTGAAACCAATCTTACTCCAATTGGTCAAAGGGGGGCGCTATAGCGATTTTTTGAAAGTGCAAACTTTAAACAGGCAAAAGTCATGCCTCGTTTGGCCGACAGCCATTAAACCTGCTTACACATGTGCCTTGACTCATGAGGAACACATGTATCACGTTGACCAGTAAGCTCCGCCCTTAGATTGTCCGCAATTTTGAGCAGTTTGAAAAACACTTAAACCCAGGATTTTTCAGCTATTTGCGTGAAACTGTATCATCTGTGTGATCTCCTTTTTCACAGGTTCTTGTCTGTTGGTCCAATGGCTTCTCCCTTAAACGTGTGCCTCACAACCTGAAGGTTACCAGTTCAAGCCCCACTTGATGTGGACTTCATTAAAGTTGCATTGCACACAACATGATTGTGTCAATTAATACATGTGCAATTGTTAAACGTAACCTGAAATACTTATTTGAGAGGGTATGTTTTTGCAATGTATGACATACTTCATTCTGAAAATAGCCGATCTACAATCTCAAAACTTTTCAGATAGCAACGTGTTTCTGAGCTTGTAGATCGGCTGCTTTCACTGGTTCACTTTTATCTTCAACAGACAACCTCAGCCTGGACAAAGCTATAGCACTATAGGTAATGTTGCAGCCCGTCAATCCGAAGGTCGAGGGTTCGATTCCTGTTAATGGCAATAGATTGACACGTCCAATCAATCCATTCTGCTTCCATCCTTCTCTCTCTTCAATCTATTGTTTCCATGTCTCTCTCTCTTCAATCTATTCCGTTTCCATGTCTCTCTCTCCGCCCTTAGATTGTCCGCAATTTTGAGCAGTTTGAAAAACACTTAAACCCAGGATTTTTCAGTTATTTGCGTGAAATGGTATCATCTGTCTGACCTCCGTTTTCACTGTATCAGGTCTGTTGGTCCAATGGCTTCCCGCTTAAGTGAATGTTTCACAACATCAAGGTTGCCGGTTCAAGCCTCACTTGGTGGAGACTTCATTTAAAGTGCATTGCAAACAACAAGACTGTATTAATGAATACATATGCAATTGATAAAGATAACATTAAATGCTTATCTGAGATGGTCTGTTTTTGCAATGTATGAAATGCTTCATTCTGAAAATAGCCGATCTACAATCTCAAAACCTTTCAGATAGCAACGTTCTTTCTGAGCTTGTAGATCGGCTGCTTTCACTGGTTCACTTTTATCTTCAACAGACAACCTCAGCCTAGACAAAGCTATAGCACTATAGGTAGTGTTGCAGCCTGTCAATCCGAAGGTTGAGGGTTCGATTCCTGTTAATGGCAATAGGCTGAGATGTCCATTCAATCCGTTCTGCTTCCATCTCTCTCTCTCTTCAGTCTATTCCGTTTCCAAGTCTCTCTCTCTTTCTCTTCAATCTATTCCTTCAATCCTCTCTCTCTCTCTCTCTCTCTCTCTCTCTCTCTCTCTCTCATGGGTGTCAGTTGGCACTGAATATGTTCTGATGGGGGTCCGTGGCCAAAACATATTCATCTGGGGGTCCTTAACATGAAAAAGTTTGAGAACCACTGATACAGTAGATGGACTCCATCTACTGTATACTATATTTGGTTCAAACTTGTTATTTTATATTTTTGTAGCAACAATGAAAACTCATTCTTCAGAAACAGCACATTACAGGTCAACTGTGCTCTTATTTTAAATTCCACCGACCAGAAGTCAAACACTTACTTTCCCATAACTATAATAGATTACATTTATATTACTAACAGTAAAGCTTTTCACACGGAAGGCTTTTTGAGCGGTTTGATAGTTTTGGAAGTTTCACTCACGGGTAAAGAGGCTTAAAACAAGCTATTATCGTGAGGTACATGGCACTGGCTGTTTTTAGCTGAAGCTTAACCTTGTGTCACTAGGCTTTCCAACATGGAGAAACAAAAAGCTGAAGCTGCATGGTGCACAGGGTAGCGTCTATCTGTAGTCTCAAAATGTAACCATATACTGTAGATTATATATCGTTACATTTTGCGACGTGGTTAAAACGTCTACATTTTGATATTGACTTTAAAGCCTCTGTGCATGCAGCACGCTCTCCTCCTGTGAGGGTGCACTGGACGTGTGTGATGAAAACACAACAGCCCTTTGATCTAGCCTCAGCGCTGGAAAGTTTAGCCTCAGCGCTGGAAAGTTTAGCCTCTGCGCCCCCTGGGGCAAAATTGGTGTGCCGGAAACCCTGATCTCTATCCCTCAGCTCAAAGCCTGTATCAACAGAATAATGTCATAGACAAGGGGATGTGCCGTGGTGATGATTATTTTCCATTCTAAATGATAGAATTTAGCTTTAGAGTTTAGCTTGTTGGAACGGCAGGCTCCGTCGCGGACTCACAGAGTCAGACCTTGTGTGAATCTCCTGTGTTTTGGTGTGTTCATGGACTCGTCTCGTTGCCCATTTATTTGAACATAAGGCCTCATATCAGCTCTTGAAACAGGCCTCCAGATTCTTAAGGCCGCCGCTGATGACTATACAATCAACTCAAATTACTTATATCATTAATATTCATGGCTACATTCAGTGCCGGCCCTGACCAATTTGGTGCCCCAGAATTTAGCCACACTGAAATCACTGCATGGCTTTAACAAGTAACACATGCTGTAGTAGTAGGTTGGAAAGGCTTATTGTCGGCATCAGACAGAGTGCAGGAGTCTATCCCTGGTTCACAATGTACACTAAACCCCTGGGGTTTATAACAGGCCAATGTGAAAAGGGTGGCATTTCTTCCTCGGCCTAGTGGCAATGCGCGTGTGAAATTTCACGGAAATCGCAAGCTGCGTTCATGATTTGAGGCCTTTTGTTCAAAACAGACCAATCCTGCAAACTTTGGAAGCCAACCTTAGCCAATCAGGATGGAATATGGAAAATCGGACAGATCCGTGTTGATCACATGCCTATAGAGATATTGTGTACCGATTTGCGTGATGTTTGGACCCAGGCCCATGTAAAACATTTGGGGCATAGGTTCTGAATTGGCATCCAGGGAGTATGTGTGCACAGTTTCGCAGCGACCGGGGCCAACGATGCCGGAGATTAGCTGCTCACAGACAGATGGACACACGGACGGACACACAGACACACGGACGGACGGACGGACGGACGGACAGGGGGTAAAACATACTCTCTCGCCAGGCCTTTCGGCCTGGCGGAGACAACTATGGAGAGATCCATGCTATTTCCCTGCCAGGTCAACACCCTGGTCACAAAGACTACAGATTAAAGTTTTTGCCAAGTAATGTCACCAAAGCCTCAGTGTGTGTAGTCTCTGCAAAGCTGCTGTGGAAGTCCTTGGTATGTGATTATTGTTCATTGTTTAAATGGATCCCCATTCCATTTCAACATAACACTTTGAACCGATCTACAAGCTTGTGAGTGAGCTTGTAGAGCACGGATATTCAAAAACTAAAACTATTACAGCATTTTTTAATAGGATATGTAATACCTATGTACAGTACACAACCAATTTAATTCAATCTCATACTCAATACAACATGCTGTGTTTGCAGGGCAATGTGTTGTTGGTCTGGGCTGCTTCTAACGTCTGTGGAAGGCCATTCTCCCTCAGAGAACAAGCACCAAACCCAGGACCGATTTGTTCTAGTAATGCTACAAAAACAACTACCAGCTGCGCCGAAATGTCAAACTAAATGATGAGCAAATATCAGACAAGTAGCAGTATCCAGTCCGGGCCGAGAGGGCTCAGAGTCTGCCTGCAGCAAGGGCGACTGCCGTGCCAAGTTTAGCTGCACTTGATCAACCATTCCAGCCCAAGGACTTCAACTTCCCGGGAAAACGTTTTGGAAAGGAAACATATAACCGATCATTCAAGCCTACTTGGTTTGAAAAATGGCCATGGATACACTACGTGAAGGACAGTGACTGTGTTATGTGCTTTTCTTGCATTTCTGCAGTAGAGTAAAAAGTGATCAGTCAAGATACTGTTAGGCTCGACAACACGTATGTTAAAGGTGGTTTCATTAATTGGCGCAAATCAACAGAAAAATTCAAAGAGCATGAGAGGTCAGAAGTGCACTCCAAGTCGGTGGAAAAGTTGAGTAGTCTAGGACAGTGTTTATCAACACTGGCAAACGGCCCATTTTTGTGCCGGGAGTACTGCTAGGGTGTGGTGCCGTTTGAAGGTGTGAAGCCAGCCCCTCGAGAACAATAGCGGCGATCGTCCGTCTATCGATACGGCCATCATCCGTTTCACACACAGCCACGCCCGAGTCCATTCAGTGTAGCGACCATCACCCGTAGGAATGCAAATATGTTGGCCCTTTGAATATTGAATATTTTATTAGGCAAAAAAATGTAAAACAGCACAGTTACATTTAAAATACTTTGTCTAACAGGTCCGTTCATAAAAGTCCTTGCGGACTTGTTTCCAATGAGGGCCTTGGTATTTAATTCATAGGCATATATAGTGGCACCACAGTTCAAATATCATTACAAAATAAACAGCAAAAAAAAATAACACTATGTACAACAAAAGAATACAAAAGAGGGGGGGGGAAAATATGTACAAAAACATATTTGTACATATTGGCCCTGGTACTGTATAAAAAGGGCACAGGGTACATGCTTTTGCACTCAGTATTATTATTACAAGATGACGAGCTCCACCAGGAAAGAAGAGATGCACTCAGGGCCAGAAGATGCTAAATTTCGCCATCATCAGCAAGACATTGCCACCGCCAGATCCTCCTGCAAGCAGCGCTGGTGTATCCGGGCCACCTGGACCTGCCGACGAGCTGGCCGCACAGGGCAGCAACAGCAGCACACACAACAGCACCGCCGCCGCCAGCGTCCTTGCCGTGCCGCCGGGAACAACAACGGCGACAAGCAAGACGACTAAAGCCAGACTGTACCGTGATGACTACATGAAGTGTGGCTTCCCTTCTATGGGGGACCCATCTAATCCTATTCCACTGTGCATCGTGTGCGGAGACAAGCTCGCAAACAGTGCTATGGTTCCCAGTAAGATGAAACGTCACCTTGAGACCCACCATGGAGAAACCGCCACAAAGGTCAAAGACTATTTCGTGAGTTTGAAAGCTAGTAAGGCGAAACAGAACGCAAAACAGACAACTGCATTGTTACGTAGTACCACCAGCACCAAGGTGCGGCGTCTTTGGCTGACTGGGGTAACCGAAAGTCTCGCCCCAAAGTCTACCCCCATTTGTTTTCGTGGACCAGCGGTTCTTGTATTTGTTTTACTGAGGATAAGGTTAGAAATAAGTTTAGGTTTAGGCATAGTTTTACTGATGTTACGTTTAGGAATAAGTTTGGTTTATACGGTTTATTACGTTTAGAAATACCAGGTGGGCGACTGTGTTTTGGGGCAAGTGTTTTGGTATCCGTCTGTAGTGGTCAACTGGGAGCTCCGTGTGTGCTTGTCTCAGCCAGGATATAAACTCTGTGTTCAGCAAAACAAGCTCAAGTTTCACGAGAAACAGTTGTATTGTGGCTTAATTGTATTTGTTATTTTTTACAAATCTTTTTATGCCAGGTGCCACCAAAAAGGTTGACAAACACTGGTCTAGGAGGCACACCAATCAGTGCCATGTTATCAGACATCGCTGCTCAACAGCAAACAACAGCGAGAAATGTACTGGAGCTGTTAGTTTAGATCTATTAGCTTCCTCAGACACAAGGGAGTTCCTTTCAGAGGGGATAGTACTGGTGATGGTGTTCTCTATGAGATCATGCTGGAACACACATACAATCTCCAAAAAGAAAACAAATGGGTGTGCAAGAGAGATTACTGGATGTCAGATACTATCCAGAATGAGATCATTCAATTGTTTGGCCACGCTGTACAGAGGGAGATAGTGTCACGCTCATCAGAATGTGCCTTCTATGAATTGACAGCTGATGGCACAACTGGCGTCAGACAGTCGGGGGCTTCTACAATGCCCCCGACTCTACTGCAGAAACCCTGTTGACCTGTGTGAAGGATGTTTTTATGTGTATAAATATCCCCATTGAACGGCTTGCAGGGTTTTGTTTTGATGGAGCAAACAATATGTCGGGACGTTTTTCTGGCGTACAAGCACGACTGAAGGAGCTGTGCCCAGAGTCATTGTATATTCACTGTTGTAACCATTCTCTGGACCTGGTGTTGCAAGAAGTTGCGCGTGAGGAGAGCCTTGTGGCGGATGCACTGATCTTTGTGCGGGGTGCAGCAGTCGTCATAAACAAATCATCAAAACGCAAACAACTGTATGGATCTCTATTTGGTGTAGATGAAGTGGTAACCAACATCTTAGGCCTGTGTCCAACCCGGTGGTGCGTGCGCACAATACAAAGGCAATCACGCGCGTCTGCTCCTCATACAGCACTCTGGTAGCCACACTTGACACACTTAAGGATGACAACAGTGGGGAAACTAGAGAAAAAATCGAGGGTCTGCACAAACAGGCATTGAAAGGAAAAACGTTCTTTGGGCTTCTGTGCTGTGACGCATTGTTCAGGCCCTGTGAGGCAGTAGCCAAGACCTTACAGAGCTCAAAGGAAAGTGCACTTGGGGCTGAAGATCCAAACTCGGCCTGAAGATGCCCTAAGACACTGCCCCGCCAAGAGTGAGCAGACCCTAAGCCCGCTTTTGTGACACAGTGGAACCCGAAATGGTGGCTGTCGAATCAGGAGATCTCAAGTGGAGACGCGAGTTTTATGAAGTTGTAGATTTGGTGCACTCTGAACTGGCGAGGAGATTTGATCAGGACAGCATGCGTATAGCAGCAAGTAGAGAGAGGACCGTTATCAACGCAGCAAAGGGCACAGTTGAATTTGACGCACAGGCCCTTCATCTGCCCAAGCATGAGCAGCTGGACACAGACCGCCTGCAGCTCCAACTCAAACTGTTGGGAGACATAATTAAGGATTCCCCATGCGCTACAGTAACAGAAGTGGGTTCATGTCTCACCAAACTTCAACCACAAACCAGAAATATGTTCAGAGATGTAGAAAACCTCATGAAGTTGTGCCTCAGTCTGCCAATATCTGTTGCATCCTCACAGAGATCATTCTCTACCCTTCAGCGCCTGAAAACATGGACGGTACAATAACCCAGAAAAGACATGACACATCTGACCCTTATGCATGTTCACAGTGACATTCTGAACACCTTGGACATACATGCCTTGATGAGGGAATTCATCTCCATCACCCCAGAGCGCAAGAGCACATTTGGGATAGTTTAAGGCAGGGGTCGGCAACCCGCGGCTCTGGAGCCGCTTGCGGCTCATTAACTCCTCCCTAGTGGCTCCCTGAAGCTTTACACATTTTTACCAAAAAATTATAAATAAATGAATATATATATTTTTTCCACATTTTAAATTTAATTTATGGTTGCAAACGTGACACAAACATTCTTTTCCAATGTTGTAAAAAATTTGTAGAATGAATATTAAGTTTCAACAATTCTGTCAACTAAGAATTACATCATAGCCTGCGACACACGTTTCGCCACGGCGCCAGCCAGCCATGTAAACTAACCGGTGGGTGTGTGGTTCACTGCTACCATGCTATGGATTCTAAAGGCAAAAAAAAGAAAGATAGCTGAGGAAAACAGAGGATTTAACAGTTCGTGGACAGAGGCATTTGCTTTCATTGCCACCTCAGGTGGATTTCCTGAATGTTTGCTCTGCAATGAAAAGTTATCAAAGTCCTGTGGTGCGCGCTGATCCTGCTCAGTGTTGCCAGGTCTGATTATTATAAGCGACTTTGGGCTTGTTTTCCTGTAAAGTCGCTTGTAAATATTCAGTTGCTGGTTGTTTTTCTTTTGGTTTGTTTCTGAAATGTAGATGCTTATTTGGGCTTGCTTTCAAGATTCTTTTTGAAAATAGCTGATTTAATAGGGCTCAAGTGGTGAAACTGGTCGCTTCTTTTGGGCTTGTTTTCATAGACCTCGTTGCTTGTTTCTCTAACAGAATCTGGCAACACTGATCCTGCTGCGTGGAATATTTTGACAACATTAAAATGAATGCTCATTTACTATTTGCAAGTAACTAGTAATTTCTATAGGCCAATATACACTTTATATGGCTAATATGCCTGTGTTGCCTTCATTAGCCTATAAGGCTTAAATATCGTTTGCGGCTCCAGACATATTTTGTTTTTGTTTTTTGGTCGCGGCTGCTGCCACTGTAATGAATATGTTTTGATAATCGGCCCTTTGCCATACTGTGTGTAGCCTATGCCTATTTGTTCTGATGGGTTTCTGTGTCATAGCCTGCTGGCGTGGACACTGTGTGTGTGCCAATCCTATGTTAAGTTTAGGCTATTTGTTATGTTACATTCATGACGATTCTGCAATTATGTCGACTGATTTCTGTTAACACATTGAGTGCCATAAACGTAGATCTACGTCGTTTCAAATCCAACCGTTGAGTGCCATAAACGTAGATCTACGTAAAAAAAAAAAAAAAAAAATCCACAAGAGGGCACTCTAACGCGACTAAGGAATGATCCCTCGACACAAACTATGTTTTACTCCATGCTTTGAATGTGACACTCGTCAACACCATCAATGTGCCGCAACACACCGCGATGGGAAGATCCACCTCTTTGCTCCCATAGAATAGAAGTGAACGGAACGCTGATGCTTCTGAAGCGGATATGTGACCATGCCCTGAAGGCCCTAATTTGGGTGTGGTCTGTGGTGTCAGCTGCATGCTGAGAGCCAAGGGATGGTGGTGGTGCTGTGGGGAATGTGTGGAATGTGTATCAGCTTTCAGCTGTCTCTAATTGGCTTGATTGGCTGTGAGCCTTAAAAAGCCTCTTTTGTTCTACAGTGTGAGCTGGTTATACAAAGATTTATGTTTACAATATGTTAATAAAAATGCTGTAGGCTATCAGCTAAGCCCGGTTAATTGCCTGTGCCAGTTTGTTCATAATGTGCGTGTCGAGAGAGTGAAATGGAAATATCGTTTTTGATTGTGGTCTTAAAATAATAAAGCTGTCTGTTGTCAATAAAACAAGGCCGTAGTAATGTGTTTATGCGACGGCACTGTTGCTGTCCACGGTGCTGAAGTTGTGTTTTTTTTTGTCCGCAGAGGGGGGGGGGCTCCGCACTTGGCCCCCTGCACCCCGCACCTCCTGGTCAAAAGTAGTTCCCGCGGGTATGGAAGTGAAGGGAGTCCCCCAGCTTGTAGGACATGGAGATGGCACAGTGCTGGTTGAAGGCTAACTGGCAGCAGCACCTGATTCCCTACTTCCGCAGACTCCCACACATAAGAGCTACCAACACTTCAGGTGATTGTCAAGGTCATTGTGGGATCGCCTTAGCGATCACACTAATGTTATTGCCATTATTTATTATTTAGACCCCTAACTAGTCCTTCATACTTTTAGCAACAAACTCCGTTCCAACTCTACAACGTTCGTCCTACTTAGGACATATAGGCTACCATTTGAATTTTTCAAATAATTAGTACTTTTAGAGATAGTTCACTTTTAATTGCTTAGAAAATCTCATTCATCTCAATGGGGAAATGCCATTTAGCTACAGTGGAGCCTAGCAACTGCTTATTAGACCCTAGCAACACCATATTAGAGCCTAGCAACCACGTATTATACCCTAGCAACCGCCTATTAGACCCTAGCAACCACTGTTTTACCCTAGCAACAACCAGTTTTACCCTAGCAACCGCATATTAGAACATATAAACTGCATATTAGACCTTAGCAACCCCCCATTAGACCCAAGCAACCGCTTATTAGACCCTAGCAGACACCTGTTTTACCCTAGCAACCACCTGTTTTACCATAGCAACCACCTATTAGGGGAAAGAAACACATTTTACACTATTCAACACTGTCAACACTATCAAAACTTTTAACCCCACTAATACTTTAACACCTTTCAAACCTTTAGAACCTTAAACCTTTCAAACCTTTCAAGCCTTTAGAACCTTAAACTTTTAAAACCTTTAGAACCTTAAACCTTTAGAACCTTAAACCTTTCAAACTTTAAACCTTTCAAACCTTTCAAACCTTTAGAACCTTAAATCTTTCAAACCTTTCAAACCTTAAACCTTAAACCTTAAACCTTTCAAACCTTTTAAACCTTAAACCTTTCAAACCTTTCAAACCTTTCAAACCTTTCAAACCTTAAAAACCTTTAACGCTACTAATACTTTAACACTTATAAAACAATCAATACTCAATACCACCAACATTCTTAGCGATCCCACACTGTTTCTTCAGGAACAGTACTTACTAGTTCTATTAGCTATTCTGTTTCATGAACATGGTGGTATTTTGGAAAATGATGTGTTGTAACAGTGGACAATATGTTAAATGTTTGCTTTCACTCAGTGGTGTGTTCTACCGTGTTACGCTTTATACGAAGTATGACGTGCAGAATTCTTTGAAAAAAAGCGTAGGCCTCTACTATCCATTTAATCCATTGACCACACGCGAGCGTAACCAGGACCACGCACATGGAATGATTATCGTATTGCCACCGACAGATGTATCTATTGATCAACACATCTATTGATTAACACAAAAAACGGCAATATTCAAGGTTCTAACATGCTAGTCTGTGTGTCATGGTGTAATGGGGCGTTACAGACGCCATATCTCTGGTCTTCTGACATATGACTCACTGCAAGAGGAAAAGCTGCATGTTTATTGTTCATAATCCTGCCGGATGCAGGAAATATGTCGCTGGTGGCAAAATCTGGCTGAAATGTGTGTAGTCTGATCCCGGCTTTAGCTGCCTGATGGTACTTAACTAGGCTTGTCCCACTAGTTTCAGTTGTGGCTTTACTGCTTTGAACTGCGTTATAGTGTGTATATTGTATAGTGTTATAGTGTGTATATTGTATAGGGTTATAGTGTGTATATTGTATAGGGTTATAGTGTGTATATTGTATAGGATGATTCTCTAACCTTGAGTCAGGAGGTCCAGGTTCAGGAGGTCCAGGTTCATTACTGAAGTTAGGAGGCATTCCTTTAGACAGGTCACTCTTCATAGACACACAGCTGGGTGTTGGAGACTCTGGTCTGTGACGTCTGGAATCATAAATATGAATCCACAATTATCATGTGAATTATACAAGTATAAGAGGGTAAAGTTCTTGTGTATATTGCATAGTGTTATAGTGTTGTGTATATTGTATAGTGTTATAGTGTTCTGTATAATGTTATATGCTATAATGTGTACGTATATTGTATAGTGTTATAGTGTGTATATTGTATAGTGTTATAGTGTGTATATTGTAGAGTGTTATAGTGTGTATATTGTTATAGTGTATATTGTATAGTGTTATAGTGTATATATTGTATAGTGTTATAGTGTGTATATTGTATAGTAGTATGGTGTATATTGTATTGTGTTATAGTGTATATTGTATATTGTTATAGTGTTTATATTGTATAGTGTTATAGTGTGTATATTGTATATTATACAACAGGTAGTTCCGACCAAGCAATCTGATTGGTTGAAATAGCTTTCTAGCCGTGCTTCAAACCAGCATCATAGCACGGGCCTAATCACATTAATAAATCACTCCGCACTGCAGTCCGCACCTGATTAGACCATATATGGCACAGCTGTGCTCTGACGTCACGCTGTCCCACGGTAGGAAAACAAACAGCACGGCGAAAATAGCCGATCTACAAGTTCACAACGCGTCGCCAGGTATCGCACGCCGAAAATAGACGATCTACAAGTTCACAACGCGTCGCCATCGCGACGCGTTGTCAGCTTGTAGATCTGTTAATTTGGCAACGTGACACGGTCGTACGACGGAGCATATAGCCTACTGGAATTCATTCCACTGCGCAAGCATTGATAGCTCAGCTGTGTTGATGAGATGGTGTCTCAGGCTCATAGCGCTGCTACAGGGACTATTTAATGTCTCAGTGAAAAACTCTTCTCTTTACAGGGAAACGGATAATAGCGAAACATTTTTATTATGAATTGCTCCACAATATGAATACATTTGGATGTGTTTTGTTGGTAACTGTTGTATAATCGCAATATTAAACTCAAGGGTGTGCTTTACCTTACATTATTGGCACTTCTGTGATGCTAGCGGAACTCGGCTTCGCCTCGTTCCTGACCGCATCACAGGCGTGCCAATAATGACGGTAAAGCACACCCTCTCGTGTAATATTGCTTAAGTGTTATAGTGTGTATATTGTATAGTGTTATAGTGTGTATATTGTATAGGAGGATTCACAAACTTTGAGTGTTCATTACTGAAGTCAGGAGGTCTTTCTCTAGACCAATCACTCTTCATAGACACACAGCTGGCTGTTGGAGACTCTGGTCTGTGGTGAACACTTCTGGAATCATACAAATGTTTATACAATTAACATGTGAATTAAAATGTACATTTGTTCAAGAGCCTTTATTGTTATGTACATAACATATACACACATAGTGTTATAGTGTATGTTTTATAGGACAGCGGTTCTCAAACTAACAGTCACGACCCAAAGTGGGGTCGCGGGAAGGTGTCACAGGGGTTGTGTATTGGCAACTGTTTGTCAGCCACTTGACTCCTTCATTCATCTAACCACACACACACACACACACACACACACACACACACACACACACACACACACACACACACACACACACACACACACCCTTGCAGAGGCATATACAAACTAATTTTACTGCTCATAAACTATGTATCCTAGTTATTTAGCAGAAAATATGTTCGGGGGGCATTTAAAAGAGCTTGGGTGTTTTTGTTACTCTAAGAGGGTAAAATGCATGGAAACAAATGGACACGTACAGGTCCATTTGGTTTGATTTGTACACTATTGAGAGTTAAATTACACCGGTAAATTCAAGCAGAAAAAAATAAACCCAGAGTCTGCATTTTAATCAAGAAACTGTGTTCAATATGGATGGAGACGTGACATGGCCTACTGCTTTGAACTGTGTTATAGTGTGTATATTGTATATTATACAACAGGTAGTTCCAACCAAGAAATCTGATTGGTTGAAATAGCTATGTAGCCGTGCTTCAAACCAGCATCATAGCACGGGCCTAATCACATTAATAAATCACTCCGCACTGCAGTCCGCACCTGATTAGACCATATATGGCACAGCTGTGTCTGACGTCACGCTGTCCCACGGTAGGAAAACAAACAGCATGGCGAAAATAGCCGATCTACAAGTTCACAACGCGTCGCCAGGTATCGCACGGCGAAAATAGCCGATCTACAAGTTCACAACGCGTCGCCAGGTATCGCACGGCGAAAATAGCCGATCTACAAGTTCACAACGCGTCGCCATCGCGACGCGTTGTCAGCTTGTAGATCAGTTAATTTGGCAACGTGACACGGTCGTACGACGGAGCATATAGCCTACTGGAATTCATTCCACTGCGCAAGCATTGATAGCTCAGCTGTGTTGATGAGACGGTGTCTCAGGCTCATAGCGCTGCTACAGGGACTATTTAATGTCTCAATGAAAAACTCTTCTCTTTACAGGGAAACGGATAATAACGGATAATTGCTCCACAATATGAATACATTTGGATGTGTTTTGTTGGTAACTGTTGTATAATCGCAATATTACACTCGAGGGTGTGCTTTACCTTACATTATTGGCACTTCTGTGATGCTCGCGGAACTCGGCTTCGCCTCGTTCCTGACCGCATCACAGGCGTGCCAATAATGACGGTAAAGCACACCCTCTCGTGTAATATTGCTTAAGTGTTATAGTGTGTATGCAACATCAAGTGGCAGGACAAGGTGTCAAATCTCAAGGTACTGCAGAAGTGTGGTCTACCCAGCGTTGAAAGCCTGATCATCAAGGCCCAGCTCCGGTGGGCAGGTCATGTTGTCCGAATGCCTGATAGCCGCATACCAAAGATGCTGCTCTACGGGCAGCTGAAGGAGGGGCAGCGTGGCCTGGGAAGACCCCTTCTCCGCTTCAGAGACACACTGAAGGCCAACCTCAGGAGCTGCAAAATTGATGCAGCAAACTGGGAGGATAAAGCTACCGACAGGGAAGGGTGGAGGCACCAGGTTACCCATGGCATTGAGACTTTCGAACAGGCAAGAGCGGCATCAATCCAAGACAAGAGAGATCGCAGGACACGTGGACCTCTCACCTCAACACAGGACAAAACTCCCTGCAGTATCTGTGGAAGACTGTGTGTCCCAGGGATAGGACTACGCTCCCACATGAGGAGCCACGCTAAAAGGAAATGACTGCATGTCTACTCATCCGTCGGATCGACGGGAGACTCCACCATAGTGTGTATATTGTATAGTGTGTATATTGTATAGTGTTATAGTGTGTATATTGTGTGGTGTTATAGTTTGTATATTGTAATGTGTTATAGTGTGTACATTGTATAGTGTTATAGTGTATATTGTATAGTGTTATAATGTGTATATTGTATAGGATGATTCTCTAACCTTGAGTCAGGAGGTCCAGGTTCAGGAGGTCCAGGTGCATTACTGAAGTTAGGAGGCATTCCTTTAGACAGGTCACTCTTCATAGACACACAGCTGGGTGTTGGAGACTCTGGTCTGTGACGTCTGGAATCATAAATATGAATCCACAATTATCATGTGAATTCTACAAGTATAAGAGGGTAAAGTTCTTGTGTATATTGCATAGTGTTATAGTGTTGTGTATATTGTATAGTGTTAAAGTGTGTATATTGTAGAGTGTTATAGTGTATATTATATAGTGTTATAGTGTGTATATTATATAGTGTTATAGTGTGTATATTATATAGTGTTATAGTATGTATATTATATAGTGTTATAGTGTGTATATTGTATAGTATTATGGTGTATATTGTATAGTGTTACAGTGAATATTGTATAGTGTTATAGTGTGTATATTGTTATAGTGTGTATATTGTATAATCTTATAGTGTGTATATTGTATAGTGTTATAGTGTATTGTATAGGAGGATTCACATACTTTGGGTGTGGAGGTCCAGGTTCATTACTGAAGTTAGGAGGATAATCTTTAGACCAGTCACTCTTCATAGACACACAGCTGGGTGTTGGAGACTCTGGTCTGTGGTGAAGACTTCTGGAATCATACAAATTATTATACAATTATCATGTGAATGAAAATGTCCATTTTGTTCTAGATTGTTTACGTGTTATAGTATATATTGTATATTGTATATTGTTATTGTGTGTATATTGTGTAGGAGGGTTCACATACTGTGTGTGTGGAGGTCCAGGTTCATTACTGAAGTTAGGAGGCATTCCTTTAGACAGGTCACTCTTCATAGACACACAGCTGGGTGTTGGAGACTCTGGTCTGTGACTTCTGCAATCATAAAAATGAATCCACAATTATCATGTGAATTCTACAAGTATAAGAGGGTAAAGTTCTTGTGTATATTGCATAGTGTTATAGTGTAGTGTATATTGTATAGTGTTATAGTGTTGTGTATATTGTATAGTGTTAAAGTGTGTATATTGTATAGTGTTATAGTGTGTGTATTGTATAGTGTTATAGTGTATATTGTATAGCATTATGGTGTATATTGTATAGTGTTATAGTGTATATTATATAGTGTTATAGTGTGTATATTATATAGTGTTATAGTGTGTATATTATATAGTGTTATAGTGTGTATATTGTATATTGTTATAGTGTGTATATTATATAGTGTTATAGTGTGTATATTGTATAGGAGGATTCACATACTTTGGGTGTGGAGGTCCAGGTTCATTACTGAAGTCAGGAGGATTATCTTTAGACGCACAGCTGTCTGTTGGAGACTCTGGTCTGTGGATGTGATGTTTGTCAGGTCCCTCCTCCTCTCTCTGCACACACTCACTCATCTTTAGGTCTGTATTAAACCTGTCAGGGTTACAGTCAATGAAATAGATCAGAAAACAGGAAATACTGGATGCATGTGCACAACTTGTATCTCTCGCTCTGTCTCTCCTCTGTCTGTCTGTCTCTCCCTCTCTCTCTCTTCTTTCCCCCGACACGGTCGAGGCAGAAGGCCCCCACCCTAGAGCAGTGTCTGCCTGACGTTTCTTCCTACACAGGGGTGTAGTGGAGGGGGGAAAGAAATTCTGTTTTGTTTTGTTTAAATCATTTGCACATTTAAAAGCAACACATTTGTAACAACAGCATGATATTGGGTTCTGCAGGTGAGATTTAGAAAACCCTGTGGGGTTTATAAACTTAATCTCACATCATTTAACAAATACAGGTGAAATACATTACACTTAGCGTGGGGGGTGGGCGGATGCGGCGAAATACATTGCATACATACATTGGTGAATTACATATTGTGCGTGGGGGGTGGGCGGATGTGGGGGGGCTATCGCGGGGTGGGGGGGGGGGGGTGGCGGAGGGCTTCAGACGTGCGCTCCCCCACTTCCAAATTTAGCACTACAACACTGGTCCTACACAAGGTGTAGAATGCTCTAGTCTGGACACATCTCCACTCACAGGCTTAACACAGTTTTTCTTCCCACTGTTTGTTTTAAGAACAAAGTCTTTTCTTTATAGGAGGGCATCTTCCTCTCTATATCCTCGGCTTTCATGCTCACCGTGCTCACAGCCACCAGCACACATGTTTCCACACACACAATAATGTACCCGCCCACGTGAGGAAATCTCACACGCGCGCGTGTGCACACACACACACACACACACACACACACACACACACACACACACACACACACACACACACACACACACACACACACACACTGTGCATGCCTGCCCTATCAATGGAGCGGCACCCGCAGGGTCCTAGCGCCCTTCAGATACATCACACAAACACAAAGACAGGCAGAAGTACATAAAAAAAAATAATAAAACGTTTTACAACTGTCATTCTAGCAGAGTGACAGTTGTAAAATGTCACTTATAGCTTTATGTAACTCACTAGTTCTCAATGGGATCAGGGGTCCTTGGGGGGATCCAGGGGGTCCCCAGCAAAATGAGGAACAGTGTAAACATTTTAGCCTTATTATTATTTTTGTCTGTTCAAATATAGCAGATCTACAAGCTCACAATGTGTCGCCTTGTGACAAGTTTTAAACTTGTAGATCTGCTAGTTTCAAAATAATGTTATGGGGGTCCCTGGTACAACACCTCGTCATATGGGGTCCCTGGTACAACACCTTGTCATATGGGGTCCCTGGTACAACACCTTGTCATATGGGGTCCCTGGTACAACACCTCGTCATATGGGGGTCCCTGGTACAACACCTTGTCATATGGGGGTCCCTGGTACAACATATTGTCATATGGGGGTCCCTGGTACAACACCTTGTCATATGGGGGTCCCTGGTACAACACCTTGTCATATGGGGGTCCCTGGTACAACATATTGTCATATGGGGGTCCCTGGTCAAATACAGTCAGTTTGAAGGTCCTTCACATGAACATGTTGTAGAACCAGTGTTCTAACTCATTATTTTATAAAGGTCTAAAGTTCTCTAAACTAATGAACTATTTGTACAGCAGACGAGAGGCTAACAGCCTGTGGTGCAGTCGAGCACAAAGGCTGGAAAGTCCCATAGCCTTAAGGAGACTGTCACTCTAACCTCACTACACTACATATGACCCGCCCTACTCTGCCTCTGATTGGTTTAGGTTTACACATGATGAGAGATGATTGGTTAAAGGTAGTGTCACATATCACGTTAAGCCAATCTGAGGCAGAGTTGGGCGGGTCTTTGTCTTGGCTTTCCTGGAGCAAGCAGAGTGATATAGTGTGAGAGTGACAACACTAACATTGACTCCCATCGTAAGAATGGAATGAGGAAATGCTCTGTCTGTCTCAATGAGGAAGTTCCAATGTTTGGAACTACAGCCCATAGCAGCATGACGGAACTCTCTCTCTCTATGGCTCTGGCACACACACACACACACACACACACACACACACACACACAAAAGAGAGGCAGAGAGAATAGGAGGAGGGACGTTGTTTGTATTTTACATTCAACCAAACTGTAGAAAATGTTCTGGTCCTTTTAGCTGCTAATTGTATCTTTTTAATAACTCTGTTAACATGAACCCACTTGTCATCACAAAACTCCCAGAACCATTATCCTGAAAAGTGACGCTTTGTGAGCTTATAGATCTGCAGTTTGAACTGTTTTCTGTAAAGCAATGCATTGATATTAAAACAGAAAAAGTCCTTTTGAATACGTAACTATGTTTCAAAGCAGAGACCTGCAGAGACGGAGTCTGCAGAGACACAAGGCAGAGGATGTGGTCAGGTTGAAGCTTTCACATCGTCACATGAGCTACAGCCTTCTCTGTGACCACATCCTCTCCTGCTGTTCTCTACACCAGTGCTTCTCAACCTGTGGGTCGGGACCCCCAGGGGGGTCACCACATGATTTTGAGGGGGTCCCCAGATGACAGTAAAGTGACAATTTAAGGACTTTTAAGACCTTTTAAATACTATATATATAAACTGTTCAAACATTGGCCAAATTGTGAAAAAAGACAATCTACAAGCTCACAACGCCTCACGTTGTGAGCTTGTAGATCTGCTATTTTCACCATATTTATCTGTGGAACCCAGACAATTTAAGGACTTTTAAGACCTTTTAAATAGCAAACTATAGAAACAAACTGGTCAAACACAAAGGCTGGAAAGTCCCATAGCCTTAAGGAGACTGTCACTCTAACCTCACTACACTACATATGACCCGCCCTACTCTGCCTCTGATTGGTTTAGGTTTACACATGATGAGAGATGATTGGTTAAAGGTAGTGTCACATATCACGTTAAGCCAATCTGAGGCAGAGTTGGGCGGGTCTTTGTCTTGGCTTTCCTGGAGCAAGCAGAGTGATATAGTGTGAGAGTGACAACACTAACATTGACTCCCATCGTAAGAATGGAATGAGGAAATGCTCTGTCTGTCTCAATGAGGAAGTTCCAATGTTTGGAACTACAGCCCATAGCAGCATGACGGAACTCTCTCTCTCTATGGCTCTGGCACACACACACACACACACACACACACACACACACACACAAAAGAGAGGCAGAGAGAATAGGAGGAGGGACGTTGTTTGTATTTTACATTCAACCAAACTGTAGAAAATTTTCTGGTCCTTTTAGCTGCTAATTGTATCTTTTTAATAACTCTGTTAACATGAACCCACTTGTCATCACAAAACTCCCAGAACCATTATCCTGAAAAGTGACGCTTTGTGAGCTTATAGATCTGCAGTTTGAACTGTTTTCTGTAAAGCAATGCATTGATATTAAAACAGAAAAAGTCCTTTTGAATACGTAACTATGTTTCAAAGCAGAGACCTGCAGAGACGGAGTCTGCAGAGACACAAGGCAGAGGATGTGGTCAGGTTGAAGCTTTCACATCGTCACATGAGCTACAGCCTTCTCTGTGACCACATCCTCTCCTGCTGTTCTCTACACCAGTGCTTCTCAACCTGTGGGTCGGGACCCCCAGGGGGGTCACCACATGATTTTGAGGGGGTCCCCAGATGACAGTAAAGTGACAATTTAAGGACTTTTAAGACCTTTTAAATACTATATATATAAACTGTTCAAACATTGGCCAAATTGTGAAAAAAGACAATCTACAAGCTCACAACGCCTCACGTTGTGAGCTTGTAGATCTGCTATTTTCACCATATTTATCTGTGGAACCCAGACAATTTAAGGACTTTTAAGACCTTTTAAATAGCAAACTATAGAAACAAACTGGTCAAACATTGGCCAAATTGTCAAATTGTGAAAATATACGATCTACAAGCTCTACAAGCTCACAATAGCAGATCTAAAAGCTCAAATCGAAAATCAAATCTACAAGCTCAAATCTATCGACAAATAGCAGATCTACAAGCTCACAACGCATTGTGAGCTTATAGATCTGCTATTTTCACCATATTTATCTGTGGAACCCAGTCAAACGTAATGCCTCGACTCCTACAATTCCAAGTGTTTATCAGGGTGGGGGGTCCCCAGTTCAAATAGGATTATTTTGGGGGGTCACGGCCTGAAAAGGTTGAGAAGCAGTGGTTCTACCTTTTATACATCTAACAGTGTGTCTGCTGTGGTGTAGAGCAGTGGTTCTACCTTTTATACATCTAACAGTCTGTCTGCTCTACACCACAGCAGACAGACTGTTAGATGTATAAAAGGTAGAACCACTGCTCTACACCACAGCAGACACACTGTTAGATGTATAAAAGGTAGAACCACTGCTCTACACCACAGCAGACACACTGTTAGATGTATAAAAGGTAGAACCACTACTCTACACCACAGCAGACACACTGTTAGATGTATAAAAGGTAGAACCACTGCTCTACACCACAGCAGACAGACTGTTAGATGTATAAAAGGTAGAACCACTGCTCTACACCACAGCAGACACACTGTTAGATGTATAAAAGGTAGAACCACTACTCTACACCACAGCAGACAGACTGTTAGATGTATAAAAGGTAGAACCACTGCTCTACACCACAGCAGACACACTGTTAGATGTATAAAAGGTAGAACCACTGCTCTACACCACAGCAGACAGACTGTTAGATGTATAAAAGGTAGAACCACTGCTCTACACCACAGCAGACACACTGTTAGATGTATAAAAGGTAGAACCACTACTCTACACCACAGCAGACAGACTGTTAGATGTATAAAAGGTAGAACCACTGCTCTACACCACAGCAGACAGACTGTTAGCTGCAGGTTCATATGTTCCACCAACACACACAAAAAAAGAGAGAGAGAGGTTGGTTTCAGCCAAACAAGAGAGAATAAACAGATAAATATTGCATTTAAACAGCACCTCTCTACAGCCATGTGCTTTACACACACACACACACACACACACACACACACACACACACACACACACACACACACACACACACACACACACACACACACACACACACACACACACACACACACACACACACACACACACACACACACATCTGTAACAACCAGTCAGTATAGGTCCTAGGATGTGTCATAATGACATAAATGTCATGTGACATCATCAACCCCATGGAGACTTGAATTCATGGATATGTTTAGTTTTTGTCTCATTCCTAAGACAATAACTTGATGACCAGCGGACCGGTAGGCAGTGGTTCCGGTAGGAGACACAAAGGAGATTATTTGTGTCTCCTACCGGAACCACTGCCGGTCATCAAATTATTGTCTTAGAAATGAGTCAAAAACTTAAAAGTATCCATGAATTCAAGTCTCCATGGGGTGACTAATCCATAGAAAAAACATAATTTCTCCCTTTCATTTTCATGTATGTACATTTGTTACATAGATTTCACTACGATATCCTTTGCTGTAGCATCTTTTTTTAATAAAATACTGTATCATAAATTAAGTTAATGCTGCCATCAGCCTATCGCCGTGAAAAAAATAATGAAATAAATAACCGTGGCCACGGGCCCACAGCGACACACCAGCCCTCGTCACAACATCCTTGTCACCAGACCAACAACCCTGGTGTCAAAACTCTAACGCAACAATAACCTTCATACCAGCAGAACAGAGGGAATTATTAAAGAACATAATATATATATATATATAAAGATACTTACTCTACATTTACCACACCACACTAGAAGGATGTATCATATCTGTGTCTATAGGACATAATATATATAAAGATACTTACTCTACATTTACCACACCACACTAGAAGGATGTATCATATCTGTGTCTATAGAACATAATATATATAAAGATACTTACTCTACATTTATCACACCACACTAGAAGGATGTATCATATCTGCGTCGTCTCACTCCTTCTCTGTTCCGTCTCAAGATGGAGTCTCAACGTTCACTTCCTGTATGTGGCGTGTTTCAAAATGGAGGCTGTAGAGTGTCAGTGCATAGAGAGAGAGACAGACAGGAAGTGGGGGGAGGTAATAACCACAAAGCAGAAGTTACATATTGTCGTTGTCAGGCCTTGTATCTTCATATTCCATCATTTTATGTCATTTCCCCCCTTAAAGTAGACTAATGTCATCGTTTATAAATTGGTGAAAATAGCAGATCTACAAGCTCACAATGCGCAGCCATGTGATGCGTAGTGAGCTTGTAGATCTGCTACTTTTGACAGATTTTTACTATGAGATTTGCTTTGCCTTTTACATGCCAACAATGGGTTTGACAGGTTTAAAGTTAAGTGTGTTTTATGAATATTGAATCAATATAAAGTATTAAAAACAGCTTGTGAATAAATAATAAAGGTTATTTTTTACATTTTCTGAAAAGTAAAGTATGAGTTTTGGACGAACAAAGTTTCTGCCTGACGACAACCACATGACAGCATGAGTACACACGCACACACACACACACACACCACACCACACACACACACACACACACACCCCTAACTGAGGTCACGTCAATGTGTTTCCTGTAAATTCAACCGTCTGTCTGTCTGTCTGTCTGTCTGCTCACTCTGTCTCAGAAACCTGCCTACCAGTGACATCATCGGTTTGGTCATTTCAAACAGGATTTCCATTTTTCTTTGTTATTATTATTATTATTATTATTAATGTGAGAACAATGTCTTCCATTATAACATGCTAACTTTCCTGGATTAGAAACTGATGTTTCTATTAGCTTGGATTCCCCATCAATGGAAAATCCCTTAAGGGTCCATTTGGTTCCATGTGTACACTCTCAGAGTTACAGACCTGTAAGGGTCCATTTGGTTCATTTTGTACACTCTCAGAGTTACAGACCTGTAAGCGTCCATTTGGTTCCATGTGTACACTATCAGAGTTACAGACCTGTAAGGGTCCATTTGGTTCCATTTATACACTCTCAGAGTTACAGACCTGTAAGGGTCCATTTGGTTCCATGTGTACACTCTCAGAGTTATAGACCTGTAAGGGTCCATTTGGTTCATTTTGTACACTCTCAGAGTTACAGACCTGTAAGGGTCCATTTGGTTCCATGTGTACACTATCAGAGTTACAGACCTGTAAGGGGGTCCATTTGGTTCCATTTATACACTCTCAGAGTTACAGACCTGTAAGGGTCCATTTGGTTCCATTTATACACTCTCAGAGTTACAGACCTGTAAGGGTCCATTTGGTTCCATTTATACACTCTCAGAGTTAGACCTGTAAGGGTCCATTTTGAACCTCCTCAAGGAACCCTGGTGGTCCCTAGACCACACTTTGAGAACCACTATGTGATCAGAAGCAATAGAAAATTGCTGACATAATTGGGGTTTTGATGCCCCCTAGTGGTCAGTCTCACTCACTTCAGGACACGTGTTGCCAATGTTGATGTGAAGAAGTGGTGAGCTGTAATCTATACATTTATACATGTTTTAAACTTTATAATATGACTTTATTTAACCCTCTAATGTTGATGTGAAGAAGTGGTGAGCTGTAATCTATACATTTATACATGTTTTAAACTTTATAATATGACTTTATTTAACCCTCCAATGTTGATGTGAAGAAGTGGTGAGCTGTAATCTATCCATTTATACATCCCACTGAGCATTTTTCGGTCTATTAGCCGTTTAAATGACGTCTAAACGTCACCTAGCCGTCTAGGCTAAATCCGGTTTATGAGTGGTCTAGAATTGAAAGTTTTTTCAACGTCTAAACCTAGCCTAGACGTTGTTTCAACGTCTTTTGGACGGCTAGATATAAATATATAACCGTTCAAATGACGTTGAAAGAACGTCTAGGCTTAGCCTAGACGTTGAAAAAACTTTCATTTTTAGACCACTCATAAACCGGATTTAGCCTAGACGTTATTTAGACGTCTAATAGCCCGAAAAATGCTCAGTGGGTTAAACCCTATTATAGACTATATACGTTGTTTAGACGTCATGTAAACGTCTATTTAATAAGGATATTAATATACTTATAATTAAATCATGTTTAAATAACAACTAAACAACTTGTAGGCATTATATACCTTTAAGATATATCAAATTATTCACACGAAACCTATATTAATGCATTTAAATGCCTCAATTTTAATGCAGATCCAGGTTCTCTACAAAAAAAATACCTGATGGACCAAATTTAACCCGTTTTGCTTACCTTTGTAGAAGTGTAGTCCCATGTTCTGATAATTTGTTTACATTATGTTGTTATCTTTCAGGATCTTTTAAATATGTTGCAGTGTGACACTAATGTCATGCTACTCTTTATTGTACCACTGGATAAAAACTTTTTTCTTAATGTTAACATTGATCTACTCTGAACATAACTATCCTTCAACTGTAATTTCAATCACAATACATATTTCAACAAAAAAAATACCAAAGCTTGTACAATCGGTCTTTAATTTCTGCACCTCTTAATGCTTTAAGCCATTAACACCTGTCATGTTAGATTTTAAACACTTTAACACATCTTATACTTGAGCTATTCAAAAATAGCAGATCTACAAGCTCATAGCACGGCACTCGGCGCTAGTCGATCTGCTATATTTTTGTTTTAACAATATTGAACATTTTTGCAAATCTTTGAATGTATGTTTTACCTCAAATCTTTGCTTTGCCTAGACTTGATATACACACACACACACACACACACACACACACATATATATATATATATATATATATATATATACACACATACACACACACACACACACATACACAAAGATTTGAAAAAATTTTACTCTCCAAAAAATAGAAGATCTACAAGCTCTTAGCGCGGCACCGAGTTCCGCGCTATGAGCTTGTATATCCAGGGTCCCCACACATTTTTAGCAATGAATTTCCAAAACTTTTCCAAAACTTTTCCAGAATATTTAGCCCAATTTCCAGGCCTATATAACAATCATTCAGCGCAATAATGTGTCTCTTACTCCTATGTACAATGCCCAAAGATAGGCAGTGTAGCAAAAATAAAGCATAGAATGGTACAATTCCATTCAAATTTCGTGCAAAATTAGGGCAACACAATTGAGACATACATTAGGCTGCCATCACACAGCCCGTTTGGCGAAAAACTTATGTTACATATTTCGTGTAATGTTATACATGTTTATGAAAATGTTTTGTGTTAACAAAATCAATAGCCAAAAACAATGCATAGCCAAATATTTTTTCCAGGACCCTTGATAAATTCCAGGACCTTAGATCAATTCCAAACCTTTTCCAGTACTGGATTTTTTAAATTTCTATTCCAAAATATTTCCAGGAATTTCCTGTATATCTGCTATTTTCTGAATAGCCAAAGAAATCTTAAGTGACACAGATGCGTTCCCTATCTTAATGGGATAAACAACCATAAAAGACAAGTTTTAACAAAATGTTTTGACCAAATAATAACATTGATTTGCTTCAAGGCGTTGCCCTCTTCTTGTATCCCCCTCCACCACTTCTACCAGGCGCCTGCTTGAAGTGGTCAGAGATGGCAGCGCTCACCAGGTTCTCCATTGTCTCTCTGAATGTCTTCTGAACGGCTTCTGCAGTCAAAACAATGACATATAACTCTCATACACACACGTGTACAACTTGAATAAGCAATCAACAAATAACTAGCACTGACAAAGTTATTTTTACCATTGATGACAGAAAGATAGAAGGTAGTGCTTTTGAAAGCTCTCTCCTGCTGTCCGGCACCATGCTAGTAGAAATTAGTCATCAGGCCATTGGTGAAAAGTCTGAAACAAAAAGAAAATGAGAAGCTAAATCGTCAATGGCATACTATGCCAACAATAATGTTGATATGAAACAGAAATAATAAATAATACACTAACACAGTGGGAAATGATAAATAATACTTCCATTCTTACTTTTCTCCGACATGGGAAACTGAAATAAAGAAACCTTGTGACAGTCTGCCTGTGATTTAGGATGTGAGGCTATACTTTGGCAGGTGCAGATCTTAATAAACAACATTACTTGTTTTACAAGTTCAACATCATCATCCCTACCCAATTACATCTTTGCCACAGTAAGATGACTTCCAAACTTTATAAAAAGGTACCTTTTGGAATCCTGTGAATGTTTCTCCTCTGAGTTCTGATAAGATTTCCTGTTGGTGAAAGACAAGGCAATTACATGTCATACTTGCTACTTACTGTTGGGGGGAGAAAAGAAAATTAAACATCTTACTTGCACCATTGCAACCTATTTTGCTCACTGCTACAGTCAATTTAAATTTACCTTGTGGTGTTATTTCTTCATTGGGGCTGGAGTAAGGCTTCTATTCACTGTTGGGGGTAAAGGAAATAAATTAGACATAGTCACCGTTATGATCACTCCTAGACTCAAAATCTACCTTGTGTAGGTAGTCCTTGCTCCATTTCATCTTGGAGTAAGGCTAAGATTCTCTGTTTGGTGGGGGTACTTACTCATCTCACTTACAAACTCACCATTTATATCACTGGAAAACTCAAATAAATTGTACCTTGTGGTTGTGGAGTCCTGGCACTGCTTTGGCATACGCCTATGATACACTGTTGGGGAGAAAACAAAGTAAATTACATGTCATAATTACACCATCACTATTGTGCTCACAGCTATAGCAAATCAAATTCTACATTGTGTAGTCCTGACTCTTGCTTGGACTGGACTGAAGCCACAATTCACTGTTAGGGGTGGAAGACAGTGAAATTACATATCCAACATAATGTTTTCAATGTCATCTCCAAATATCTCCACTTAGCCATCTACACATACCTACATATATGTACATATCTACACATAGATCTGTGTCCTCAGTCCATTCAGGGCAGCTTGAGCAAGCAGTGTATTGCTGTGATCTGTTTGAAAACAATGACATTATTAATTTCACAGCTTGTCTCAGCCCCATATAGCAGTACTGACTCCACTGTAAATGGATCCACAACAGCACTGTTCCTCCGTAGCCTGGCCAAAACAAAATCTAGGTGGCTTCTGCAATGAACATATAAACGAATTAATTAATTCTAAGATTGGGAGTATCAATAGCAGAGGTTATGTAATCTAGAGTGTACACTGTACAGCTTGAAAATTAAATAATACATTTTTAGCCCTGACAATTACTGCAACATCACCCGTTTTAAATACAGTTGTTGATGTAATGGTGATGTCTTTTTGAACTTCCTTTCCCTTGTTGACATCCTCCATTCAAATTAAAGTGTGTCATAGGTGAGTAAAGAGTCCAACAACACTGGAATGACTCTTAACTAGTGTTGCGATTATTAGAAACATGCATTTCTACAGGATATAAGACATTTTAGTTTGTAAGTCATGTCATTCAATTGAATGTACAAGTGGCCAATACAAAGCATAAGAGCTCCATTCTGATTGTTACTGTGAGCACATTAACTTTGTAGGAATTTGCTACATCTCAACATATGTGATACGAGAGGCTCCTGGTAACTATAATAGCAGTTAAATTCAAATGTACAATTTTGCTGAACTACCAAGGAGACATAACATGTTTGTTGTAAACACCTTTGTGGTGTTTACAGCCTATTGCTAGTAAGACCTGGTGTTGAGGTGTGGATAGGGGCTGTCAACGTGGTATTCTGTGGGCAGTGTGTATAGTTTAAAAACAATCTGTAGAGTTTAGTTGTATAACTATCTAAACATTGGCACAACATCCACCACAGGACATGACAGCGTGGTTACATAATATAGCCAAACTCACATGTTTCCATTACCCTTTGCCATTTGTGTTCCTGAAACAAGATTGACAAAAAAAGACATTTTTATGGCCTAATATATCACATGTAGTCCTCACAAGAGGTGATAGCATTAACATTGGATATCACCAGTAGTGACAAGTAGTCTACACATTCTCTGAAATTAATTTGTTGTTTTGGTGTCACTTTAAACAGAAGAGATCTATAAATACACGGACAGTCACTTTGTTCCAATTAAAAATAGTTAAAAAGAGTAAATAAACTAAACATTTCACAACATCTTCAACATGTTGGTACATGTTAGCCTGCACATTGTTAAAGAACAATAATTTATTACACTGTACCATATTCAACAAGGTTCACTCCAATTGGAACAAAATAAAAGATTATACACAATTTATGTTCCGTGGTTTTACTCCTTGCAGTAAAGTAGTGGATCTACAAGCTCACACCGTGATGCAGATGCAAAGCGTTGAGCTTGTAAATCGACGTTCTTCACGGACTGCTAAAGTTAGCTGCTGGCTTTAGTTAGCTGCATCTAGCAGCTTAGCTAGCTAGCTAGCTGCAGCAGCTAGCAGCTTCCTTTAGAAGTTATAAGCTTGCAAGCGGCTTAAGAAAAGTTTTAAAATCAATAAGCAAAGAACACTCACCTCTATAGTCGTATTGCCATTTAAATAATTAAACTTCATGGTGATGAACATCGTGATAACTCGCATGAAATGTATCTATTTGTGAGTGTTTACTGTTTGTCGTCCGCAACCGGAACCACTAATGTTGCCATGTCTCGTGAGAAAATCAGAAAACCAACCTCCGAAACCAATCTGCGGTTTACTGTTGCTGTGAAGCCCAGTGTTGCCAAGTCTCGTGAGAGAAATAAGCAAACCGAACTACAAAGACAATCTGCGGTTTACTGTGGAAAGTCTGGTGACGAGAGGTTAGCGGTTTACTGCTTGGCTTTCACTCGTTCCTCAGTATTTTATATTAGCCTATCACCAATACTGCAAACTGCCGTTATTTTTTATATTTATGCATTTAAAAAACAATATTTGCATATATCACCATTAATGCAAACTGCATTATTTCGCTATAATAGTGAGATTTAATAATTTCTATTGTTAGCATCCTAAAATAAACGATTTCAAACAACATGAAATTAAGTAAATGTCATGGTTTAAAACTGGTCTAAATGTAGACGTTGATATATGGTTTTGATTTAAACGTCTAAATCTAGGCTAAATTCAAACTATACTGTATATTGATAAATGCTATTCAAATTATTTTAGTCCAATATTTGGAGATCATGGTGCAGCTTACAGTTGTTTTTTTAATCAAAGTTTTCAAACAACATGACTAAAAAAATAAGTAAATGTCATGGTTTAAAACTGGTCTAAATGTAGACGTTGATATATGGTTTTGATTTAAACGTCTAAATCTAGGCTACATTTAAACTATACTGTATATTGATAAATGGCTATTCAAATTATTTTAGTCCAATATCTGGAGATCAGTTGTGCAGCTTACAGTTGTTTTTTTTAATCAAAGTTTATGGAATAATGGATTAAATTCAATCGTCTAGATTCGGTCTATAATACGACCGAATCTAGACCGGTGAAATGAGGTCTAAACAAAAACCAGACGTCTAAAAAACGACTATGGCTCACTGGGATGTTTTAAACGTTATAATATAACTTTATTTAACCCTCCAATGTTAATGTGAAGTGGTGAGCTGTAATCTATACATTTATACATGTTTTAAACTTTATAATATAACTTTATTTAACCCTGCCAATTAGGCAACCCTTCTATTCATTCATTTATTAATTTTACACCACATCTGTTGGAACCAAATGTGATACTCATTTAAGCAACTATACTCTTCTTCTTCTTCTTCTTAGTATAGCAGCTTTAACACATTCAATCAGGGAACACATCTGTGCCATTTTAGATTTGAGCTATGACCATTATTTAATACTCTGGCTGTTCAAAAATAGCAGATCTACAAGCTCATAGCGCGGCACTCTATGAGCTTGTAGATCTTCTATTTTTTGAGAAATCGTGAAAATGTGTGCAGTCAAATATGTTGTTCCAGTGTACTTCCAGAAGCAAAGATTTGAGTTCCAAATGTTCGCTTTAAAAAAACATATCTATTCAAAGATTTGCACAAGTTTTCAAGATTTTTCGAAAAAATAGCAGATCTACAAGCTCGTAGCACGGCACTCGGTGCCGCGCTACGAGCTTGTAGATCTGCTATTTTCGAATAGCCAAAGAAATCTAAAAATGCCAGAGATGCTTTCCCGGTCTTAATGGGTTAAGTTACTGTACTTGAAACGTTCATTGACCAATTCCTGAGAGTTGAACTTATTCTATAACCATGTCTACACAATAACACAGCATGTCAAACGTCTTACAGAACAAACATAATATACCAAAACACATTACAAATACATCTACACAAACGGGAGCTCTTATTGGCCGTCTGAATCAGGATCAGAAGTTCCTCTGTAAACATTGTGCCTTGATCGCTCCTCCAGCCAAACTACTGTGTTCTGAGCTGGATTCATTCATAAACTACTGTGTTCTGAACTGGATTCATTCATAAACTACTGTGTTCTGAACTGGATTCATTCACAAACAATATCCACATCTTGTAAACACTTCAGAGTGAGGTTCCACCATCAGAACGTGTACTTAATGTTATAACGATCACATTGATATCATTCAGTGAGTTGATGCACCAAAACTAACCTGTTTAACAGGAGAAAGAAGCACACACAATGTTTGAGTTGTTTTCAGACTTGGTTTGCTCTCATCAGAATGAATGTGAGCTTCCTGTCTGCAGGTAATAGCATCCCATGAGGAAGAAAATGCTCTGATACTGCCCCCTACTGACCAAGCTGAATACTGGCACTGATAAATTAACACTGCTCCCAAAACTATTTCAAAACACAAAATAAAATAAATAAATCAACACAAAAATTTGACACATTATTGGTGGGTCACAGTTCCATGTGCACACTCTCAGAGTTACAGACCTGTAAGGGTCCATTTGGTTCCATGTGTACACTCTCAGAGTTACAGACCTGTAAGGGTCCATTTGGTTACATTTGTACACTCTCAGAGTTACAGACCTGTAAGGGTCCATTTGGTTCCATTTGTACACTCTCAGAGTTACAGACCTGTAAGGGTCCATTTGGTTACATTTGTACACTCTCAGAGTTACAGACCTGTAAGGGTCCATTTGGTTCCTTGTGTACACTCTCAGACAGTGTTGTAGTGCTAATTTTGGAAGTGGGGGAGCGCACCTCTTTGACACATGCACGCTTCAACCGCGCCATGCATGCGTCAACCGTGCGCGTGCGCGCAAACATTTTCCGGGTCTTGCGCGGATTGGAGGTCTTTTTTTGTTACTTTATTTTGGTTTTAGGGTTAACCTAAGATCCACCCTTAGCTCTTGAGTCTGACTCTTGCCAAGTCTGCTTATTTGGCCTGTGGACCACCCCACAGGGTTTTCTAAATCTCACCTGCACAACCCAATATTATGCTGTTGTTACAAATGTGTTGCTTTTAAATGTATTTTTTTTTTTAAATCATTAAAACAAATAATTAAACAAAATTGTATTTTTTATTTTTTATTTTTTTAAGCATTTTTTTAAGCACCCCCAGAAACAAAGATTTGAGTTACAAATGGTACAAATATATATTCAAAGATTTGCACACATTTTCATGATTTTTCAAAAATAGCAGATCTACAAGTTCATAGCGCGGCACAAAGTGACGTGCTATGAGCTTGTAGATCTGCTATTTTTGAATAGCCAACCTTAGGGAACCAGTGAGATGGTAGATCTATAAGACCAGCCTATAGGGAACCAGTGAGATGGTAGATCTATAATAGCTATATATATAGCAGAGGTGATGATTGACAGGTTAAATCCCTCAACAGCGACACCCGCAGGCAAAGATTTGTTTTTTCATTGCAGTTGAAAAGGCTTTAGAAATGTGAGAGAAAAACACAAGATTGTAGATCTACTATTTTCAAACATTTCAGTACTTTTACTTTTGATACTTTAAGTTCATTTTGATACCGATAATTTTGTACTTTTACTCAAGTAAATTCTGAACACCAGCCATTTACTTGTAACAGAGTACTTCTACATTGCAGTATTGATACTTTTACTTAAGTAAAACATTTGAGTACTTTTTCCACCACTAGTGGGAACGCACCCCGATGCATAGATGTGACTTCTATGAATATTAATACACAAGAACAATATCAGACTTTTAAGAGTTAATTTATTGAACAATTAAACATCTACAAATGGTCATACAATAACATGTGAAGAATGAGATGAATATGGAATGAATATGCAAATAAAAACAACAATAACATAATGATGTAATAATGAATCAATAGATGAACAATGAATGATTTGAATGTCATTAATGAATGAATGCAGACATTTAGTAGATGTTTGAATCCAGACTGATTTACAAAGTTCAACATGAGAGCAGTGGTGGAAAGTAACTAAGTACATTTACTCAAGTACTGTACTCAAGTACACATTTTTAGGAATTTTTACTTTACTGGAGTATTTACATTTTTCAATACTTTTACTTCTACTCCACTACATCTCAGAGGCAAATATTGTACTTTTACTCCACTACAATTATTTGAAAACTATAATTATTATTATTACAAAACATAAATTTACCACTTCAGCTCTATTTAAACTTTGGCTATTTGAAAATAGCAGATCTACAAGCTCACAACGCGTCGCTTGCGACGCGTTTTGAGCTTGTAGATCTGCTATTTTCAAAATACTTTATATTCTTTTTATATTCTGCATAACTAGTACTTTTACTTTTGGTACTTTAAGTACATTTTAATGCCAATACTTTTGTACTTTTATTCAAGTACATTTTGAATTCCAAACTTTTACTTATAACAGAGTATTTCTAAATCGCAGTATTGATACTTTTACTTAAGTACAAAAACTTTAGTACTTTTTCCACCACTGCATGAGAGTAAATGACATGAAGTCTAGTCGACCAACAACATGCTCACAGCAGTAGGAGAGGAAAGAGTTAAACATATCAACCCTAGAGTCACTATTCTGCTGTTGTCATCATAGATCACAATGAGTTGAAAACAGCAGATCTACAAGCTCACAATGACCCCAGGCAGTAAAGTCAACAAGGTTTAAGTGGTTCAGTAAAAAGGTTTATATACAAGAAACAACGATACTGTGATAACTACATGATAAAATATACACTGTTCCTCTGTCTATTGTGTCAAATATCAAATATAAAACAATCACATGTCAAATAATAGAGTAGATGTGTTTACATAAGAGACACAAGTATGATACTGTGATGACATCATCATCATCATCATCATCATCAGTGTTGATGGACAGTATTTATGATACATATTTATAAATGTGTGGCTGTGGAGTGGAGGTTTGAGCAGCGCTGTCTGATTTAAATTAATCTGATCTAATCTATAATCTAATCTATAATCTATAATCTAATCTAATCTAATCTCAGATCTAAAGCTGTGGTGATGACTGATTTTGAGGGGGTCTCATTTACACACATGTTGATTTCATAGGGTTAACTTCTTCCTGTCAAGGACCCCCATCTGATCATAGTTTAGACCAGGGACCCCTATACAAGACTTTGAACATTTGTTTAAAGAATATTCCACGTTTTTCACATTTCTTCCAAGATTTTTTATGTCAACAGGAGATCTACAAGATCTGTAAGCAACCACAACGCGTCACATGGCAGCGCGTTGTGAACTTGTAGATCAGCTTTTTTCAAATATCTGATGTATAAATAGAGGTTAAAGTGTTTAAACTGATTTTGATGCTATATTAAAACATTTAGCTGGGGACCCCCTGGAACCCCCTCAAGGACCCCTGGGGGTCCCTGGACCCCACTTTGAGAACCACTGGCAGAGTTTACACACACACGCGCGCGCGTACACACACACACACACACACACACAAACACACAAACACACACACACACACACACACACACACACACACACACACACACACACACACACACACACACACACACACACACACACACACACACACACGGTCTCAAAGTAAGGTCCAGGGACCCCCGGGGGTCCTAAGCAAAATTATTAAATATAAAACATAAAAATCACTTCAACCACTTTGACCATTTTATACTTCACTATTCCAAAATAGCAGATCTACAAGCTCACAACGCGTCGCATGGCCCCCCAAAATTATATGTATTTGCCCGAGGACCCCCATCTCAAAATATTTTGTTCCAGGTGGTCCCAGAAGCAAAGATTTTAGTTAAAAAATGTTTGCTTTAAAAATATATATAGTCAAAGATTCGCACACATTTTCACGATTTAAAAAAAATAGCAGATCTACAAGCTCATAGCGCGGCACGCTACGAGCTTGTATATCTGCTATTTTTTAATAGCCAAAGTGTAAAATAATGCTTTTTTTGCTCAAATCAAAAAGTGACACAGATGCGTTCCAGGTCTTAATGGGTTAAAATGATAACCGAAAAATGGCAGATCTTCAAGCTCACGCATTGAGAGCTTGTAGATCGGCTAATTTCGCTGCGCAACATGTGCTTCCATAGAAGACACGCATGGCCTCTATGGAATCCAAATGACTGAAATCAGTCGACTGTGAACTTTAATCCGTGCAAAAGGCATGTATGTATCTGTCACAGGTAGATTGGCATTCCAGGTAAATTGGAAGGGGAGTTGGAATTGGGGAATTAGAAGCTTGTTTTTAGGGGCGGGGCTGCGAGGCGGGGCTTTGATGCGAGGACGACGACTACAACAAGTAGATAGCAACCAGGAAAAGCAAGCACCGGCCTCAGTGGCGCACTTCGATAATCATTGGACTCCCCATCCACTACCACTGGGAGTCTGGGTTTGACTCCCGCTTGGGACATTACTTTTTCAAACTACCGCGGACTACTTTTTTTCGCCGATAAAGTATAGTTTTGGACCATGACGGAGGCGCGCCGACTCAGCAGACCTTGAGGCCGAGGCGTCGCGCCCGAGCGCCTCCAGGCGCGAGTGCCCGCGACGACCGGCCGATGGTCTGCTAGTCGACTAAGCGCCGTCCGAGTTATGTACCGATAGGCACAGAATCGTAAATGATGTTGTGGGGACTGCGTTTGCCCCAACTGCCACTCACTGCACTAACATAGCCCGCCAGCACCGCCCCCTCGCCCCCTTGTGCTTCAACTGCATGGAATAAGGCTGTTCGCGGGTGTGTGTGTGTGTGTGTGTGTGTGTGTGTGTGTGTGTGTGTGTGTGTGTGTGTGTGTGTGTGTGTGCACGCGCGTGCGTGTGCATGCGTGCATGCGTGTGTGCGTGCTCGTTTGTGCGCGAGTGCATGCGTGCGTGTGTGGTGTGGGGCTCATGTCTGGCTTGCATTGCCCTCTAGTGTTGAGGGGAGGTGGGGAAAACAAGCGCTTCTTTTCCAATTTACCTGGAATACCAATTTACCTGTGACATATCCACTACTAGGAAATTGTGGTGTGAGGCAGATGCTGTATTATGCCCATATGTAGTTATGTGTCAAGGAAGACGGTATGTAGGCGGACTGTGCTGACAACTAGGCTTTGTAGGGGTTAATATTAGTTACAGTGCTCCTCAGTCAACATGGCAAACGTACAACAAAAATCTCTCACAATTGACCTTTAATTGCACTTTACTGCAGTGCACACAGATACATCTTGATCTGCCAAGCACACATTATACATGGAACAAAAAGCCCATCAGTGGCACACGGCTGCACATTTGTACATACAGCTCGACCTCAACTTATAAGTTGTCGATAATGGGGACAGGGGAGAGTTTCCCTGGTTGGACGTAGCGCGTGGAAGGAACACGTTATTCCAACCAGTTCCTTTCCCCTCCATCAGGCGCCCCGGCTGACCAGGGGGAGGCAGTATAGTGACCAGGATTACTGCATGTTTTTGTGAGGGTATTAACTACCCTAGGAGACACGGGGAGAACATGCAAACTCCACACAGAGTAGGCCCTTTCGCCAACCCCACCTAGGGTATGGGCGCTGATGACGCGGAGGAGAAGACACGCCCCCAGCGCCCACAGCGTCCCCGGCGGGAATCGAACCCAGGACCTTCTAGCTGTGAGGCGACAGCGCTACCGACTGCAGGCACCACCTTGCCCCCAGTGATAGAGAGTTCTAGTTGTAGTGATTGAGTGATTGAGAGAGAGTTATATAGTTTGAGTGAGTTATAGAGTTGTGGAGAGGAGAGAGATATAGTAAGGAGATAAGATCTAGTGAGGTGATAGGAGAAGATATAGTGAGGAGATGGGAGAAAATCGATCATTGTGGAGAGGCGAGGAGATAGATAAGTGAGGAGATCGATAGTTGTAGAGTGTAGGAGATGACAGGGAAACCCTCCAACAAGCGCAAGCACACACGCAAGCCGCCTGGTCCGCTACGCCAGCGTACACTGGATGAGATCATGCACTTTGGTGCCAAGTGCACCACCACCACCACCACCAGAGCCTCCAGTTAGTCCACATCCAGTGGACGATGGTGAGGAGGACCAGCCGTTTGTGTGTGTGGGCCCAACATTACTGGCCGTAAATGTTGGTGGACCTGAGCGACCCGCAGCAGGCACCACCGCGACGCCTCGCCGACCCACCGTTCCGGAGGTATCGCCCCGTTTTCTGCCAAAAGTCGAAGATCTAAAAGTGAAAAAGCCATCCTGAGAAGATACACAGAAGATGCACCTGTCCTATGTGTCAGGCCACCGGGGACAGGGCCCACACTCACCGCTATTGCCCGCAGCAGGCATAGCAACAAGCCCAAGTCAGCGACCACCACAGCAACAAGCCCAAGTCAGCGACCACCACAGCAACAAGCCCAAGTCAGCGACCACCACAGCAACAAGCCCAAGTCAGCGACCACCACAGCAACAAGCCCAAGTCAGCGACCACCACAGCAACAAGCCCAAGTCAGCGACCACCACAGCAACAAGCCCAAGTCAGCGACCACCACAGCAACAAGCCCAAGTCAGCGACCACCACAGCAACAAGCCCAAGTCAGCGACCACCACAGCAACAAGCCCAAGTCAGCGACCACCACAGCAACAAGCCCAAGTCAGCGACCACCACAGCAACAAGCCCAAGTCAGCGACCACCACAGCGGGCAGATACTGCTGCTGGAGACCATCTACTTCTGGGAGACTTCTCAGCTGAGGGGAGAGTGAGAAGTTTTCTCTGTACTGTACATAGTTTATAACGGCAAGCAGATGGGAATGTCATATCATAGCAGTCTTTATTGTTCTACTGCTATGTCTCCATTTTCTCTGTCTATGGTTGTCCTTATTTATTTGTTCTAAGTAGTGTTTTTATTTTTTTACTTTTTAAAGGGGTAGTTCACCCAAAAATTTACTTATTTTCTATCAATTACACACCCCATGAAGCATTGAATTCATGGAGATTTTTTTGTTTTTGTCGCATTCCTAAGCCAATAATTTGATGACCGGGTGTATTTCTGGTAGGAGACACAAAGAGAGTCCTTTGAGTCTCCTATGGATACATTAGCATTTTTCCGCCGGTAATAAAATTATTGGCTAATACGACAAACAAAAACAAATCCATGAATTCAATGCCTCATGGGGTGTGTAATCGATAGGAAATAAGTATTTTTTTGGGGTGAACTACTCCTTTAAGTAACTTTTACTTACTTTTGAGCCGTTTTCTGTTCATGTTTTTGTACCCATTGATAACATTGTTTTTCTATATAAAACTGTTGACGGTGATGTTTTGTAGTGTGTGTGTGTGTGTGTGTGTGTGTGTGTGTGTGTGTGTGTGTGTGTGTGTGTGTGTGTGTGTGTGTGTGTGTGTGTGTGTGTGTGTGTGTGTGTGTGTGTGAGATTGCAATAAAGACCCCCCATATGGCAATACATGTTACTGTGTCATTTGGTATCTTTCACGCTTTTGCATTTATTTGGGATCATCTAGTGCTAGCTGGGATTGTTCTGAACATAAAGGGTTATTCACATGCACGCTAAAAGTTAAGTGCCAACTTATAGCCCATTTATCAAGATTGGTCTTATCATTGCTTGTGAAAAATGTTTAAAGACATTTCGTCATTGAACCCTTTAGGAGCATTATATAGACTCAAATAAATATTTCTCTTTGAAAGTATGTCAAGGTCACCGCCTCTAGGTGGCAGTGTTGGACCGCATCAATAGTAGTACAAAAACACAGGAAGGAAAAGTGTGCCTTTCATATCACTGAGATATGATGATAATGCGACAGACGGGGTCTAATCTCCACGTTCTGATCCCTGTCATTCCTTCTAACAGAGCTCCTTATGCTCGCTATGGGTTGTTTTAATCTCCTAGTATAGTCTTTCATTGCCTAGATTAAGACCACAAGGACAGTGTAGCATGAGATGCACACTTTATAGGGACATAAACTTTATTTATAAAGCTCCTTTCAAAACATGGTCCTACCTGTTACTTAACAAGCACTATACAATGATAACCATGGGAATATAATGCTATTTAACAGTCATTTTAACAAAGAATATCCCTTGTAGCACCTTTTAATCAAATGTGCATAAAAAATAAACAATGCCCTATACATGGAAGTGTAACAATAGGTTTACAGCATACAATCTAAAGTTATATAGGCCAGTGGTTCTCAACCTTTTCAGGCCGTGACCCCCTAAAATAATATTTGAACTGGAGACCCCCCAGGTCCCACCCTGATGAGCACTTAGAATATAGGACATTTTTATGAGTTATGACATTTTTCTACTGTACTATTCATCCTAAGATATCATAACGTCATAGAAAAGGTAAGAAAACCTTAGTCCAAAATACCCCTTTAAGGTCTTAAAAGTCTTTAAATTGTCACTTCACTGTCATCGTCTGGGAACCAGAAGTATCATGTCCAGGTTGGCAGCAACTAAAGGGAGAAAACTCACGAAGAAAGACATGCAGAAGGTCCGCGTCGATCAAACTTGGTAAGAATATTAAAGCTAGCATAATAGTGCTTCATATGTCAACTTTTTCATGTCAAGGACTCCCACATTTCCAATGGATTTGGCCACAGACCCACATCTGAAAATAGTTTTTTCAACCATTTTTAAAGCTCATGACTCCTTGCAATGCATCATGATTCATGCATGCAAGCAGTGGTGGAAAAAGTACTCGCATGTTTTACTTAAGTAAAAGTATCAATACTGCAATCTAGAAATACTCTGTTACAAGTAAAAGTCCGGAATTCAAAATGTACTTGAGTAAAAGTACAAAAGTATTGGTGTCAAAATGTACTTAAAGTACCAAAAGTAGAAAGTACTCATTACGCAGAATGTCCCATTTCACAAGTTTTCAAATGTATAAAATGTTTTTTTTAAAATAGATCTACAAGCTCACAATGCGTCGCATCGCGAAGCATTGTGAGCTTGTAGATCTGCTATTTTCAAAAGGCCCAAATGTATATAGGGCTGAAGTGGTTAATGTATGTTTTGTAATAATCTAAATCTACAAAGTAACTAGTAATTAAAGCGGTCAAAAAATTGCCTCCGAGATGTAGTGGAGTAGAAGTAAAAGTACAGAAAATTGGAAATACTCCACTAAAGTAAAAAATACCTCAAAATTGTACTTAAGTACACTACTTGAGTAAATGCACTTAGTTACTTTACACCACTGCATGCAAGATGATATGCTGTAGAATTGCAGGGGTCTTCAACAGGGGGTCCGGGACCCCTAGGGGGTCCTCTGAGTTACTACAGGGGGGGCCGCCAAATCGTTGTGTGATAGGATAACTTTATATTTACAATAACCACTTGAACCCACACATTCCTATTCTGAGGAGAACTTCAGCCAGAAATAGCAGATCTACAAGCTCACAGCGGTTGTGAGCTTGTAGATCTGCTATTTTCGGAAAAAGAGGTTTGGTGTAGAGGGAAAGAAGAACAGACCAAGTACAGAGTGAAAGGTCTGGTTTACTAAGTATGGACGGTTTAAGTTGATAAATGTCTGAAAATACACATTAACATGAACCCAACACTGATGATAGTTCTGTCAAACAAGTCTATGAAGCTATCTATGAAATCTGTTAAAACGTTTTTTTCTGGGGACCTCCTGGAACCCCCTCAAGGACCCCTGGGGCCGCCTGCTGGGGGTCCCCAGCTTGAGAACCACTGAACTGGAGTGACGATCACTCAGTAAAGTTGGTATATAGGCTACATTTGTATTTCTATAAATGTTTTCAGAGTGAAATTGTTAGTCGTTTTTATTTATTTGAATTTTCACGAGATGCTCTGTGGTTGTAATAGCCAATCTACAAGCTCACAAAGCATCGCATCATGACTTGTTGTGAGCTTGTAGATCTGCTATTTTCAAAAGGTTTTGTGAAATGGGACATTCTGCATTGTGAGTACTTTTATTTTTGGTAATTTAAAGGTACGGTTAGTGATTTTCTTAGTTACTAGTTACTTTGTAGATTTTGATGACGGAGTGACGTTCTAAGTTGTTGTCTTGTTTGTGCTTTACAGTGAGGAGATCATCAGGTACATCACGGGCCAGGTCCCTGCCCCTCAGCCCGGCCAGCCTCAGCCTCGCTTCTCTCTCTACCTGGCCTCTCAGCTGCAGTATACGGCGTGGTCCTGGTCTACCACAGGCAGTGTGGATTCATGCTGGGTGAGAGAAACATACACATGACACCTGGTTGGCCACAGTATCAAATATATATATACATATTTATATTATAGCACATTTCCAACGACCAAGGTCAAACCAAAGTGCTGCACAGAGTCGTTGCTGTCCGGCAGAAACCAGCTAACTCCATTTTGACGCTTTTGCATTTCTTTCCATAAATCAGTGCTATTGAACACCCTTTACGTCTGTGTGTTGGTAAAAACAAATATTGAACCAATGAAAAGTATTAAAAAGCACTTCTGACAAAACCAGCTAACTCCATTGGATCCTCAAACTTTCTGCTAAACCAGCTACTGTAACTCCACCAAAGGGGGTGGAGTTAGCTGGTTTTGCTGACTCCAGGCTCCACCCCCTTTTGACCTCCAACGTCATTGTGAGCTTGGAGGTCCATTCAGCTGTTCTTATCAATGATGAACAAAACCTCCTAACTCCAAGGCTTTTTTTTCTTCTTTTTTCTGAAAAATGAACATTTTGGAGTTAGCTGGTTTCTGCCGGACAGCAGAGATATTAAAGTACAGATGACAGCCACTTTACATCAAGGCAAATCTCAATGATTGGGCATCGGACACAAGCTCAGGCTTGATCACCCTGTAGCTTGCCACCTTTGATGAGAGGGTGAATAGTGTTTAAAGGCCGAAACACCCCCTGATTCATAGGCACACTACTGAGGATGTGTCCCGAAATTGACATCTTACCCCAGTCTTAAGAAGTACACCTCCCAATATGTCTCTTAACGTCAAGGCAAATCTCATGTGAGTAGACACCATCTATTGGCACAATGGACAGTCTCAACATCACGTCCCGTGTTTTTTTATTCTGATTCAGACAGGCAAGAAAATAGAAAATAAATTAAAAAAAGAGAGAGAAACAAAGAAGCAAATAAATTGAACATGACACAACAAGAAAATGAAACAACATGCACTAGGAGGCACGGCGTCTTAAAAGTCCTTAAATTGTCACTTCACTGTCATCTGGGGACCCCCCCAACATCACGTGGGGACCCCCTTGGGGTTCTGACCCACAGGACCACTGGCCTAGAGCAGTGGTTATGAAACATTTTCATGTCAAAATTGATTTGACCACGGACTGACGGCCGCTTGAAAAGATTTTGTGCCAGGGACCCCCATAAGAGAAGTGTCAATATTTGTCAACATTTGTTTTGAAAATAGACATCTACAAGCTCACAACGCATCGCAATGCGACACGTTGTTGTGAGCTTGTAAATGGGCTATTTTCAAATAGACTAAAAATAAAAGTGTTATAACAAATCATTGCAGAGGTGATAAGTAGGGCAGAAAAAAAATTACCTTTTTCTTTGTATCTTTGAGGGATTTGATTACCTGCACCACAAAAGAGACAAACTTAACAAATCGATAAATAAGTAGGCTAAGTAAGTAAGCCTTGCACTTAACAGATAGATAAGTCAAATGTAGAATAGAACAGGATCTAGGATATAATAATATGTACAGTATGTATTGCATTATATTAAAATACACTATATTCTCATGGCACATTCCCTGTGTAATTACATTTCTCTTGGTGAATATGCATGTTGAGAGGACTTTGTATTTATCATTATGAAAGCGTCCGTTGACAATGTCCTCAATTTAAATTTTATGTGGTTGTTAGGACAACATAAAAAATAAAAACCCACAAAATATTTTGAACATTCAGACCTTGAGTAATGGAAGAAATGTGTATTAGTTGGTGATATGTAACAGATAAAGTGATACAAATCAATGTAATCTGCTGATATTACATTCGGTGCCATTTGACATGCGTGAGTGCATGTGACATGCCTGCCTTTCCGGATTTGTTCTAATACAATTACTATTATTAATGTGTGTGTGTGTGTGTATGTGTATGTGTATGTGTATGTGTATGTGTATGTGTATGTGTATGTGTGTGTGTGTGTGTGTGTGTGTGTGTGTGTGTGTGTGTGTGTGTGTGATGCCTGCCCTGCCCGTTCTTTTCCTGTTGCTTAGGGGAGGCTCAGCGGATCGTCAACAAACTTCTTCGCAAGAGTACCCCACAAAACGACTTTGCCGGGCCAGACAGGTCTCCACACACACACACACACACGCACGCGCGCGCACACACACACACACACACACACACACACACACACACACACACACACACACACACACACACACACACACACACACACACACACACACACACACACACACACACACACACACACACACACACACACACACACACACATCCTGTTTTCTCGTAATCACTTCCACGTAATCATTTAGGTCTATATACTTGTAGGATAGCAAAAATTGCAGAAATTCAAATCACAAACAACAGAATTATTATTTATCGTGGGTGACATTTATTGTAAACAGGCAATACATGTTCGTTCTTTGAAAGTAATGAAAGCACTCAGTCTTCTACTCATTGCACAATAATGCTGTAGAAATCCCCGCAGTATTTATCCTGGCATACGGACTATTTACAATAATTGCAACTTACAATCTTTGCATTTAGCAGACACTCTTATCAAGAGCAACTTACAAATGGACATGCTATTTTAGAAAATGCTTTATAGTTTTAGTTTATAAATACATAGTTCATGTTTATTCTCCTTCTTCTTCTTTCATTCCTGGAATCAACTTGTGTTGGCTCTATGCACAGCACTGGTGCAGAAACAAGAAATAAATTGGGCCTCTTCTTACTTCCTTAACAGGTGTTACCAATAATACTAATTAAGGCTCTGTTCCATTCTGTTCAAACAGAGTCAGGGTGCTGATGTAGTGCATGTTGGCTCACTGGAAACACCAGTGGGTCTCAAAGTGTGGTCCAGGGACCCTCATGGTTCCTTGAGGGGGTTCGAAATGGCCTCTTACGGGTGTGTAACTCTGAGAGTGTACAAATGGAACGGGTCCATTTGGTTTATTTGGTCCATTTTGGTCCATTTGTACACTCTCAGAGTTAAAGGGGGTTGAGAACCACTGTGCTACACGAAATGGAACAGAGCCTTCATTAGTATCATTGGTAACACCTGTGAAGGAAGTAAGGAAGAGGCCCAATTTTCTTCCAATATGGCTGCTGTGCATAGAGCCTGATAGAAGGCAGGTGTGTATAGAGCTTGTACCGTTTGTTTCACACAGATGTTTCAGAGGGAGGAGGGGCCCAGCCCTCTCCTTCACACATCTACTCCAGCAGCCATCACCATGGAGGAACAGCGGCCTCTAGTGGTGAAGACTGATGAGGTAAGGCTCACTGGCATCATACAGTAGAGGAAGCGACACATTAGCAGAAAACATGCATTTATTTTACAACTGGACTCCTGACCCAGACCGGCCACCATGGCCGGCAGGATAATATTTTACCGGCCAAAGAATAAATTTACCGGCCATTTATTGTAATTAACGTCACATGCGCGTTTGCACTGCATACATGCACCCAACTGATCATTACACCTTGTTACTTTAGAGCTGCGCTTCTTTCCACTTTATCACAGATGCAATCTGTTCCTGTTTTTATAGATAACTAAATTATATGATCTACTATATCATGCAGAGATGTCGCTTGCCAAAAATGAAATGAATAAAGTGGGCATGAGTGAACTGCTGCGCAACGAATACCGCCCGCTCGCCCCAAAACACAGTGGCCCCGGGTAAAATCCGGCTGTATTCGCCTGGTATTCCTAAACATATCAGTAAACTATGCCTAAACCTAACCTTATTCCTAATCTTAACATCAGTAAAACTATACCTAATCCTAAACCTATTTCTACCCTGATCCTCAGTAAAACAAATACAAGAATATAAGAACCGCTGGGCCGCCTGAAAAATGGGGGCGAGGGTGTTTTGGGGCGAGCTGCGGCAGAGCCTTTCCATGCGCGACACCGTCGCCCAACTTTCCCCACTTTATCCATTGCAGACAGACAGTCACTGTGCTTGCATAATATCCACGACCCACACGTGTTAGGGTCCCTTTATCGACAATTGGGTCCGGTTTGGTTCAGATTCTATCACCTCGGAAAATCCCGGTTCTGTTTATCAACACACGCGAGCAAACCACGCTGGCTGATGAGGAGGAGACACAGCTGTGTCTATCTAACCTCGCGTCACCAGTCTTTCCACCTCAGTGTCTATCAGCTGTTTTGTGGCGTATCAAAAATAGCAGACATACAAGCTCACAACGAGGCGCGTTGCAACGTGCTGTGAGCTTGTAGCTCTGATATTTTCAATGCGCGACACCATAGTACAACGAATAGGCGAATCTACTACTGCAGTGCGCAGCAGCAGCAGAGCAGGCTGTCGGGAATTAAACCACAGCCAGATCATGATAAAAACTTTAAATGATTATGATTTTAATGGTTGTTTGTAGCCAACTACTTTATCCAAATAATAATATTAATAATAGGCTTAAATGATAAAATAGCCTAATAACAGCATTTTCCCAACCGGCCACGGTGGCCGGTGGTGTTTATAATTACCGGCCAATCAAAACTTTTACCGGTCAATGGCCGGTAAATACCGGCTAACGGAATCCCTGGTGTGTGTGTGTGTGTGTGTGTGTGTGTGTGTGTGTGTGTGTGTGTGTGTGTGTGTGTGTTCAAAAGCACACTCAAAACCCAACTTTCCAGACTCACATTCCCTACCTAATGCTAATCCCCCCCTTTTTTTAACCTTTACTTCTATAGTTTTTAATGTTTTAATCTAGTTTTTTTCCTAATTAAAGTTTTTATTTTGTTTCTGTTTTGTAAAGAGATTTTGAGTACTCAGAATAGCGCTATATAACTTGTATGTATGTATTATTATTATTATTATTATTAGCTTAGACTTAGAGGAAGACTTTCTAACCAGCATGATAAAATATCAACAGCTGGTGCAAACTTTTACATTTTTTATATTTGTGCACAAGTTGGTTGAGAGGGGCTTTCAAAAGGTGGGCCAAGCAGTTAGCGAGGTACTGCTCAGTATCAGCTATTATAGGAAGCCGCTCAATTTGGAGCCGTTGTCTCCTTTATCCATGATTGATGTCTGCCGTGTTTATGTGGACATAAACTCTATCTGTCTGTCTGTCTGTCTGTCTGTCTGTCTGTCTGTCTCTCTCTCTCTCTGTCTCTGTCTCTCTCTTTTTAAGATTTGTGGAGGAGCAGAACTCACGGAACCTACTGTGGAGGAACTCAACTTCCTGATGTCTATGCCAGAGAATTTCTTTGAAGGTGTGTGTGTGTGTGTGTGTGTGTGTGTGTGTGTGTGTGTGTGTGTGTGTGTGTGTGTGTGTGTGTGTGTGTGTGTGTGTGTGTGTGTGTGTGTGTGTGTGTGTGTGCGCTCTCTGTTAATTACAGCAACACACATGCACAAATTAACCACATTAAACCTGGCATCTGTATTTTGTATTTTAGGCATTTTAGGCAAGATTTTTCAAAAATATTATATTATTAATATATTGTTAATGTAACCTTAACTCTGCCTTTTAATATGTGTGTCCTTGTACTGTATGCTCTCCTTTATGTGGACATGAATAAATGATTAAAATGTGTGTGTGACAGACATGGCTGAGCAGGAGAGACTCAATAGGGTCAACAACATGCTGGTTGAGCAGGACAGGACAAACAACAAACCATTACCTGGATGCCTGACCTCTGTTAACCAGTAAGTCATGATCTCATGAACCCCATCCCGATTGGCTTTAAAAAATATATATATTCAAAGATTTGGACCAAAGAGAAAGAACACATGAGTTCTTCGTTAAGTCAAACTACATTTCAGATTTTGTGCTACATCATGAACCATCAGATCGTCTGGGACTTTTTTGAACCCAGCATTCACCTTTTTATGCACCACATGTGTGAAGCAATTTGAAAGGCCTCGTTGCTGAAATGTGCTAAACTTAACTAGCCTTATATTTACCATAGAGTTCACTTTCTCTCTCTTTCTCTCTCTATTGCTTAGATTTTCAGAGAATCCGATGAGTCCGGCCTCCAGCCTGCAGAACCCTCCTGCAGATGTATGATCTTCTAAACCTCTTTTAACTGTTTCTTTTAACTGGTAAATACTAACTGTTTCATTATAGAGAGTTTGGCTGCAGTATTTCAAAACTCTTAAGTATCCACTGTATTTTAAAGCTTTTGACAGTACTTGACATTCTAAATGGCCAACTGGCCCGGACCCGTTATTGAAAGACTCTGGACGAGCTCTGGGCCTCTCGCCCACTTGGGCCAGTTAAATATTTAGCCTAACAAAATAAGAAACAGGGGCCATGCCAGTGGTGCAGGGGGAAAGTTCCTGCCCACCGACAAGGGCTCCAATCGTCCGTTGGGCTTTTTAAATTATGTTTAACAGTAACAATCTAGACGTGCAGAGCAACTACTAACTAAAGCTGTCAGGTAAATGTAGTGGAGTAAAAAGTACAACATTTGTAAGTGTAAATATTGAAAATATACCATATACCATATACACATACTAAATATGCCCCCCACCCTCTCAGCCCCCCCAGGTGGTGGTTCGTCCCAAGAAGAGGCGTGCTGGCGGTAAGAAAGGCAAGAGGGTCGTCATAGATAGACACTGTGATGCAGATTCCAGCTGCTGTAATGAAGAAGCAGATTGACAATCGCCTGACTAAGACACGTAGCCTGGTATATCACACACACACACACACACACACACACACACACACACACACACACACACACACACACACACACACACACACACACACACACACACACACACACACACACACACACACACACACACACACACACACACACACACACACACTCTCCGCCCTCCTACCCATGTCTCTCTCTCTCCACTCTCTCCTGCCTGTCTCTCTCTACTGTACAGTAAAGTGTATGAATCACATAGTGTTCATAAATGTCATATTATCAGCCTAAATATAATAATAATTGTGTTCTTCTCAGTCAGAGCGGGCGAGTCTGACCTCCATCATGAAGCTCAAGAGCTCTCCAGAACGGCTCTTCAGCGCCACCTGTAGCGGTCAGTACATTACTACGCCTCCCCTTTGCCTTATTACTGTTGACCATTGACTGTGGATATAAGTACATTCTTTACAGGGACTCCACTCTGGGACCCAAAGTACTGCTGGTTTCACATTGTGGTCGTATTATCAGGGAATGATTTAGACCTGGGAAACCAGGTGAATATGGTCAGATTGAGACCTGAAGCCGATTCTAGAAATGTCTTCTAAATCCCAACAGTTTTCTGAAAAACGTATGTTTCTATATCAGAGGTTCTCAAACTTTTTCATGTCAAGGACCCCCAAAATGATATGTATTTGGCCGCGGACCCCCATCTCAAAATATTTTGTTACAGCAAAAATTTGTGTTAAAAATGTTTGCTTGAAAATAATATATATATTCAAAGATTTGCACACATTTTCACGATTTTTCTAAAATAGCAGATCTACAAGCTCATAGCGCGGCACTCTGTGCGCTATTCAACAAAGAAAAAATAAAGGCTTGAATATTTTATTCTGAAGAGATTTGCTGTAGATGGAAAAAAAGGAGCGCTGTGAGCTTGTATATCGGCTAGTTTCAACAAAGAGGACCGTACCTATATAGAGCCCTGGGGGACGTCTGGTCAATGAAGAATATATCATTGAAGTGGTTTAACAAATATGTAGTCAGTGGCTTTGCTTTGGAACACAGAGACCTTTTGTCGTCTGTTTCCTCACCTTTGACCCCTCTGCAGTGATGGTGGACCCTGACATGCTGTTACTATGGACACAGTGTGCCCTGCTCACCGGACACAAGGAGAGAGAGCAGCTCAAAGCACAGGAGAGGGAGAAAAGGAAGAGAGTCCATAGTGAGGTGGGTAAACCACCCCCCTCTCACTCTGTCTGTCTGTCTGTCTGTCTGTCTGTTAGGTTTTATTGACATGAAGGGGAAAGGGTTAATGTCAATGCCTGTAATTGCACTGAACAAATCAACAATTGGATGTGCCAGAAATGTCTTCGGTTAAACAAAGATATTGAAGTAATTGTTTGTGGAGCCATCAGGAAGAACGATGTAAAGCACTTTGAATAGCGCTGTTGTTGTGCTAGACAAATATACTTGACTTGCCTTACAGTTACTATAGAAGTTACTTCTCTCTCTTTCTCTATCTATCTGGCAGATGTCCAAGGATTCAGATGAGTCTACAGAATCCTCATGTATGATCTTCTAAACGTCTTTCAACTGTTTCTTTTAAGTTGTAATAATAACTGCAGTGTTTCAAAACTCCTAAGTATCCATATAACAGTGATTGATCTGAGAAAGGGTAGGTGTG